>NC_060208.1:171592500-172192500 GCF_021130785.1 Homalodisca vitripennis
GGGATAAGCCCATGTTCACCAGCAGCATGGAGAACAATCACTCGTTTATCTTTACTTACTGGGTTCTTTAAACCACTAGTTTCGCTTTCTGTTAATGTTTTAGAGACCGCATAAGAGCTGTGAAAGTTCATCCATATACAATGTTATGACCTGCTGCATGAAACTCTTGAATTTTCCTTATATACTTCAATCTCATATTGCAAATATCTGATTTTTCTATTAGACGTTTCCTATTATTTTCTACCCTCCTCCACTTGGAACCAAGTTGCAAAATAATTGTTTGAACATTATATGAAGATTTGAACAATTATAAGTAAATGTTTCACTAAGGCTCTGTGCTGTAAGGCATCTGCCTCAGTCTATGTGTTAAAAGCCTAAGACTTTAAAATGAACAAAAAGAATTTCCCAATCTAATATCAATTGTACTATCAAGTTAAAAGCTGTTTATCTTTGTACTGAGAATAACAAAAATAATTTTATAATTAACATAGTGACTAATTCTGATGAAAGTATTGCTACTTTTCAGTAGGAAGATTTTATAAACTAAACAAAATTAATTTTGTTTGTGTCTTTCTTTCAGACCACCTTGTCATGATTTCACTATAAATCAAATTTATTTACGCTTTCACTCAATAGAAAATAAAATAATGTAGCTATACCATAATTATAGGGACGTATGGAAGTTAACTGAAGAAAATGCTAACAATATAAAATGTATTTTCATATAAAACATCAAATACAACAAATGCAGACTAGGCTAGTAATACAAAATGAACCTTTAGTTACAAAATATAAATGTAATGCTTTACAAATTTTAATTATTCTAACATGAGGAAAAACATATTTCTAGTAAAACCTTATCATTACCAATTGGTTACTATTAATAAAAATATTGTATGATCATCTTAGTCATTCCCAATTTATATAACTACGTATATATATATAACATGGAAACCTTAGTTAAACACATGGAATTAACTGTATGAGATATGAGTGCTAAATCTACATTTAATAATTTTTCAGTCTTATATTAACAAAGATGAATCTGAGTAAATGAGTTGAAGACATACAAATTAATATACACTAAAACCATAAAATCTTAAAATTTTATTTAGACTGTCTAAAAAACCAAATTTGAATGAGCCATTATGTATTAAAAATAGAAGACAATTTTAATATGCTTTGCTTCATATGAAATTATAAAAAGTACTGTAACTTTAACACTGATACTTCTATGAATACAAATAGCACAATATTTTAACTAACCTACCCTGAGGAATAAGTGAAACAAGGCTCAACAGTGGAAATGAAATGTCATGACCAACACCACTTTCTATAAACATAACATTTAAAGTTTGGCTTCTGCTGATATTAGAGATTTTAACTTTAGTGTCAGCATGATTTTCCCTTTAATCTTCAGCTTTCCTTTCATGAATGCAGATCTTGGATCAAGTTTACCTACAGCCTGCAAAACATTGAAATACATTAATCAATCGATTATTTTATTGTCGTTGATATGACTTAATTAAATGCTTATAATTAATACCTTAGCTATAAACATATACCCATAAATAACGGCTTAGTAAATTTTGTTGAAGATGTAAAATCTTAACACAAAACATTGTTAAATACCAAACATAACCAATGTAGAATTAATATGCTAAACCATGTGTAGTAACAGGCTTCACTCGGGTTGCATACCAAATTTCAAATCTATAGCTCATTTCAATCTCGAGATGTTCTGTGGACAGATAGAAATACAGACACTCATACAAAAAGAATTGACATAAAAATGATGCATCATAAAACCTATATTATACAAATGAAGTTTCATGCAAAATTTAAAGTCTACATATGAACTCTTTCTAAATATAACATAGCTGCATGACACATTCCGATTTTTGTTCATTAAATTGAGTTTCATACCAGTGTTTTAAATAATAAAGTTATACACGACATGTCAATATCAAATTATGTTGACGTGTTGGAGTAGTAATGCTACTAGCTTGCTTTCCATTAGATTATTATTTAATTTCATTAGCCCATTACATTACAAGGCTGTAAATAGTAAATACCGACCATAGTTAGTTGTTCTCAACTCTGTAATGTGGTTACAAGCTTAGTTTTTAAATTTCAACACAAATAGATATACACTTTTAATAGCCGCCAGTTATCCAAAATAAGCTTGATCCCATCAATTTCTGATAATTGCGTCCCTAGTGTAGTACTGTACGTCACTGCCATAGCAGGCTTCTGTGTGAGACAGTACCTTTTCAGTTGGTTGTTATTCATTTCAGGACCATTTGTAATTTTAAATGTTATCACATATTTGTCTTATGTCACTATTTCATCAAAATCAAGCATTTTGTGGGCTGATACATTCTTTCTTCTCATCTTAGGCTCTACTACCTGTGGGTTACCTGTCCTATTGGCTAGGTCCCACATATATTTGATTTACAAGTGGATTTTCTGGTAAATCAAAACTATTGTAATACTTAAAAGTTAATATTTTAAAATGTTTATTTATTTTTTATACATATAAATATTAAAAAATAAAAATGTTCAATATTTTGTTTTTTTCATATGATTGGGAACTACATTTAATAGAAAGTAAAACTAAAAAAGAATTCTCTTATAAAGAAAGAAAAAAATAATCTTAAAAAATACCCTAGTTATGTGTTTTTTTTTAAACAGTTACATTTTCTCCAAAAATGGTTTGGGATTTTTAGCACATCACTTTATATAATGGCTGGGGTTGAAAAGGTTAAGGTCATGTGAAAATATGTGTACAAGAAACAAATAATACTTTGTACGTGTTTAGAAATAATTATAAAACTAATAAATTCTCAATTTGCATTGAATGTTTTTCAAAACAACATGTCTTGTGACCAAATTTATAAAATTTTGTTTACCTCCAAAAAAAATACATGTAAATATTTAGAAAAAGTAAAAATATCTGTAAGGGAAAAAGGGAGAGCATTATACGAGGTTCCTTGCTTTTAAGTCTGTAAGTAATGTGAGCACACCAAAGCCAGAACTTTCTAAACTTTTTACAACAAAATTATGAAATGAATTTTTCTTATTCAAAAGAAGATCCTAAAGTATGTCACTTCTCCCCTCATCACAACCATTGCCATTCTGTTTAATGTTTGACATGTCATGTCACCATGGCACAGGATGTTTTACTCGTAATAATGTTTGACATTAATGAGTTTTCCTCAATCTACACTCACCTTCATGCTGTGTACAACTTGTATTGTATACCTGTACTGAGTCAGGGCCTAGTAACAAGGGCTGCACCATTTTGCCTGCCGGCGTGACCCCCTGGTCACGTGACCGCATACGTCACGAACCTGACGTCTGCCGCGTCAACCCGCTTGCCACTATGGGAGCGTTATGGTTTACACGCTATTACACATCAGTAGAATAATATAATTAAGGACATCCTTATATATTCTTAAACTGTGTGATCTGCTGAAACTAGCAGTATAAGTATATTTCAGTTTATATCGATTTGAAAATTGTACAACCACAAAAAGGCGTGTTTGAACTCCGAAATGCAGTACATTGAAAGTTTATAAGCCTTATTTTTTTGGTTAAAAACAAACTTTTAGCGGCAAAGTTATAGTACATTAGTTTATCTATAAGTTTCATTGGAAGAATTGGAATAAAATATTATTAATATTCCCTTAGGCTTTTCTATACAAATGAATAATAGAATAATTTTAGAAAGAAATAATATCCGTCGAATCTACTATTTTTCAATTTGCACACATCTTATTGGTTAATAACTATTTAAATAATTTCATGGATATGTTTGAAAATATTTTGTGACTTAACTTAGGCAATGTAAATGTCTAGTAGAACCAATGACGAAAAGATTGCAAGTCCAAATAAAATTAGTTTGTTCATTTTACAGCATTATTTGTTTACCGTTTTGTTTAAGACGTCAATACCTAAAACTACAATTAGCATGTTAATAGATTGATACCACTTAATAGTTACAGCACTCATTTATCTAGTTCAACACTGTTCTTCAGTCTTTTTTTATTAAATCCACTTCTTAGCTTTTTTAAGCTGTTTCCTCTTGCATTCTAAGTTACCATTAAGGTTTTAGAATGCATTTTCCTTTTTTTCGCAATGGATTTATACAATATATCATGCTCTCTTCTCAGATTAGTTATTTTTTGTTCTAAAACATCAATGGAAGATTTCAGATTGTTGTTTTCTTCTAACAGATTCTCGCATTTTTCGCAAACAGAACTCGGTTGTACGAGGTTACTTTCGTATAATCGGTCTGTATTTAGCGGCTCAATTCGAGGTTTTTTTGGACTTAAACTGTCTAATCGTTTAATTGCGTTTTTACGAACATGTCGTTTTTCTATCCGTTCATTGCGTACATCGTCATCGTCATTACTGATAGTGGGAAGTTTTATTGACGGAACAACAAAGGGCTTTAATAACAATTTCTGAGACCTAATAAGCGATTTTCATGTCATCAATGTAGTCAGATGGTGCAAAATGATCACTACACACATAGGCATACTTACAATTTACCGCGTCTCTTCTTTTACACTTTGATAACCAAACTTTACAAGTCTCACTGTCTTTCGGAAACTTGTAGTACACTACTCGCTGTTCACTTCCTTTAGTCTTTTTAGAGTTATTTGGACAAGTAGCCACAGCACAACTCATTTTGACACTGCATAAATAGACTAAATCCACATCAAATCACTGAGGATCAACCTAAATTAAATCACTTCGGCATGTGCAGCAGCGTGTAAACGACAGTGCGCCAATGTACCACATGTTCAACGCCAATACGGCCAGTCCCTGCAAGTTGCAACGCGGTGCAGGCGCGGTGGCGGTATCTGGCCTGATCAGGACTGCGACGTCACGGCACCCCCCTCCCACCACTCCGCCTGCCGTGGCGGCACCGCGCTGAGATCAAAGAAATGGCTCAGCCCTTGTTACTAGGCCCTGGTACTGAGTAGCGATGTGGTTTGTTCTTCTCATGTATATGACTTCAGTGATGAGTCAGAGTTCAAAGCGGAGCAGACGTTTATCAGTGCGGAGCTTATGCTTTATCAGCGGAGCTGTGCTATAATAGTGGCGGTGCGTGCTTTTTGCCTGTATATAAGTGATTAATAGTTTTGATTTTAATTTTTAATTAATTTTAGTAATGGCTAATTGCAAAATATGTTTAGTAATAATTAAGAAAAATCAGTTTAAAGTGCAGTGCATTGATTGTTCTCAAGAGTATCACGGCAAATGTGTAAATATAGGACAACCGGATGTGGACTACCTGACCGAGCAAGGTACGGGATGGATAGGTGTGATCCCTGCAACAAGACGAGAAGAAAGAGCATGAGGTTGGAGTACGTAGCAGAGGGTTTGACCTTGGAGACCATCATGAACACCCTGAAAGAGATGCGTGAAGAGCAGAAAACCAAACACGGCTCCCGATTTCAATAGATCTTATGAAATGTTATACAGCAAGGTGGAAGAAAATACTGTAACGTTACGAGATGGCATGGGAGAAAAATTGAAGGACTACCTAAGAGAAATTGAACAGCTTAAAAGCGAAAATGTAGCTCTGAAAAAAACATGTTGTTGTGCTTGAGACAAGAATTGAAGGACTTGGGAAAATTATTCTAGAAGGAACTGTGTGGAAATTCAGGGAATACCGGAAAGAAAAAGAAGAACAAGTTTCAGAGCGCTTGTTAAGAAGGTAGGAAAAGCCCCTGGACGTAAACATCACCGACAGCATGATTGACGCCTGTCATCGTATCGGCAAGAAAACCTCGGAGAGAAACCAGGCTAGAGGGATTGTTGTGAAATTCGTGCGGACGGACATGATAAGGAGGAACTGATGAAGAAGAGGCGAGGGAAAAGAAAAGGGACTTTTCCACGCGACACCTAGGCCCTGACCATGGACATCCCTGTCTACCTGAATGAATCCCTGTCACCAGCGCGGAGGAGGCTGCTCGCCCAGGGCACGGCAGCTGAGGAAGGAACGGGGATACAAAGTACATCTGGCTGCGGAACGGCAACATCTTGCTGAGGAAGGAAGAAAAAGCACCAGTTAGTAGAGATAAGAACCCAGGCTGACCTCAATGGGTTGTAGCTTAAATAATGTAAGTAAAATGAAACATATTTTGCTGTATTGTTCAATTTGAATAATCAATCGATTTAATCTAATGTAATGTCGATCTATTCTAATTTAATGTAGATTTAATCTAATTAAATGTCGATCTCTAATCTAATTTAATGTCGATGTACATCTAATTTAATTTCAATTTAATCTAATTTGGTATCGATTTTATTCTGAATTAATGTCGAATTTTGACAAATCCAACGTTACTTTAAATATTGTACAGCAAAAATGATCCGAAGTATGAGATCAAATTTTGACGCTTTTCTAGCCGAAATTACAACCTGGGATAGGTACCCGGATATTATAATCTTTACTGAAATATGGATTAACTCTTATGAGACAAATTATTATAACATCCCTTATTATGATTTGATAATAAATGCCAATGATAATAGTCGTTCTGGTGGAGTAGCTATTTACGTAAAAAAGTGATATTTATGTATTAGAACAGGGAATACCAAAATTATTATCAGCTGACATGATCAAAATTAGTTTTATGTATTTAGGTAGGGAATTTCATATTTTGGCAATCTATAGATTGCTGCAATTTACAGCGCATTACTTTTTGGATGAGTTACGTATGTATTTAGGTGAAAAATTTAATTTGACAAACACTTTAAGAATTTAATATTTTTTGGGAGGATATTAATTTGGATTTGCTTTCTTCAGAGAGTAAACGATATAGACAATTATAAAATACTAATGGCCAGTTTTGGCTTTGAATCATTGATAAATGAGCCGACCCGGGTAACCAATATATCACAGACTTGTATTGATCATGTGTTTATTAGATTAGTAAGCAAACGTGTGAGATTGAGTTTGAAGCACAGGTTTTGCAGACTCAGGTAACGGACCATTACATGACGGTACTGCGGCTGGGGTGTGCTGGTGCGGAGGGGAGGGGTGGTAGGCCAGGCCGGTCTAAACAGCTGACTGCCGCCTCGGTCCTCCCCCGCCCGCGCCCCGCGTCATGCGGGCGTAGGGTCTGTTATGATAAACTGATAAGTATATACTTCGTACTGTTGGGACTGGTCAATAGTTAGATCACAGACTGATGCATCTTATGCATATGATCTGTTTGTGAAACACAGCTTAACACTTGTATATTTGCTTGTACGGTGGAATCTGAATGCAAATACAGCTTTAATAAAAGACATTTAAAAACCATGGATCTCAACTAATATATGCAGAGAAGGATTGAGAAAAGAAAATCATTTATATAATAAAATAAAATATAGACCTTTAGAGGATAAATTTAGGAAAATATTATTTAAATTATAGAAACAAGCTAAGGGAAAGATATAAGACTTGCAAAGCTGTCGTATTATGCAAATGAGTTTGAAAAAAAATGTAGGGTAATGCTAAGGCCATATGGAACACTATAAACAGAATAACATGTCAGAGTAAATCTGAGTAATAAGATATCTTTTAAATATTAATGGACAAATTTATGATTAATTGTAAGGGATATAGCTGAAGAGTTTAATAGGTATTTTCTTGGCGTTGTTCAAGAAGTTGTGGGGAAGCTATACCGCTAAGTGAAAATTTTGACAAAATATGACCTATTCCCAATAGTTTTTTTTTTTCCGGCAAATTATCAAGTGAACTCGTTTTTTATGGAGCCAGTTTTAAGTTCAGATGTAGAGAGGGGTTATTAAAACCTTAAAAAACGGTAAATCACCAGGATTAGATGGTGTACATTCTAACATGATGAAAATAATATATCCAGCAATATTGGACATTTTAAACTTTCATTGTGAATTTAAGTTTCGAAACAGGGGTATTCCCCCAAAAGTTGAAAACACGCAGATTGTCATACCTATTTACAAAGCGGGTCCGTCTAATGTATGCTCTAATTTAGACCCATATCTTTAGTTTCAATCTTTTCTAAGGTTTTTGAAAAGATTATGAAAAGAAAAAGATGTTGCTTTTCTTAAATAAAAATAATTTTTTTTCAAAGAATCAGTACGGGTTTTAGGGCAGGACTAAGTACTGAGTTAGCCTTGTGCAGCTTTATGGAGAAGATTAATGCGGGGATAAACGATGGGAAATTTGTAACTGGACTGTTTATTGATATTAAGAAGGCATTTGACACCCGTAGATCATGAGATTTTGCTAGAAAAATTGGGTAACTGTGGATTTAGAGGTACAGCTCAAAAGTGGTTTAATAGTTATTTAAGCAAACGACAGCAATGTGTCAAAGTGGAAAATAGTTTTAGCGAAAGTGGGGAAGTTATTTGTGGAGTGCCACAAGGTTCTGTATTAGGTGCAATCTTGTTTATAATTTTTATTAAATGATTTGTTGTAATGGAAAATTCAAGGGAGAATTAACAGCTTTTGCAGATGATACTGCTCTCTGCTATAAGGTGAAGACAAGGGAACTTATAACTTCCAATATGAGAATGGATTTAAATGCTCTTAACTGGTGGTTTAGAAAGAATAAATTGGTTCTTGAGTACTGAAAATGACTACGTATATTAATTTTTCTTTGAGACAAAATTTTAATGTACAAAATGACTTAGTTTATAAAATGTCAAGTCTGTTTAGAAAGTGGGAATTGTATGTGTGATAATTGTGCTAAAGTTCAAAAAGGTACCAGTACAAAATATTTTAGGAGTTTTTATTGGACCAAGATTTAAATTGGAAGTTAAATCTTACAAAATTGAAAAATAAAAATTCTACAAAGTATACGTCTGTTCTAATTTTGTCCGCGACATGTGTCCCCAGAGTATTCTAAGAACTCTTTACTTTGCTCTAGTAAATAGTAGATTAGAGTATGGTATTACCATGTTGGGGAGGAACCTACATTACAAATTTGAAAACCACTTGTTACTATTTGCAGAAAGTGTATTGTAAGAATTATTCTGAGAAAAGTAGACTTGTTTCGTCTTTTCCATGTTTTATCCAGCTAAGAATATTTACCATTGAGATACATTTCTCTTTTCATATTTAAAACCTTGAAATTCGTATTTAATAATAAAAAATTTAAAAATAATGAAATTTTGCAGTATACAATGATATTAGAAGTAATTTTGAGGTTCTTACAATTTTTTATAGTCCTAAAACGAGCTTTGGAACCAGTTCTTCCAGACAAGTAAATAACAAGTGGTATACCACTGACCTTGCAAAAATGAAGGAAAAGTTATTGTTTTTAGGTAAACTGAGAACACATAACTCTGTAGCACAGTTGACAGTGTTGAAAAAGCAATATAAAATATGCAATTAGTGAAGCCAAGCTTAAGTACAATGTAAATACAATTGAAAAAAGTAATAATAAATGCAAGGGCCCGCATGGAAAATAATAAATAATAATAGTAATAGCTCCAGACATCACCAAAATTAAATTTACCACCAGATACTTTTAATGATTATTTTTATCAATTGTGTTAAGGAAGTTAAACAAAGCATAAGTAAACCAAGCATAAAGTGTTAATGAATTAGTAAATAAGGTTAATATTGATCATAGACATTTTGAATGGAAATTAATTTCAGCGGATGATGTTATACATGCAACAAAAAGGCTTAACAATACAGATAGTAAAGATATATACAACATCTCTAATAATTTATTAAAAAATATAATACACACTAATTGCTGAACCTCTGTCGTTTAGTTTCAAACCAGTGTTTAATGGAAGGTGTCTTTCCAAACAAATTAAAAAAATCAAAAAATATGTCCGATTTTTTAAAAAAGTGGGTGGAGCGGGATGAACCCAGAGTTATCGTCCAGTATCATTAATCCCTATATTAGCCAAGCTGTTTGAACTGATAGTATATGATCAGGTTAGCTTCTTCTTTGAAAATAATAACTAGCCTACAATTTTCTCAGTTTGGATTTAGAAAGGGGAAGATCGACAATTGATGCTGTAGACAGGCTGGTAAGAGAAATTCTTTTGACATTTGAAAATAAAGCCTTTGCTCAGGTTACTTTTTGTGACTTGAGTAAGGCTTTTGATTGTGTAAATCATGATGACCTTTTATTGAAGTTGAAATATTATGGTATTTCTGTTACACCTCTAAAATTTTTTGAATCTTATCTTATGAACCGTTTGCAGTCACAGTTTCAGTTAATGGTGAAACATCCAAGGATGTTTTTGTTGAATGGGGGAGTACCTCAAGGATCTGTGTTGGGACCACTCTTATTTTTAATTAGCATTAATGATTTGCCAAACTCATTAAACACAAAATCATTTTTATATGCTGATGATACTACATTCCTAAATACTGCCAATAATGTGAATGAACTTAATTTACTATCATCAAGCCACTATAACAGATGCTGCTTCTTGGTTCAGAACAAATGGATTTTTGCTCAATGAAAATAAAACTCAAAAGATGTTATTTACGTTAAGAACTATGGACAGTAATAATATTGACAAGGATAGGGTTTCCAGGACTAAATTTTTAGGAATCTACATTGATAATAAGTTAAGTTGGCAGGCTCATATAGATTATATATCCTCAAAAATTATCAAGAGTTATATATCTTTTTAAAACAATTAACAAGTTGTGTACCAAGTCACTATCTGAAAACAGCTTATTATGCTTATTTTCAATCAGTTTTTCGATTATGGTTTAATTTTATTTGGCAACTGTTCTAGGATCGATGAAATTTTAATTCTTCAAAAAAAAAAGCAATAAGAGTAATAACAAAATCAGATACAAAAGCTCACTGTAGACCTTTGTTCACTAAATTTTGAAGTGCAAACAATCATCAAACTTATATATATTTGATTTGATTACTTTCATTTTGAAGAATCATGACTTGTTAAAATTTTACAAAATGAAATTCATGACCACAATACTCGTAACAAGAATAAGGCAGTAATTTAAGTATCACAGACTAAGCAAATTCTTTATCTAGTCATATTGTAATTGTCTATATTAAAGTGTACAATAAGGTTATTCACCTTATAAATGAAAATTCAGTGAAGATATTTAAACACAAATTTTATAAGTGGTTACTCAACAATCCCTTTTATTCTTTAAATGAATTTTTTTTACTGTCTGTGATCAATTTTTAAACTAAGAATTTATTTTTATACTGTGCAACTGTACTTAATTATTTATTAAACAGTTTTATAATAAGTGAATTTATTTGTCTAATTTTATTAATAAATAAATTTTATGTTTGTTTATGTAGTATAACTTTTAAATTGTTTCTATTGTTATTTTGATCTCTAGTTTTCATAGAGATTAAGTTGTTAAGATTTTATTAAGTAATACATTTTAACTGTTTTTTTATTTATTATGACTTATTTGTTGTAACTTTAAATCATCCTTATATTATTTTATTTAAGTAGGTTAGTGACGTGGCAATTACTGCTCAATATAAATAACTTTGTCAATGCTTTTGTAAGCCTGAACGACAATAAAATCATATTCTTATTCTTATTCTTATTCTTATTCTTATTCAAGAAGCACTTCTAATATTTTTGTTCCGAAACCTAATTTAACTTTTTTACTAAAACATTTAACTTCTTAGCACCATGGCTATTTAATAAACTGAGTGATGATATTAAATTACAAACAAACTATAGGATTATTTGTTAAATAGTCAGGGTGTGGTTGCTAAACTCAGGAGAATCCTGAGACTTTATTGTGTATTGTGCGATGACATTACGTACATAAATAAATTGACAAAAATAGGTTTTTGTTTTTAAGGAGGCATGGGGTTTAGTGTAACAATGGTAGGGCATTCATACAGGTTCATTCAGTGTGTACCTATGTATGTATGACGGTATGTTTTATAGGTATGTATCTGATTGATAAGTGTATGTGTGCGTGGTTACGTGTGTGTAAAATATGAATGTTGAATTTAGGCATTTTGTTAAGAAGAGAAAGTATCTTTTGTTTTTTGTGTATGTTGTACTTGATTATTATAATTAGTTATATTTTTAGTAAATAAAAAAGGTATAATGCTTTGTTTTAGTTTTTTAGGCTATAAAAAAGGTTTAATTAGTTCAGTTGATAGGATTAGTCCATAAGGTTTGGCATAGAAGCACATCTTTTGTTTTTAGTTTTTGTTTGTTATATATCACAGTAGAGTTGTTAATAAATTATAAGCTAATGCTCCTGAACTCATTAATTTTTAATAGTTATAATTATTATGATGGAACCCCTTAGATGGGCTAATTAGTAGCCTTAGGGCCCTATTATTTTCCTTTGAGGTCAGCCTGGGTCTTAGAATATGTTTAATTGTACTAATTCAATTGTTTTGAGATTTAAAAATGCTAAGTATGTTTTGTAAAGTATGACTTCATGAGGAGAATAAAGATATATATTTATTTATATAAAATTGATCTTTTAAGTACAGATATTTTCTATAATTGAGTTTGGATTTTAAAGAGTTCACTGCAATGTGTTGTTTGTTGATTTGTTTATCATTCTTGTCCATGCTTAATATTATGTCAGGTATTGCCACTTCAAGAAGAGGACAGATTCCAGTACTCAAGACACAGTATTCTATTTTTGTAACATATAAAAATGGAAAATAATAAAAATTTGTGAGAATAATAAAATACGATACAAATAAAATAAATTACCATATCCATCATGTCCTTGTCATCAATAGTCAATGTTGTGTCTACTACAGTTCCTTCCTCTGGATTGCCCTTGTAGACAGTACCTTTCTTCAAGTCGAGAGCTGCAAAATATTCAAACTCTAGACATTAGAATTTTGAAATATGTTCATATTACAGATGCAGCAGTGGCATAACTAGGACTTGGATTTAGGGGGGAGGGGAATGAATCTGATTGAAGAGCACACCACAGCAGCAGTATGGAATAAATCTACGTAAATTTATACATAAATAAATTTGATAGGCCTTTTTCAAAGTGAAACATTCCACTGCTATAAAGGAAACAGGATTTTTCCGGACATTTGCCATCGTTCAGTGAAACAAGAAAACAGTAACACTACGTTTCGAGATCTGCAATCTGATCTCTTCTTCAGGTAAAGAACTAACCTAATACATAATTACAAACTAGGTTAAAATAAACAAATCTTACTAAAGCGTTGTGGCACGCCTAAGTCAGGAATCACAACCTACATGTTGTTGTCAACTTCACTAACACTAAAGACATGCACTTAATACAAAACTATACAAAACACTAATCATTAAAACTAAACCACGGAATACAGGTCACAATACGTCTTCACTCGTCTACTAACCACCTACGACTGACCAGAGGGACTAGCCAATGGCAATCGTGATGGCTGGCTAAAACAAGATGGCGGAAATACAAGGGAAGGGGAACAGGAATGGGCCCTTTCGTTATTATTGGTTCATGCGAGATGAACTTCTTAAAACCATAAAACCAAAACCAAAAAACTAAACTAAAACCAAAAAATAACCTTTAACCACTGCTGTATTTCACATAAGTTGGATTACTGTTAAACATCTTAAAAAAATTGAGCTTTTGAAAGGGTTATATTCCCCTCATTCCACATGCTTGTATTACTCTCATATACTTCTTTCTTTAAATTTAAAAATAACTGTTCAAATCTCTTAAAAATTAAATGATTCAAAAAGCTTTAGCATGTTTTAAAGAAAACCATTAGTTTAGAGATGTTTTATAACAAACAATTTAAACTAAATGTTCACTTTATAATGCCTCATTTGAAAATATCCTTTGTATGTTTTATTTGCACAATACTAATGCACAATAACTCTATATGTTGGCATGTTAATGTAACTGGAACACAATGAAACGTTCAGAACGCCAATAATCTAGAAACCTTACAATACAAAAATTGTTATAAGATATAAATTTCTTTGTACAAATGTGAACTTGGTTTAGTTACAGTTAATCTGAAATCGTATATGTAAACATATTCCCTTATAACGATTCTCTTGGATACTTCTATAACTATATGGCCACCATCTTGGAACCTTAATAGTTATAAAAAAATATGTAGGAATAAATGTTGCTTGAAATTGCATGACAAATGTAAGAAAAGTTTCAATTTTGACCAAATGCCAATCTTAATTTTGTTATTGGTTAAAACTGGCTAACAAACTTAATCAATCTATGTGACATAGGGGTAGAACTAACCAAGATAAATTCTACTACACAAGTGGAAGCACCCTTGTATTAATTGACATTGGGTGGTACTCGCAAACACATCGTCGATCACACACACACACTGTACACAGACTCTATAAACAATTCGGCAACATAATCACCCACATGTTATTAATCTTCATTCACAGTTTTACAGTTCACGTAGCAATGCTTGGAATTAATGAATCCTGATTCAAGGAGCTATATCAAATTATTTATTGATTTCATAAGTTCTTAAGAGACAGAAACATTATTTTTGAGATTTTCCCGGTTCTACAGGGAGATTTCTGGTTTTTTCCCAAGTGCATGAAATTCCCGGTTTTCCCAGTCAGGTGGCCACTCTGTGTAATATACCTACTACTAAGTGATTTTTAAATCAATGCCTGTCCTCTTCATATAATGGTATCTCACTTGATTTTTATTGATTTTCTAAAGCGAGGTTTAACAATAAACTCTGAGCGGTACTGCCAAACATTGCAAAATCTTAGAAGAACTGTCCAAAA
This sequence comes from Homalodisca vitripennis, assembly GCF_021130785.1. Lineage (NCBI taxonomy): Eukaryota > Metazoa > Arthropoda > Insecta > Hemiptera > Cicadellidae > Homalodisca > Homalodisca vitripennis. The sequence continues at coordinate 171,607,228 of NC_060208.1, forward strand.
CAAACTCAAAAGAAAATTGTCATCCAAAATGTTGCTATTACAAAATGACAGTTTCTGACCTCACATAGCACACCATACGCAAGAACTATTAAACTCGTTCAACTGGGAAGTTTTTTATCATCCTTCCTACAGTCCTAATTTTGCTCCAAGTGATTTTCACTTGTTCCCGAAAATAAAAACCTGGCTAACAACACAGTGTTTTGAGAACAATGAGGGGCTCCACGTACATGTTACTGAGTCGGTAAGATCACAGGTGGCAGAATTATATGACACAAGAGTTTCAAAGCTTATCCACTGCTGTAATAAGTGCCTGAATTTAAATGGCGATTATGTAGAAAAGTAGTATTTTAGTTCCTCTTTCACCTGTATGTAATACATTTTTTCTTGTACTTGATTTTTTTGTCATTTCAAAACGTTCCTTACTTTCTGAATAGCCCTTGTATATTAAATTTTTATTTAGCAAATGCCAAACAAAAGTTCACAATACCTTGCAAATCACATCAAATATTAGTTTTATCAAGCTGTAATGGCAGTATATATTGTATTTTTATAAAGCTAAAACATATGTCAGACCTCATGAAAAACTTCTAAATTAAATCTCTGGAAGATTAAAAAAAATATATATATATATAATTTATTACATTATTATATAACAATTTTAGCAGATATACTAAATAAGAATCAAAATAATTAACATAATGTATATGGGACAAAATTACTGCATGTTTAACGACTTCAGAACTTATTGACCAAACACTTATGCAACTTACTCCAAAGGCCTTCAACTTTTCCATTGTTGGTGATGTTCCACAAGAAAACACCATTAACAGCTTTAGCCTTTTCCACATCTGCGTCAATACGCTCTTTCATGGCAGAGAAGACCTGTTCACTCATGAGCCCACTGGCTGAAACCGGATGAGGGACAACAACCTTGCACATCTGAGCCAAGTCCATGTAAGCACCTGTTAAATAATCAAAATTTTCACAGTTGAGTGCTATGGTGAAACCTTAAATCTAGATGGTTTTTAATCACAAATCCAAAGATAATTAAAATGTATGTTAGAGAAATACTGAAGAAGCTTCTGATGGAATCAAGATCAATTGTGTTTAATAAATAATCCAAAAACATTTAATATTTTTTAGTAAACTAAAAAACTGAAAGTAACTACTAAACAGATTGTGCTTCAAACCTATAAAAATATGTGTTTATGCAAATGGAGAATGGATACTAGTATTTTAAGTTTTGGGTATTTTACCTATAGGAGCATACGTTAAGTTACATATAAAATTAAAGATCTTTATTAATTCAATACAGTGACATAACCAAACCTAAAAAGGTAACCCTAATCAAAATGGCAGCTAATTAATCCATACAAGCCCAATTTCTTACTAAGTTTTGACAACACAGTGCACTAGCTTGTCAAATTGGCTGTTCCAAAAAAGGTTACAGTGGGCACAAATGAGTTATGTTTCAAAACATTATCAGTTTAATACTATATCTGTGATAGGTAAGCACAGTTTTGAAATTTAAAACATAGTTTTAAAAAATTGTGTCCAAATTTGGAGTCTATTACTTTTATAACAGTATCAATGTATTATTTATTAACCATTAAACCTAAATATCACAATAGCTTCATTGTTCAATTAATAAACACCTAGTTATGATATATAGAGAAATAACTTCACTTGTCTTCAGCTCGTGTCAACAAAAGGTGACTGCGCATAACTTGTTCTTTTCCAGTTACGTAATAACCCATTCCTTGTTCTAATCCAGCTGACGATGACAGTTGTTTTAGCGCAATTGTATGTCTTGTTTTACAATGATTAAGTGAAATTTAAGTCATCTATAAAAATTGTGTATCATACAAGTGAGGAACACAATATTTTTATGAAAGCAACATTTTTAAGTATAATGATAAGCAAAAAATAAAGGAATACTATTATTGTTGGTGAAGTAGTTTTTACAAATTTCTAGAGATTATTTTTTTACTGCCTAGGTAAATCTACATAGCGGTCTCTGAATACCTGTTACATATTGTTTCATTGTTTTAACAACACGTTTTGTATCTCATTTGTAATGATTAAAATAATATTTAGCCATGCTGGAACTGAATTAAAATTTTGCATATATTGTAATCACATGTCGAGAAAAATTATTATAATCAAGTAATACTTAAAAAATATGTGATAGTAAAAAATAAAATATTTCTTCTAGTATAATCCGCAGAAAGAGTTTTAGATCTTATCAGTAAATTACATAGTTACATTAAAGCAAAATACTTCAGTAAAATGTATAAGATATTTAAAAATTAACATTTATTTGTTCACTAAAGTGGACAGATGTTAATGTACTAACAGTATAAAAAGCAAGCAATTTTATATAGGTTCTTGTTTTAAGATTTAAGTAATATTACCTGATATGACAACGTTGCCAGATTCAACGACCAAAGTCTCAAAGTGCACTCTGTTGCCTTCTCTCCACATGTCAACTTTTAATGTCTGACCAGGCAACACTGGCTTTACAAAGCGAGCCTGGACAAAGTAATAATAATCTCTTAGTTTAAAACTTTACTTAATGTAAATTTAGTAATAATAAATATTAGAATACATACTGTTAAATATATAACTAATAAATACATGTAATTGTTGCCTGAAAATAATTGAGGCTGAGTTATATAATAATTAAGCAAAATTATAATCAATGATCCAAAAAGTAATGTAGCTGAATGCTACTAAATCAACGCACTTTGAAAGCCTTGCAGAGTGAAGGGTTGTTTTCCCCATAGACAAATAGAACCAATCTCAAGGAGAAGCCAAGTGAACACAATCCGTGAAGGATCGGCTGTTGAAAACCTGAGATCTGAGCAAAGCTGGGGTCAATGTGAAGAGGGTTGAGGTCTCCAGATAACCGGTACAGAGCAGCCTGGACAAGCAAATAGTCATTTATGAGTACAGTAGAGCACTGATCATCTCAAAAAATTGGTTCAAAGGGTGTTAAAATAATCAATAATTTCTGAAAAAAGTATAGCTTTTGTTGGGAGTAATGGGATAGTGGGACACAAATAAAACATGTTATTTTGCCAGAAATACATACTACAATTATACTTATTAATGACACACTAGAGCATAGTATAACACTATATATAATACATAATAATAACAATAATAATCTAACATAAATAATGGAGTTTTGAATGTTTTAATTTTAAACAACTGCCAGATTGAAACGAAATGGCATACAAAGCTAGCAAACGAATATAGCTGATACATTTATAAGTTAAATTTTTCAACTTGTTTGGGGTTTTTTTTTTTGGTAAGGTATTGTTTCCACAATAATGCATCATATAGCTTATATATAACATTTTAACACATCTAACATTTGGTAAGTCTAGCACAAAACTCCTCTTCATATAGCCTATTTCAAAACTTTCAGAGTGACCCTTGTATACTATGTATAGTGAAGAGTGTAATTAATAGGAATACCACATTCATAGACTTATTAGTTTATAGTAAAGCTATGAATGCATATGACAATTTTGTTGTGACAATGAGTATGTTTTTTGTACAAAAAAAGTTCTAACCTGATTATGGTCAACTTTCTGTTTGACACTGATGTCTGGGTTTCTGCGTGGATGATCAACAGTACACACAGCTTTAGGAGAATCTCTTTTCCCACCAAAGCCTCCAGCACCCACAATAAAACCAGCTAACTGAGTATACGCCACCTTGTCTCCACTTTCATCAAATGTATCCACTGTTCACCAAACAAAATAAGAGCACAAATCAATTTTAAACAAATTTCAAACAGATTATCCTTTACTCTTAGGAAACTCATTCATATTTTTATAACACTGAATCACATAAAACTTTCTCTAACATTCTTTCACTGGTACTAAATAGAAAACTTAGGTGAATGCAGATCTAGCCAGACAAAAAGAGATAATGCTTTTGTTAAATATTTAAGTACCTCTACAAATTTTTTCTGAAATTAATCAACAAAATATAAAGAGATAGAGACAGTGAGAGAGATACCGGTATTTTAGTACAGAATAGATAGTGGTGTGTCAAATTGTGAAAGAACCAAAAATCTCTGCCTAGTAAACAAGGATATTATTTTCAATTGGTATAGTTAAAGTAAGTTAAGTTGCTTACTTAAAATAGTTTTTTTTTGGAATTTATATTCTCGGCACAGAGAAAACCAATGAGCTGATTCAGTGCTTTGGACCTATCATACAATGTAACAACCGTTTCTCATTGGTGGAACTCGTGTGGTCCATCTGTCTGTCTGCTCTCCTAAGCATACCCTGACGCCCCGCTGGCAGTATACTGACGGAGTCATTCTGAGTATGACATGCTCCGTAGCGGTTGCTCACAAATATGTCTAGTCCTTTGTTCTGTTGTTGGTAGTATGAGTACTGCCTAGAATCTCGTTTCAGTAAGAACCATGAGTAGTGTCTCAATAAACCCTTTGTTCTCTTGCTGGCTTTAGTAGTGCCGTCCTGGGTCCCGATGCCCACTGCTAACTCGTTTGTAGTAGTAGTGCCGTTCTGAACTTTGTTTCATGTGTGATATGGCAAGATGGACCCCCAAGATGGATGATGGCAAGTTGTGTCCCACCCGGATGCCAGTGAGTGTTATAGTGTCGTAAGCAACACTGTGAGAGAGGTGTCGTAAGCGGTTTGTCTGTCCATGTACCACACTTAAATGCCCAGGAGGCCCTGAATGAGCTAGAGGTGCTGCCCCCATAAGGCAGACATGAAGCAAGAACAGCGTCAGTGAGTTGGCATCACTCCTTTTAAAAACCTTTTTTATTGTTATTATTGATACCTTCCTTTCATCTGTGCATATTGCTCTGTAACTCTTTCTATATTACTCTATAATCTACAAGCCATTCAGTACAAAATGTAAACATGACTGAAGATCTGTTAACATCATGAGAATATAAAAAAATAACTACATTTCTTTCTTTTAAGGCCTTTATAAAGTGACATCATTGGCCAATAAATTTCAACCTTATTTCTGCCATGCCATTTTGACTAAATTTGGTCGCCACCATACATGGGAGAACAATGCTTAAACAATCATATTCCTGAAATATTTTGGCCTTGCTGTGAGTAGCCATTTTTCATTCAACAGATATAAAACAGAAACTACTAGTAATAAGCATATGTGTCTGTAAAAGTGAATTGAAATTATGTATCGTGATTGTTTGAAGCTTAACCAACCAATGCTCTAGCCTTGAGTTCACATTGGTATTATTGGCCTTAGGTTTAGATTTAGATCTGGAGTCTTGTTAGTTTCATTTTCAATAAGATGGTACACCAGATTTTATTTTTATCGTTTTCTTATGTACCATTTGATATCTTACTATTGCTGCTTTTTTTTAATTGTATACAGTTGTTTTTGTAACTAATATCAATTTCCTCTTCTTTAATAAATGAGTTTCTCTCTCTTCTCTCTCCCTTACTATAATCTCAATTTCTTATAACTTTTCTTCCAGTAGTTTGAATTTTTCCTCCAAAAGTTGCATGTCATGTTACTCATGTTGTTTAACTCTAGTTGAGATATTAAGGAATCTTTAAACTCAATATAAATTTTTATATTTTCTTGTAACAATTGTATTTTTTCTATTGTATTTCATCTCGGACTTTTCTTCAATTAAACTGTTACTTCAAATTTGAGGTTTTTTATTTTGCCCTTTATTTTAAGTTAGTCTAAAATTTAGAAATCTTTAAATTGTTACATCTTGTTTGTACCTTTTTTCCTCTAACACTAAGATTTCTGCTTAGGCTGCTAGAGTAAGAGATGTTTCTAAATCTCTGTCTTCTCATAAACATATATTATGCAGTTTTTCTTGTAGATTATTCATATCAAACTTTTTTACAGTATGGACATTTTGGTTTTAACATAATTTTCACTTCCATTCAGTAATTCCTCCTTTAAATATTAAAAAAATACTGTTATTTGCAAATTCCATTACAAAGCTATCTCCTGCCTTAACTCTACTAGTCTCTTCTCATGCCAACTTCAGAATTACATAGCTATACTACAAAACTATACTTAACTTTTTCCATGGTTAGATAAAATATACAGCACAACTTGACCAGACTTACCATTCAAAATGAAAATAATTTATCATTCATATTCACTCTCAAGACATATGAGCTCCTAATATCTGTTGTTGCAAAAGAAATCCCTTCTTGAAGAAACAAGTTAATACAGGTAATAAGAAGAGATTGAATGGTTTTCCAATCATCTTTCTCAAAACAATCACACTAAGTGGACTATTTTTGATTGAACAGTATAAATGGACTCACCATCATAGAGTATTACCGCACCCTTCCCCTTGTCCAGAACATCAGCAATGGAAACTCGAGAGGTAAGTGTTCCACTGGTTGGCATTGGCTTGAATAACTCCACATACTGTTCTCCATGCAGCACCTGCACATTTGTATTGAAACATTAGATTACACATAACATAGCTACAGTGAGAAGGATTGATTCAATAAGGATGAGGAGTTCGTTTTGAAATTTTTCTTCATTGATTTTTTTAGGATCTCTTCATACGGGCATGGTGACTCTTGATTCCACAAGTCAAGACTGTGACAGAGTCAGATTTCAGACGCTGCACTAAACAGAAGGTGAAGTAGAGCTAATCCCAACAATCGCATTAGATTACATTTATAAACTTTCCAGAAACATTATTTCAGGATATTGAGACAAGTGAAAAATCTGTCTTGTATAAAAAAAGGTTATTGACAACAAACATTGGAGAGACAATAGACAAATATATTTTGTACAATACGTTTTCTGGTATCACAATGTAATAAAAACTGGTACATAGTCAATAATTAAAAACTACATAACTAAACTTATTCTAAAACATTACTTTCATCCTAAAAAAAAATCACTTTTGATACATTGATCTATAAAACATAAAAAAAAAACATTGATTAAATCCAAGGCTAAAGTCATTGTACATATTTTTAAAGATATATTTTTACTATTTGTTTTCATCATAAACTATCTCCAAAGAATTCAATTACACTATAATTTTTACTTTATACATCTTTATTAAATAGAGAGGTTAGATTTGCTTCTATCCTGATGATGGCTGACTCTATGGACCACTGGTCTGCACAACAATTTTTTCTAATAGAATAAAAGGGAGAGTCAGAAAGTATAAGATTAAGAGTACTAATAAAAATAAGCTAGTCACAAAGAGATTTGAACGTGCCCTATCTTTAACTCAGATTCAGAATCCAATGCTTTTAGATTGTGAATTTACCAGTTCTTCTATTGTATTCAATTTAGTTTGAAGGTTTATTACTTTCCAATTGCTACACAAGTATAATATTACAGGACTTACCCTTGATAAATCAACTGATTTTCCAGGAATGATGTCTGATCCTAAATCTGCAGACATTACGGCTATCTGACTGGGGATGCATGCGTATGAAGGAAGAGCACTGAAATCTTCATGGTTTTCATATAAGAATTTTAAGTTTGAACTTTCTCTCACATCTGTGCCAACTGTAAAACAAATTATAACATAATTTTAGGTGCTGCATTTACAAGATTAAGAAAATATATTGAAAATAACCATTTTCTTTGAATAATACTAAATATACATAGCAACAGTTTAAACATTATTAACCTTTTACTGCCAGTAGACATGAAGCATGCCTGTACTATTAGCTGAAAGAAATATCACCATTTTATTACTCTGTCGGCATTCTTCTTTAGCAACTAAATTATTGGGTACATTCTTATTATAGTTGTTGATGTCACTAACCACAATCATGACCTGATTTGGATTTGGCATACTCTGTGTAACCACAAAAAATAATTGTTACTTTTGATTCTTTAAAAAGTGTCTTGTCTATTCACTGTTGTTCCATATTTACACCTTAATGGCAAATATTACAAGAATCTACCTTTATACACAATTGTTTCTCACTACATTTGTGTTTTCCAGAACAAGTAAAATGAATTTAATGTCTAAGTATAACTAAGTAACAGATAAAAGTAAAATACAACTAATTGCGACTAAAACATTAAAATCTATAGTACTTTTTAATCTATATACAATAACAACTACCTAATGAGATGGCCTAATCTAATGTTACCAAATCTAGTATCTCTTAAATGTTCTTTCAGTTATTATTTAAATGAGGTACATGCACAGTTTTTTTAGGTCAAAGGAAAGGTACAATTTTATACATAATAAACTGAGCCTATTGAGCCAAGTAGTTCATGCACTAATCTGTCTTTAGCTCATTCGACGCAAATTAAAACATTACCGGTTTCAGTCACAGAATGACACATCTGAGGAAGACGCCATACTGGAAGACGACCACCAAAAGGTGGTAGAGGGAGCAAAAGCCGAAAGGCCCCCCCCCCCCAAAATTGCCTAAACTGGGTGGAACCGCCACAAAACAAGTGGCGTGGGTTCTGAAAAGCGGTTATTCTCAGGAAGAAGCCAGGGAATCAGCCTTAAAACCAATTCTAGAAAAAACTTAATACTGTACATTTCTAAACAAACAAAACGAGGGAAAATCAAAAAGACCTCACTGTGATGGCACCACACCGGAAGATCATCGGAGAAAGAAAACAAAAAACAAAGGGAGACAGGGGGAACGTAAGGAGCAATCTGTACAAGCCAGTGCGGCAGTCCAGAAAGAAAACCCAACTTGTTCCCTCTTCCTAAATCAATAAAATTTAACCATTGAATAGGTAATTAAAGGTTGTTTCTATACCCTATATTAGTGATATAGAATACGTCAAATTCATACACATTTGGTTCAAATATTAGGGATATTACAAACAATGGTAAAAAATAACAATTAACCTTCTACATAAAGGTTCTGTGTATGTGTAGTTCTGGGAGAATATTTGTGGCTATGAACTAGTGCTGATGTATGGGAAACAGACTGTGTATGTACTTGTGGTATGTTTATTATAAAACTTATTCGGTTTGACGAATAGAAAGATTGAACCTTTGTTCATGACATTACTGCTGAAAGTGGTGCAGATGTGATTCACACAATAGAAAGGTAAATCAGGATTGTTTAATAAGAGAATACAAAAAAAATGGAAATATAAAATACACTATTTTTATGACTAAACATACACACCAATTGTGCTCAAAAACTTTACTTACCACCTAATGCATACAGAATGCAAGTGTTGTTCGTAACAACATATGTTGATTCATCAACCTGTAACAGATAAATAAAATTAATACAACCATAAAAGAAAAACTAAAAACTTGAAGTGTGATTTGCAGCTACAATGAAACACTGTGTTCATTATTAAGATGAAATGAGATATTTTAGAGTTTAATTTTAAAAAGTACCTGTAATAAGCCATATATTTATTGAATTATTTTTATACGAAAAGCTCAGTTTTTTAATGTAAAAAATGTCTTAAACTAATTCATTAAACCAGAAAAAGTACAAATCTGAATACAACATGTTTCGTAATATTGGGTAGAGTTTATAAATTAATTAATTAAATGGTTTTTGTTATATTTGACAATGTGCAACAATTACTCAAACATTTAACAATTACTTAGTGCACCTTAGTAATTAACACTGCTGACTTGACTGTTTTTCTATATTGACAGTTATGTTGTCCTGATAACTCAGTAGTATAAATAATACAGTCTATATCCAAAAGAACTACATGTTAAAACTAATTTTTATTTCAATATTAACCCTTTCCGAGCCAATGACGTTACTAGACGTCATGCCTAAACTAGCGCTAAAAGCCAACGACGTCCACTGACGCAAAATCAATTTGTTTTATATACATTATTTAAAAGCATTTCTGGGTAGCAAAATTAGTAAAAACTGTTAAACAAGGTTTATTTAAACAAGGGACAACCATTTGTGTCTATTTTTAAGGTCACGGCTCTTGTGCGAGCGACAAAATGGCGGGTGGCCGGATGATCATAATCTCCCGCAGAACCAACGACGTCTACTTACGCGCGCTCAGTCTGCCTGTAGCCTTCCGTGAGGTAGATGTTAATTCGCCCTTCCATTTTCGATCCACGTATTTATCTCTTCAATTTTGATTTTAATCAATATTTTTACTCAATGTACAGTGTAGTTTATGTATTATTATCGTGATGTAGGGCTTTATTGTGCGCAAGACGTGCGCATCGAAGCCTGCCTTGCATTCTGACGTGTATTTTGAGCTGTACCACACACAACAAACCTATGCCTAAGGATCACATATATGTAGCTCATTTTCAATAAGTATAATTTTTAAGTTTTCACATGTTATAATATTGTAAAATGTAGTGTGTACTTTATTTTATACTTGAAAAATTGAAATTTTTTGTAGTTTTATTGCTTTTATTTAATTTGTATATATATATATACATTTTTACTATATTCTTTATATTTTCTCTAAATAAAAATTACTATATGCTTGGTTTTTGTATAATATTACAACAATTGTGTTCAACTACTGATGGCGAGAGAAAAGAAGAGACCTGGCCCGTGCCGGCGCACAGCTGTGTACTAGTGTGTTGCCGCGCGGTAATTTCAGGCGCTTCGCCCCACAGCCAACCCTGCGAATTGATTATCATAGCAATGGAACAGTGAAACAATAATGGAATTACGAAACAAGGCGCGGCAACATACTAGTAGTAGCGCCTGCAAATTTCAGATAGGCCAGAATCCAGGTCTCTTCTTTTCTCTCGCGATCAGTATTGTTAATATTATATATGAACACATAGAATGTAAAAATTAAATTTTTTCAGTGAAATTATGATATTTTACCATTTTTTTTGCTGTAAATTAACAATAAAGAGTGAAAAAAATATTTTTTTGTTTTTCTTACCTCTTATGTTATAAGAATTATAAAAAAAATTGGTTTTGGTATGTGGGAATTTTTTTATTTTTAAGGTGTATGGCTCTTAGAAGTAGTTTTGGTTATTTATTTGTGGCTCGCTAAGGGTTAACATTTTAAAATTGAAAACCAATACCTGTGGCCATCCAACCTGAGAAAACTCCTTAAGCAAACACAATTTTCATGTTGGTGTAAAAATAGCTGTGAGAAATGAAGCTGGTTATACGAGCTTAAAAACTTTCTTAAGAGATCCTTGGATGAAAAAGAGACATGATATATCATGAAACAATCCTGTGAAAGCCGGGACACTCCAATATCACATTACGGAGGTTGATTGGTAAATACATCAGTATTAGTAATTATATACCAGATTATGAACTGTGTTTTCGTTGTTAAGTGAGATATGCATGTTTATACTTTGTGTTGATTACATTTATAATAACACCCTATAATATTTTAGACTATTGAAAACAATTATTAAACTTAATAAACCATAAAATAACAAATTTAAGATTTTCTAAAATTATTGTTATTTAGATACAAATTGTAGTTTTTGAAAATTAGGTATTTATCAAAGAAACTACATATAATTACAAATAAAGATGACAACATAATTAAATAGCATTTTTCAAGTAAGAATTAAATTATTTGTAGTTAAGGTAAGGTAGTTTTTAAAATTTTGTACATATAAATAAGATTTGCCTAATAATTAAACCTTTAAAAATGAAAGAGTACAGTCAAATTGTTTCATTAACTTATAATAAGATATTAAAGTTTAAGTAAAGGACCGTTCATTAAATTTAAAATTCATTGAATTCACCACAAAAAATATTTTTCAGGAAGAATAAGAATTAAAAATGAAAATGGTGTCAATGTTACACAGTTCTGTTTTAAAACCATCTGTTTACTGTATCCAGGGTTCATCATAATGACGGATAAGAACCAGTCAGAATATCATTATAATGGTCAAACACTAAATGCTTGGTATGTGAATATGTTCTTTCCAAAGCACTAGAATAATAATGTTAAACATTTTCCAGTAAACACATCTTATGACTGTCTAGTTACCAAATGTAGCTCATATTCGTATCCCACATTCCTGTGCTACATTCAGTTCCTGGATTGTACAGTTTTCTACTAAGTTGACAAAGTCAGCCAGTGGATCCATAACCTATATATTGCTTGTAAAGTTTTCAACAAAGTTTACCTTGTCTGGGGAAGGTGATTTTTCATTTTCTTTCATCTGTTCTAAGGTTCCCATCAGACCACCTGTTGCTTCCTAAAAACATTAAAAGGATTAAAAATACAAAAAACATTATATGGAACTTTTTATGCTTTTTATAAAACAATTTTATAGTATTACATTTTTTAAACTTGAAATTGATTTCTCACATGCATTACAAAATGAGGTTTATAGATTTCAAAACTAACAAAGTAATATTCAATGGTTTAATCTTGTTTATTTTACAACCTAAAGTACTTGATAACGTTCGAAAATTTTCGTAATACCAAGTACACACAGCATACATGTGCACTCTCTAATGTAATGAATAGCAATCAATAATTGCATATAAAACAAATATGCATCCTATTTAGGTTTTCTGTTTTTATTTTAATGTCTATATTTACTAAAAACGGTAATTCACTGTGTAATGCTCATAGCAGGTAACTTGTACAAGTGTGGAAGTTATGGGCTTTTTTGTGAAATCAAATTGAGTGAGTGAGTGTTTTTGTGTGCATATGCGTGTGTTGACATACTGCAAAAATTTCAAATTTTATACAAAGTATTTATTTATGATCATTGTAATATAAAATACCATTACTATTGTTTAATTTTTATATAGAGTGAGGTTTTTGTATGTAAATCCAAAAACAGCTTAAATTGTAAATTTTACAAATTATTTCAAGTAGAAAACATTTAAATTTTTCCTAGTATTTAAATTTTATTTTCAAAATTAATAAAGTAAACCAGTCTACCATTTTCTATTCTAGAGGCAAACATAAATGTAAAATGCAAACATTGTTTTTATTACTGGAAACTGATGCATAACCAGAAGTAAAACTTCAAATTAAAGATGCTATCTCCAATGTTTTTTTCTCTCATTCCTTTCTAAAGAGAACATAAAAACAGGTATAAGGCACTTGGCCTATCAATGATAATAATAATATAATAATTAAAAACAGCATTTGTCATAACAATCACTCTGTTTTATGAAACGGAACAAAAATAAATGGCGAAGTGTAATGTTTATGGGCTGGTGTTGTTACTACTCACTACTGTTCTCCCCCATTAACGATGATCATCCCAAGTGTCTTCTTAGCTGCATTTATCTCTAACTGATGTATGTGTAGGTGATGGGAGGGGGGAGGGTGTCATGAAGCTAAATACAGCCTTGCTTAAAATCTGTTACATAGAAGGAAGATATGCTAACATGGTGTAGCTCACAGAACTGAGAAAAATCTACTAAATGTCGTAAAGAGAATCAACAGAGGATTACCTGGATAGAGCTGAGAGCTACCGCCTTGCTCATGTCTGTGACCCTGCCCCAGTTGTTCTGGACAGCTTCTGGTGTCACAGCGTCAGACAGACGCAATCTCAGAGGACTGCCTTCTCCTCGCACCAGCTGACCTGCAACATATTCTCACTCTCTACACTAAATGCTTGATACCAAGAAGAAATTAGTCATTTAACTGCCAATTAAACTTAATGGTCAACTAAAAATGTGATAGTTAAGCATATAAGGAGAAATTTTACGAAAGAGTTACACAATTACAACAATTGTGGAGTCCTGTTCTTTTTTTTAATTTGCTTGTTCATTTTACAATTGTTATGAATTATTTTTATAACTGAATAAATATAGTGAGAATAAAGGTTGTTACCTTACCATTTTGCAAAACATCATTTTATCAATAGTTTTTAGATTATTACCACTCAAAAACAAAGATATGCTCACTTATAATTCATGCTTCAGAATCGTGTGACCAATGAGATCCACCCAGAACTATTCTATAATATACAGTTGTTGCTTTGTACTTGGACACCTAATTGATACTCTGTCTTCCTTGAGTAATTCATACTAATCAAGCAAATTAAACTGTATTAATAAATTGTGCACACACACAATTTGAAATTGCCATTACTTACCCATTTCAAAAGGTTCTATGACGAGTTGCATGATTTTATAAAAGATTTCTTTTACCTTAAATTATTGTGTTTATTAATCACAATTACAACAGTAAAAAAGAAAAAATTATACAACATTTATCTCACCAGCAACACACTGTGTTTTATTAAAAACTCTATATGCCTGTAACTATCATCATCTTAAAGAGGTTTGTTACACCATTATTTACACTTGATAGAGTATTTTGTGTTAAAGAGATTGTACAATTAAAAGATTAAATAACATTTGATAATGATTCTAAAATTATATACTTATTTTTAAAACTATAAAACTAAGAGTAGATCATTGAAAAAGACCAAAACAAAATACCTAAACGATTAAAATTGTATATCCTTGTGTAGGTGCAATATTTGCAATAGACGATTTTATAAATCGTTTTGTCAATTTACCATTGGTTATTTCTGGGTTGTTTGTTTATTTACTGTCTGAAAGTACATACTCTCCCTCCATTTTTAAATTAATTTCCAAGGCTAGTTGTTTGAATAAGGTGGTGAGTTGTTACTGCTATGATTAAACAAGTCTAGTTGGTGGTCTAGTTGGTGCACTGACATTTGGCTGCCCAGCCTGCAGCAGACTCGATGACAGCTCCATTATCCTCACATGCCTCGTGACACATCCACACCACCACTGGGGCAATCAGCTCTGGCCTCAACTCGGCAAAGAAATCTAAGGAAATAAGAACTGAACTTAAAAAATAATCATGTAAAGACGTTTAGTACTTAAAATATAATTTAAAATGTTACATACAAAAAAATTGCTTCACCTTTACTTAAACACAGTATTACTTTATGATTAAAAAATTAATACAAGTAACAGTAGTACAAAAATTATCCCGAAATACGAGGGCTGTTTTTTTCAACTTCCGCTAGATGGCTGGGCGAGCAGTATCTGCCAGCAATGCGTGGCAGTCGACTGCGCACCTCTCCCACTACAACCTCACTCATTTTCGGACGGCCGACGCCATTTCCAATTTATCTAGCGACACATAAACATGGCTACCATGATAGAATCTCCCGCCAAGTGTGAGTTGAGAAGTGTCATTCGTTTCTTGCAAGCTGAAGGGTTATCTGCAGCAGAAATTCACCGTAGAATGGAACAAGTATACAGTGAAAGCTTTATGAGTGACAGTGCAGTGCGTGATTGGTGTAGGAAATTTAAAGATGGACGAGTTGACATTCATGATGAAGGGGGCCAAGGACAAAAGTCGGTCGCAAACGAAGACCTCGTTGATCGAGTTGGCCAAAGTGTAAGAAGCAATCGAAGGTTTACGATTACGGAGCTATCCAATCAGTTTCCTGAGATTTCAAGGTCAGCCCTATACTCTATCGTGACTGACAAGTTAGGCTACAAAAAACTTTGTGCGCGATGGGTGCCAAAGATGTTGTCTGATGACCACAAAGCTCGGCGAATGGCGTCAGCAACGTCTTTTCTGAACCGTTATGAAGCTGATGGCGAAGATGTTTTGATCAAAATCGTGACAGGAGATGAGACATGGGTTCTGTACGACACCCCAGAAACGAAACAGCAGTCCCAACAATGGATGCATTCAAACTCTCCAAACAAACCCAAAAAATTCAAAAAAACTTTCAACAACAAAAAGATTATGGCCACCGTGTTTTGGGATCAAAAAGGTGTATTGTTTGTTGAGTTTTTAGAGCCAGGTACCACAATCAATGCGGAAGGATACTGTGGTACATTACAACGTTTACGGAGAGCTATCCAGAACAAAAGGAGAGGAAAACTCACATTGGGAGTAGTGCTCATTCATGACAACGCCCGTCCTCACTGTGCTGCTTTGACAAAGCGTCTTCTTGACGGTTTTAAATGGGATGTTTTTGACCAACCGGCGTATAGTCCTGACTTAGCGCTGAGTGACTATCACCTTTTCCCGGAACTGAAGAAGATGCTAGGAGGGCAGAGCTTCCGAACAGACGACGCGCTGCGAGACGCCGTGAAAACCCATCTCAAATCACTGGCGGCAAACTTCTATGAAGAAGGTATTAAGAAGCTTGTACCCAGGTATGAAAAATGCCTCAATTTAAATGGCGATTATGTTGAAAAGTAACTAATAATGTACCTAACTTTTGATAATAAATTGATTTAATTAAATGATTTAATTTAATCTCCCTAGTTTTATTTTTATACCACATCGGAAGTTGAAAAAAAAACAGCCCTCGTACCAACAAAATATGTATGTAAAAAGTAGGAGAATTTAAATATATAGGTTTTTTGTAAGCACATTCAAGACTTAACTGCCATTATGTACATATAGCTTTAATATTTTCCAAATCCTAATCATAGCCTAATTAATCTTACATTTAAATTTTTGACAAAAAACTCAGAAACATCAGAAAAGTATTTTAATAATTTGTAATCAATTAGATAATGAGCAAAATTAAAAAAACAAGATATAAGGAGTTTAAAAAGTACTCATAAAATTACAACAAGATGAAATATTATTGAAAAGATTGTAAGATAGTATAGTTAATTAAATAAAGACATGATAATATATAATTAATAGAATATATAATTTTAAAAGCAGAAACATGAATAAAAAGGTGGAGCAGAACCTGGAGGCAGAATATCCTCGGTCAGCCGTGATGCAGCTGTTGGTACAATGACATTACAGTGGATGTTTTTTTTACGTCCTTCAATTGCTAAGGTGTTTGCTAGACCCACAAGCCCCATCTTTGCAGCACTGTAACATAATCCATTCAGTACTGCATATTACATTTTATGCATTAGTTATAAACAATTTTAATTTGAACATATGCAAATTGAAGTAAAACCTAGTTTCTTTCAACACAAGACATTTTCATACTATGAAGCTGCTTAGGTTGTTAGACAATATAAATTTAGAATTAATTAAGTGATACAACAGAGTTTTAACAGAAAGTAACAAAAGACATCACACAAATGGTAAGAGAAGTGAGTGGACTGATCATTGATCTTTAAATCAATACATTTTTCCATGGACCAAGTAGTTTGTGAATCTCATCTACAATTATTAGATTTCACACATAACGTAGTTATGGTGGGAATTATTGAATCACTTCGCAATTATTAGATTATTTTATCAAAAACAACTTATGTACAATTAACGTTAACGGCATCCTCAAAAAATATACCGATGATTCCATTTGCCGAAATCGCACCCCATACTATTACTTTCTAAGCGTGAAGAGGTGTTTCATGAACCAATCGAATATTTTCCTATGCCCAGTATCTAAAACTTTGTTTATTAATAAAACTGAAGAGGTAGAAGTGTGCCTCATCATTCATTCACAAGTTGATGACCTTGTTGTCAATTTCTTTCAAGAATAACCTCACAAAATCGGATATGCTGTTGATAATCACCCGAATTAAGAGATTGAAGAATCTGTATTTTGTAGGGGTGACATCTAAGATCTTGATGGAGAATCCTTCTCACCAATGTGTCACATAATCGAAGATATGTGGCATGGCGAATGGCCGATCGACGTGGACTTCTCCACATTCATGTTCAATATTTTTAGGAATTTGAACTGTTTTGACACTACCACCTCTTTTTTAAGATGTCGATTCAGTTTGATTGAGGTTGTTTGCTCATGTTTTAATCGCGTTATCTGACGGAACAGGTTGGTTTGCACGTTATTTTGAAATTTTGTCGAAAGTCACTGTGTGTTTGCACAAAATTCTCTCGCCATTTTAATAGTATGCTTAACTGCTCACCCATCCAGCGTTCTATTTTAAACAAAATGGTAAGTCACACAGGTTTGATTAAGCCAGCAACTTTGTTCCCTACTACTTCGCCGCACACTACAAGCCTTAACTCAAATCTTCCTGTTTCATTGGCAGACCCTGTACAATAAGAATAAACTGTAAACAAACACTAAAAGATATGAGAAATGAATTTTCAGAGCACCAAAAGCTTAACATGCAAAATTAAATCCTTTTGATGTGAGGACACAAAGAGAAAAGAGTCCTAAAAAATCCTGTCTCACTCATATAGCGTATAAACTGAACAGGAAATGAAAACCCGGAAAATAATGCCCTGTGGTAGAATGTAAGAGGAAAAATCATGACACCCCAAACATGAAATAAAAAATAATCTATGTGAGGTGCTGATTGTTGTGATCAGATATACTACTACTCCAACTGTCAAATACTAAAAAAAGTAGTAGAAAATATAAAGACGCTATGAGGAAAGCCTGACTAGATAAAACAATAAACAAAATTATCTGAATTTCATTTTGCCAAAAAACTACTAAACTAAATCCAAATAGAGCACATCACTATATGAATTACTTCATGAATGTAACAAAAATGGTAAGGGTCTTCTCTGCCTACTTCGCACTCTTTCTTACTTAGGTAAAACACTGAATCCAACATTCTGAATTGGTAATAATGTTTCCACTAAGTTTTAGTTTAATAAGTTCTCTGTTGGCCAAGAGGAAGGATTTCTAATGGTATGATGTGCATAATAAACTGCAGTTACTAGTCCTTGAAAAAACTCAGAAGAGAAGTATCTCAGTGTTCACAATTTGATATCTGTCAAATTGTATAACTATTATTGCTTTCATTTATGATTATTTATTGCTATTCAAGCATTCATTGTTTACTCTTTCAAACTTGTATTCTTCGAATTTGTAATACATTTATTAAATATCAGAAGAATAGGAATTATTTGAACATATTTTAAAGATTTTAAAAATTCTATAATGCTATATTTCGCAATACATGGGATAACTCAATCATTATAAATGATTAAATTTATCAATAATACTGAGTGTTAATAATGATATGTAATCTTTAATAAATACAAAACTGTAAACTTTACAGCTATCAAGTTATTACCTGTAATTTGCCTGTCCAAAATTTCCATAAAGGCCAGAGTTGGACGAAGTCATGATGACACGTCCATAATTTTGCTTTTGAAAATGAGGCCATGCTGCTTGAGTTGTTTTGAAAGAACCTTTCAGGTGGACATCATGAATCAAATCTGTAATAAATCAATTTTATAACAAAAGAGCACAAAAAAATGTCTCATAATTATAAATAAAAGTGTAACTACACTCAATCTATCTTAATATTTGACTACTTCTCTTAAATATTAAAACAGGTTCATGATTATGCTTTTGGAACAGCATAGGATAATCAAAGAAGCACTTCGGTCTTCAACCCTATCCTACGAGTATTAAAGGTACAATGACCAGTTTCGAAATTAGGACCCCATAGTTAAGGACCCCATCAAATGTAAAACATGGTCTTCTCATCAATAGTATCAAACAACAGTATAAACAATCCAATAATAAATTAATTAATGAAATATTGTACAATAAGAAGCAACAGTGGGCAATCACTCTCATGCACCACACTGCACAATAACCGGTTCTAACCTTGGATCTGGCATAAAAGGATAGATATGAGGTACATAACATTCTTTGACTAAACCTTCTTGAATACTAGTTTATGAAGTTGGAAATTATACATGACAAATTTTTATGTTTAACATCCAACTCATCAGTATGAATACAAATTTATCATTTGAAAAGCATTAAAACATTTTAATTGGCCTCTAGTTGTATTTATTTTTTGTTACTAGCAGCTTTTACACTATGACAAAATTAATCACCACAGTATCTGAATCATTAATTGGAAATCCACAAAAATTAGCAATAACGTCTTGTCAATCTACTGAAAATGACATACAAGCGTTCCTGGAAAATAACGTGGTCAACCTGTAATAGACTGCCGATCCCAAAGGGTTAAGTTAGTTGAGATTAAAACAAGTTACAGTTAATACCACTGGCCTAAATGTTTATAAAACAATCTGTGATCATTGAGGGTGACAACCAATTTTGATCCATAAACATCAAATACAAGTGATTGTATATTTACAAAAAAAAATAGTTGTTATTTTGCCCTCAATTTTGCAGTCATTGTCCTTTTATAATGAGAAAAATAAAGCATTGCATGTTAGTTTAAGATAATTGTTTAAAACTGCATGTTATACATTATTGTTAAGCTCTATGGCTCTAGTCACCTCTCATTTATTTATAATCCCTACTCCATCACAGGTATTTTCCCCATAGTATAAAGCAAAAAACTTGCTATTCAGCCTCTACATTAAAATCTGCATTGTGGTTACAAATGTTTGAAAAAATTTCCATTTATTCTTGTTCTAACCACCACCATGTTGTTCTGAAAAGTAAAAGATCTTATTCACTTTTGGCTAGTTGTGTTTTATATAACTTATTACAAGTGCTTGAAATGTGTGGACAACTGAGTATTCTCCAAGTATTCACAAAATGCATACCGAATGAGTGCTCATCTCACCAACTTCCTGTTTTAAATAAAAAACAAATCAACGGTTGCTAGTTGTGTTTTATATAACTTATTACAAGTGCTTGAAATGTGTGGACAACTGAGTATTCTCCAAGTATTCACAAAATGCATACCGAATGAGTGCTCATCTCACCAACTTCCTGTTTTAAATAAAAAACAAATCAACGGTTGCTAGTTGTGTTTTATATAACTTATTACAAGTGCTTGAAATGTGTGGACAACTGAGTATTCTCCAAGTATTCACAAAATGCATACCGAATGAGTGCTCATCTCACCAACTTCCTGTTTTAAATAAAAAACAAATCAACGGTTGCTAGTTGTGTTTTATATAACTTATTACAAGTGCTTGAAATGTGTGGACAACTGAGTATTCTCCAAGTATTCACAAAATGCATACCGAATGAGTGCTCATCTCACCAACTTCCTGTTTTAAATAAAAAACAAATCAACGGTTGCTAGTTGTGTTTTATATAACTTATTACAAGTGCTTGAAATGTGTGGACAACTGAGTATTCTCCAAGTATTCACAAAATGCATACCGAATGAGTGCTCATCTCACCAACTTCCTGTTTTAAATAAAAAACAAATCAACGGTTGCTAGTTGTGTTTTATATAACTTATTACAAGTGCTTGAAATGTGTGGACAACTGAGTATTCTCCAAGTATTCACAAAATGCATACCGAATGAGTGCTCATCTCACCAACTTCCTGTTTTAAATAAAAAACAAATCAACGGTTGCTAGTTGTGTTTTATATAACTTATTACAAGTGCTTGAAATGTGTGGACAACTGAGTATTCTCCAAGTATTCACAAAATGCATACCGAATGAGTGCTCATCTCACCAACTTCCTGTTTTAAATAAAAAACAAATCAACGGTTGCTAGTTGTGTTTTATATAACTTATTACAAGTGCTTGAAATGTGTGGACAACTGAGTATTCTCCAAGTATTCACAAAATGCATACCGAATGAGTGCTCATCTCACCAACTTCCTGTTTTAAATAAAAAACAAATGAACGGTTGCTAGATGAAGAACCAAATAATAACCTTGAAATTCATCCTGAACAACACACGTGAAATTTTCTGTGAAACCAACCAAGATTATAAATTCAGCAAGGCTTTCTTTCTTTTCCTTAAAAAACTGACCTTGAATAAACGTATAGCAGATTTGGCTCCTTCTAAAATTTGATATTATAAGTACTATAGGCATATAAACAGGATTTAGTATTTTGTAGATTTATTACTCTTGTTGGATTTATACCAAGTTTAAAATTTAAATACTTGATGTTTGTTAACATTAAAAATTAATAACTTGATTCAGGATCAAATACGAAGATAGAAATGTTTACTATTATATAAAAGAATGTTGTGTGCAAAAATCAGATTTTTGATTATGCCCCACAAGAAATTAAGCTCCAAAATCTCTAAATTTAAAAAAAAATCACCCGTGTTCAGTACAGTTAGATACAGTTACATAAATTGAACAACATAGAAATTATATAAAACACAGCTTGCCAAAAGTGGATAATATCTAGGACAAACTGTACCACATATAAAAAATATTCTGTAAAACATCTATATGAGATTGTGCATAGTGAACTCTAGCTCAAGAATTAATAGCATTTACACTAAATAATAAAATTGTCTACTCACTCCAATCTGTGTCACTAATACGAGCAAATGACTTATCCCTCAAAATCCCAGCATTATTAACTAAAACATCCACTCTTCCAAAGTTATCCAATGCAGTTTCTATTATTTTCTCTCCCTCCGTCACAGAGCTATAGTCAGGTACAGCCTTGCCACCTGCAAAAACACTATTTATAATGTCAAAAAGTTATTTCTTTCTTATTTAATTTACCTAATTAATAGTTTAGTAGTACATTTGTACTTTGTAAAATTGTTCACTCCTTTTAGAACCTACAATTTGTAAGATTTCTACAGTCTACTCCCAATATTACACATTATCACCAATGAAGAAACTAGTATTTCAGCATAATAAAATTACATGTTCTGTAAAAGAATAACCCACACAGTGAAGAGTATTCAATTTTAATGTTTTTGCACTACAATATCCAAACTGCTTAGGTTAAACAGAAGTGGATTTGTATATAATATCTTTAGATATACTTGGTTTAAGTCCTGATATGCATGGAAATATACATTCCTGGATATTTTTATCCTAAAAAAAGTATTGTAATAAATTTAGGAAGATTGTACATCAATATTTCACTCCGTTTGGAATATATCCAGGAGTATCAGGACTTAATTTACACCCTGTATGTATTTCTTTTGTATGTATGTGTCAATAAACTCCTCCTAATGGCTGGACCGATATTAATGAAATGTTTTGACTGTCTTCAGGTGATTTCAAGAATGATTTAGATTAAAAAATTTCAGCAGTTACGAATTAAATTTAGACGATAAAAGTTTTCAAAGTGCTTGCACATTATAAACTGCAATATTATAAGACAGTTACATGTATAATATAACCAAAAACTATTAGAAAGCCTCAAGTTATGATGTAAATTTGTCTTTAAAATAAATCTCTGGTTGAACTTAAAGCTTGAGTGTTCGACCACTTTATAATTAAGTACATGTACATGTAGCACGCATCTTTTTATAATTTTGTTTTCGCAGGACACCCCAGCCTACCAAAAATTTAAAATCGTTCATAATTCAATTTATAAATATGAGCAGTAATGACCATCATGAAGTAATTTTCATTATTTATTCAACGTTATTGTTAATATATGTTTAGCTGTACATTTTTATCAAATATTCGGTATTTATTTACAATACCGTGACCATGAAAAATGGACTTTTTTTTCATGGGTTGGGCATTTATAGCCAAGTATTATTATCACAGGTGCATATAAACTGGGGGGAAAGTATATTATTGTATTATATTGATGCCTTTCGGGCATTATTGCGTTAAAAATGGAAAATAACCGACAACATTTTGTCGAACAACACTTGGAGGGTTAAGGATCAGGGGCATCACGTGATCTGGGATTCGACTTTTGCAAGCTCGAGTTAATTTTTTTTTCTAAAAGAGCAAGCAGTGCGCAGCGGGCAGGCATCGTTGACAGAATTAACGTACTTGTCAGCATCATTTCAGTAAAATTGCCAGAGATACTGTCAAAAACAGAGTTTTCAAAAAATCGTAACTCCTTTGATTTTCGTTGCCGACGAATTTTTTCTTCACTATTGTTTTCAGGAAAAATTGTAGTTTTCAGGGGAAAAAAATGAACATACCTTTCCATGGTCACATTATTGTAAATTGATACCAAATATTCAGTATTATAAGAATAAGAATTTTATTCTGCCAGAAAATATTCCACACAAATACATTGGCACGTCAATACAATGTTACAAATTTTGTAATACAATGAACATTCTAAAAGTCTTGTTTTGTCCACACTGTTGAGATGTACTCTTCCACTGAATAGAATGATCTTTTACATAGAAAATAATTTAGTTTAGCTTTAAATTCCATATCACTTTGCATCCTTATATCTAATGGTAACTTATTGTATAGTCTAATAGCCATCATTGGGCTTTTGTCGGTTTTAGCTAGTCTAGTTTGAGGTACGTTGATATTGTTACGACTTCTTGTTTCATAATTGTGAACATTTTTCCTTAGGTTTACTTTATCTAAATTAGCTTGGAGGTAAAGTAGGCATTGTTGTATATATAAAGAAAATAATGTCAAAATTTTAAAACGTTTAAAAAGTTCTCTGCAACTATAATATTTATTGACTCCTGCCAATATTCTGACAACTTTTTTTTGGATAATGAAAATTTCATTTGCGTAAGGAGAAGAGCCCCAAACAATCAAACCATAATTTAAGTGACAGTGAAAAAGTCTGAAATAAGATTGTATAAGAGCTCTCTCCTCAAGTTCACCACATAAACGTTTAATTGCAAACACACTTTTACTTAGTTTACTTTTAACCCCTACAATTTGCTGATACCAATTTAAATTAGGATCAAAAGTCAAACCTAAAAATTTTGGAAATATATCTTTTTGTGTCCCATTAGATCTAAAGAACAATGTTACTATTTGACAAAGTAAATTAGAACGGCCATAAATATAAACTTTTTGACATATTTTACTGATCAAGGCAAACTCAACATTGGCGTCAGAAATATAAGTCACTCGAACCAGCAGCGGTCATACACATGCAAAACCTACTAAATTGCATGCAAAGGAGCGGGTATAAACGGGGATAACTGCTAGCAGTGCAGGTATAACAGGCAATATAGTCTAACCAACAGTACTTTACATTTAAAGACTGTTGGTTATCAAACCTCTATTAATTGTCTTCTGACTAAAGTAAGAGTTCTCAGAGCTGTGCATGTATATAAATTTTCTTGATCAGAAAAGAAGCAAAATAGGCAATGGAACAAAACATATTAACATAGAAGTTAAATTACAATGACTATAAATATACACTTTTTAACATATTTTCTTGATTATGGGAAGAAGGCAAACTAAACATTAGCTTCGGAAATATAATTCACTCGAACCAGAAGTACTCATACAGGTGCAAAACCTACAAAATTGTGTGCAAAGCCACGAGTAACTGCTAGTGTAAACTATGTTTATTTTTATAAATTATACAACCTTTTGACCTTATCTCCTGCACCACAGCATCTGCAGCATTACAGCTTTTACCATCTCCATGTCTTCCCCCACCAAGGTCATTCACCACCACAGCGGCTCCTCTTGACGCGAACAACAAAGCATAGGCTTTTCCAAGACCTGTACATAAAACACTAGGCTTATTACGTTTCATGATAACTGTTGTTGACTATCACACTATACCTTTGTACAATAAAAATATTTATTATTTATTTAATCATCCAATAACTATACAAACATGAAAAGAATTATTTTAAAATTATATACACAAATAATTTAAGTAAAGTCATGTTTCCACTACCAAAAGAAATGAAAAGGAGAAGCCAGAATTCAACCATGTCACACAATGAACTTCTCTGCCCCCACATCAGAAGAGACAGGGGCTTAACCTGGCAACCGCACCAACTACAACAAGAAACTGCAGTGCTCATCACTCAGAGACCTAGAGATGATTGTACCACCAGCAATAGAAAATTCATTCGTTGTAAGTAAGGTCACATTCATCTATTCAGTACTGTAAAGAAAATTATTTAATTAGTGCAGTGCCAGTTGTATCGGTTTGCGTGGACTAACACTTATTGAGTTGAGCCATTTTATTTTTGTGGTGCTATAAGTGTTGAGATATTTTTCAGTTTGTTTCTGCTTACAAAGGACATGTCTTTCTTCAAATGTTCCTCATAGATGGGCAAATGGGAGGCATAGGTGGGGCTCGTTTTGTGCCACCACTTTCGAAACTTATTTATTTCCAACAGTAAACCATTATACTTATACAACACATTTGACACAATAAGATGGCATTGCTGATAATACATGACATAGAAACAGCTGACCAGAAAGACTGCAATAATACACTTACTAAACTATAAATATAAATTATATTATTCACAAGTGATATGCTTACACGTTCAAATTTATGACAATTTCAAACAATTTCCTCACACTTAAAAAAAATATAAAAAATAAAAAGTACTTGTATGTATTCTTGAAAGCCAATGTAAAATTTGTGCTTCTTAAACTGTAAAACCTCCAGATTTTCAAAACAAATCCACTGAAAGATGACTGGGGGACAAAGTATAACAACTTTTTCCCCCTGTTTGAAGCCACCATCTTGGAAATGAGTGGGGAATTCATAACACTAATATCAGGTATTTGTTTCTTGATTCAAAAAATTCCCACAAACCAAGTTTCATGGAAATCCCTTAGGAAATAGCTGTGATACCATTTTCTGCTATTTAGCGGCTGCCATCTTGGATCGGTCAGATATAGCAACTTCCAGATTGCACCAGAATATGTCTCTTTTATTATATTTCCAACATGTGTCACATATGGGGGTGGTTGCCATTTGAAAATTTTGAGTTGGTGTGAACCTCTTCAGCCTCAGTCTTGATACGCCAAAAATAGGTCTCATTAACCAACAAAGATCCCACAATCTTTATTTCAATCAGTCAAACCTTGACCATCTAGAAATTATAGGGGTAGCCACTGACTTCTGATGGCCCTGTTTTCTCAAATCATAAACTTTTCTATGTTACTTTAACCTCTAAAACAGGAATACAAAAAATTGGTTTTAAACAAGATTGTTTATTCAAACAACATTAGAAAGTCTTTTAAATTTCTGAATTATTATTTTTTTGAGTCCTAGTTTATATCAGACTGACAATAATGCCTCTAATCTCTGATGTTGACAAACAAAAAATATTCCTTGAGATACTACCTACCAAAGATCAAAATTCTAGAGAGTTAGATAAAAATAATACACTTGCCTATTCTCCTAGAAAATTTTAAAATTTTGGGAGCAGATAACAGATTTTACCCCAAAAAGTCTTAACAGATTCAGCTGAAGTTCAAAATTTACCAACAAAAAGGCATAAAAGCTACAGACAGAAATATATACTAAAGCTAGAATTTCTGGTATATTTCAAAATGAGGATTTAAGGTTTACACAGGACAAAGAAAGGCAGCACAATGAACTTTTCTAAGTTTTAGAATTTTCAGATCAAAAATTAAATTAAATTATACTGAATTCATTGAATACAATTGCATTTTTTCATTTAGTAAAAAATTATTTCATGCATAAAAAAATCACATTACTTGTGACAAACGAATCATGCTGAGTAATGTATGACAACACACTCACACTCGGGCTAATGGCATTAAAATGAACACATTTGCACATAATAGTCATTGTTATACCAGTCTCAGCATGGATTAAATTTATTTTGAACTGCGTTAATGTAAGGGGAACTTAACAGAAAATAAAATATATTTTTTTTAATTACTTTATTGCATGTTTGTATTCTTTTTTCATATTGAAAAAGAAAACATAAAATACTTAATATAAAACTATAGTAAAAACCTCAAAAATAAATACATTATAAAGTAACGCACTAATAGTTTCGGCACAGTTTGTAATCATATGTGAATTTGTTATGGTACAGCATTGCTGCTGTACTGCTTTATACAATTCCCTTTATTTGTTTCAATGTTGGGTACTTTGGGATTAAACCGACCACACCCAGACATGAATCATTATTTGACATTTTGCTTCTACTGATTACTAGATTAGCGTAGAACAATATTTCGTCAATATAAAACAGGAATTGTCTTATCGCAAACCCCTCCCCATCCTCAGACAGAGGTCAAAGTCGAGCGGTCTAGTACATAACGTGATTGCAGAGTCGTGTCGCTTTGTTGTACTTCCGTGTTTTACCTCTACATTTCTCCAAACACAAAAATTCAACAAAAACAAACATTATCAAACTAAAACTAAACTCTTTATTGAAAAAACACTCAAAACTTGTTTTTATTCTTGATCATATTCCGCCACCCAAAATGCGAGTGCCTCCGGCCATGCCCCGCGCTGATGTCAACTAAAGAAAAACATCCCTCGAGATAGTACCTATCAGTAAAATATCAAATTCTAGAGGGGTTTATAAATTGAATTGTAATGGAAAGGCAATTATGTACCGTGCAAATCATGTGATGCCGCGCGGCCTGCCGTAATCGGGATTCTCGAGAAAGATAAGATAACAGCGACAACAATACCGATCACAATACCTGGAAATGCTTGTAATTTTGTAATTAAAGAGTTGTTTTTTCGTTCTATCATGTTTGTTTCTATAAATTTATATTTTTGTGTTCTTCATACTGGTGTGGTCGGTATAATCCCAAAGTACCCAATGTTGTCTACATTAACATGTTGGAATGAAATAAGCAGAAAAAAAGTATAATGGTTTTGTCAATGAAAACTTGAAATATGCTTCTTAAAGCAACTATTTACAAACCAAAGCTAAGAAAAAGTTGCCACCAGGAAAAAAATCTGAAACTTAGAGAATGAATTACACATGTATTTAGTGTTGTATATCATTTCTGTGTTTTCTTAATCTTTTTACCAATAACCAATGTTATAATAAGCTTTAAGATCGAGCATCTAAAGAATAAATAAGTAAAAGATTGTACACATAAAACTGACCTGCACCAGCTCCAGTTACAACTACTACTCTCCCATCAAATCGCAGCTCAGCCATGTTAGTGAATCCAATTAAAGTAATCTGCAAAGACAAACCGCATTATGTTATTATTTATCCCAACAATCAAATCACTCTAGGAGCCTAGTTAGGTCAATGTGATCTCTATTGGGACATACTACAGCCAGTGCTATGGCCATCAAATTAGCAGGAGCACAACAGCCAACTGTTTTCTGTGGCTGAGTTTTACTCTACACACAGCCCACATCTTGTGTAACATGCTCTATTCTACTGCTTAGGATTTATGACCGCAAACATTTGTTGCCTGCAATGAAAACTCTCTGGCCATATCTTAGTAAGCTCTAAGTATCTTAAGACACATTTGTTGCATATGACTGCACAATGTTTATGCTAAATTGGCTGCATGCACCAGATATTCATGGCTGTGACTTGGCTAGTGAATGTTTGTCATATGAGGATGTGAGCAGGTCGTGTACGATAAAATTAACAAAATCTGTTCAATTAAGGTGGTATACAAAATTAAAGCTTTGAATTGTAGTTTACAAAATTATATGCCCGAGATTATGACTTTACAAGCTCTATGAAAGATTATTGGTTATAACATAAATTTAACCAATGCTCAATTTTTGAACTGGCCTTCATATAATTCTAAAATTTCATGCTCATAAACCGTGCACTTACGTATTTTGGAAAAAGTGTTGGTGTTAATAAGATCACAATTTCGGTCATAATTGGATCACAAGTTTCCAAAATATTAACTTTCAAAGTTGTAGTTTGGTCAAAAAAATGACAAAAACCATACTATTTCCGTTCTTGTAGGCAGGCGTACAGGTTGAAAGTTATTGTTTCAAAATAAAATTGCCTTATATTTCAAGACACAGAGATAAACAAGCTAACAAGCTTGTAGGCCTATGCTCCATTACTGTAGCTCTACTAGTTAGTTTGTCATTAACATTCAAACTCAGGTATCAATACTTTTTAATCAGAGTTGTGACATGAGTGACAGTGTTTATTTGCATAGTATAATTATGGAAGACTGGCCCTTCTTCAGCTATCTCCCTGGTTTATTATAAATCACTGTTTAATGTGTCATTTCTATCGCAGAATTTTCAAAACAGACTGCTCAATAGGCTACTTTACATTTTGTGATATATAGAGGTTATATTGTTTGGTAATTTTAATCTTACAATATTAGTGATTTAATTATTTCATATACAAAAATTGTTTTATGATGATAATGACAGTTCTTTCGTAAAGCATATTTAAGAACTATATGATCAACTACAGATTAAATTTAGAAGCGAATTATGCTATAAAATTATTTGTATAGTTTTTAATGTAATTATCAACCATATCAAGTAAATGGACTGATACATATTGTGATGCATAACTTAAGAGAATTGGACAACAGTATAAAATTAGGATAATAAACTTTTATATTAAACAAAATATAGAAAGGTAATTACTGTAACTGGTATACACTATATCAGTTCTACACTTGCAAACTTCAACACCGATGTTTTATAGATAGTAGGCAACTGCATTGTAATAAACTTACAGTTCTTTAAATGGCCCGAAATAACGAAAGTTAAATCTTATTCCAATCTACAACAAAAAGCTAGGTTATTTTGAAAAGTCACTCAACAAACAACAAACAAACCAAACCCGTAATGATTGGCATAATCATAATGAACAAACAGAACCAGAGATCAGCTGTTTTGTCTACATCAGCCTTCTTTTTTTTTGTTTTTTTGTGTGTTTTTTCTTGTAAGCCTTAGCGTCAGCTATACCGGCTTCGAAGTTCACTGGTTTATTTATTTATTATTACATGTTTGGACCTCCACGGGATTTGAACCCGTGATCTCTCGGTTAGAGAGCCGAGACTATAACCATTAGTCTACGGAGGAAGACTACATCAGCCTAGCTTAACCAATAAAGATCCACTGATGTCCATTAGTTATTTAATTGTAATTACTCCTATTGAGTTGAATACGGCTCAAATAAGCCAAGGTTCCCAGGATTTGAAAGGGCACCGTAATTTATCTTTATGAATCATTGCTGTAGCAATTTCTTAAGAAAATTTCAATAAAGAATAAACGTGTTAGTATCTTGTAGTTAGTTGCCAGCCGCGCATCTGAGACTCCGCTTTTAACATGTTGAGAGAGTTTAAAACTGTGTCTTAAATAAATAGGAAATCGTCTCAAATTCATACATTTTTCAAATCAGGAAGTGTTTTAATGCTATTGCATTATTGTTAAAATACAATTATTGTTTAATAATAATGGGCTGATAGTTTCTGCTGAAAATAGGATTTCTAGTGAGAAACCCCAAAACAAATATAAATGATTAACAATAATTAGTATTAAGAGATAGTGGTATCATTTACGATTTATTAGCTTTAACACACTAAAGGATTTTTAAGTGAAAAATGTATGAATTTGAGACTAATTCCTAATTATAACCCAATTTTAACTTTAGAACCACGTTAAAAATGGGAATTCAGATGCACGGCCTGCTGCTGACAGTGTTCTCCCTTGAAAACCGGCTGTAGAAGCAGAAGGGCTGTTACACCAACGCATCTCATATATCATAATTTTATATATAAAAATAAGGGCGTAAAGTATTGTTACTATCGGGCTAAAAACAAAATATTCACCAGTTCGCCGGCTCTTAAGGGCACAACGACGTGGTTTACAACATAAAATCCACATACTTGGATACACACTCCGACACCCATGGAGAAATTAAATATTGTTTTGATTAATTTATTGACAAGATTAATTTAAATATCTACTTACTTAAAACTTGTAGATCTGCTGCAGTTGGTCTACATAGGTCTTTGGAGGTCTAGACCAAATTTATTTTACATTTACACAGCGAACAAAAACCTTTTCGCGCAGTGAAAGCACAAAGCAAAAAAATTAATATCTTATTTCACACAATTGTTAGTATTTTTTATTTGCATCTCCTGCATCTGTATTTTTATAGGTCAACGCGGACGGATGGCAAAGAGCGTTATGTTTCATGAACGTATTTACTCATTTGGTACTCAGTTTTTTCAATTAGACCTCAGCCGTCGGAATCGTTAATATGCCCATCAAGGGTTATTGTAGGGTCTATTTCGTTTCAAAGTATTCTACCAACGAATTAAAACTATAATGGATTAGTTAAGTTTTCAATGACTGTGTATTTGAATTGTATAATGTTTTCCTGTTATCTTATTTCTAATGGGAGATCATAACATATCTAAAGACCTGTGTAATTAGGATTGATTCAAAAAGGTTTGAGTTTGTGGCTTTCAGAATAAGTATTTTAAAATCTCGTGTTATAGCAATGTTTAGTGATTTTATATTCAGGTGTGCGAAGAAGTTCTGGAACTCCATATTTGATCAATATTTTAATTGATATAGCGGTCCTAATATTTCATTTATACTCATATTAAACCTCAGTTACATTGTATGGTTTAACCATATACAAGCTATCTCAAACGCAAGTTATGGCAGTTTCTATGACACCAGACTCTGGCAAGTTTTTGAGTAAAAGATTAATACAGTAAAATACCATGCTGGAATCGGTAAATATTTTCATTTTTGCAATTACGGTTTCTTCAGCATTAGCATTTTATGGTCCTTCCTGTTCAAAGGACCATAAAACCCTGCTGTATAAATTCTGTGTCAAAAGTGCCGTCTCAGTCGTGTTCTTCTTAACTGTCTTATTAAATCTTGATAATCTGTTAAAAAATATGTTGGGAATCACTGCTTAAAAAAGTACTGAAGGGTCTTGTAAAACCAATGAAAAATCTGCTACAGTCAATGAAGAAAAATTGAACAAAAAATCACAAAAATCTATTAATGATCTCGTAAAACCCATGACAAATATTTATTCTAAAACATCGATAGTAAGAAATTATTTATCTTAATGTTTTTCTTTCAAACGACAAGTAGGTGCAAATTATGTATTTTCTTCATATCTTTGATCTTTAATGTCTTCTATAACAATAAAAATAATCTGTTTAGCAGGTGCACTTTGCGGTGTTCTAGCTCAGCAATATTATTGTAAACCCAAATTTGTCTTATTTTCTCAAAATATACAATTTTGTGCTTCTTTTTCTTCTAAATAAGCTCATTTCTTGTATTTATTTCATTTAAAACTCCATCATTTAGTAAGAAAAACGTTTGTTTAAGACATTAGAGAATACAAATTTTGACATGACTTTTGAAGATATTGAAAAAATTCAATATATTATTTGAATAATATATAAGATGTTTTGGTATAATAAGCACATTTATTATGAACAGTTAATACCTATGGTTTTTAAATATTTAAATATACAATTTGTTTGAAAATTTGCTACAAAAGATAACTTTATGCCCTTTATTATTCATGCATTATACAGGATATAATGTTACCCAATAACAACCTTTTTTCTTGTAATTATTATACCAAAACAGGTTTAAAATCATAATCTAATTTTATACCTAAATAGATACTTTCTGTTTATACAGTAATAAATGTGCTTATTTAAACCAACAAACCTGATATACTATTTTTCAAATAATATATTGATTTTTTCTATATTTTCAAAAGTCAATTCAATTTTTACATTATTTTTTTTCTAAATTCTGTTTGTTTAACCATGGCTATATTGCAGTTTTCTAAATAGATTATACAAATTTGTTAATTTGTTTTATTCTCATTTCTTAGGTTCAGGTTTTTCATACAAGGTTAATCCATATATTATAATGTTCTGTAGATTATAAAATGATAAAGTCAGCCTAGAAAGTAGGATTATTTTTTGCCTTGTTGGCAACCAATACTTATTATTGATTACACAAAAACTTCTTTAAACAATTAATACTGTCTTTTCTTTTTTCTTCGGTGAACCTTTTTCTCCCATTCAAACTACTTTGATTTTACTTCAAACTTCTTTGGATACACAAACTTTTTTCATTCATACTGCTTTTTACTTAATATAATTGAACCCCCATTTTTCAGATGACATTAGTGTTCCCCGAGGAACGCGTTCTAGAGGATTTTTTGACAAAAATCTGGAAGTAGGAGGAGAAAAACTAAACAATCAATAATTTCAATCTTCTTTTGCTGTACAAACCTTGTATATGAAAAAATCTGGAAATAGGAATAAAAAACCAAACACATTCAATAATCTCATTTTATTGAAGCGTAACTAACGCAGGAAACGTGCGTTCGTATTACTAAAACTTGAACTTGTAGCGTGCTTTACATTATAGCGTACTTTACATTACTGAGAGTGTTAGTCCAACTAACGCTTGACCTTCAAGATAGATCTAGAAAGTTGAAGCAAACACGATAAGCAGTACCAGGGGAGCCGTGAATTTGCAACGCCCAGCAAGAAGAAAAATTCTAGAAGAATCGAGTTGCAGTGATAACATACTGAAATGAAATTTCTCAATTCCTTACAAGTGTTATAAAGAGAATGTATATCGTTAAGGTCGTTAATGTATATTAAATTAGTAAAAATCAAGATTACTTTCAAAATTCGTAGATCAAAAACTACTTAACTGATTTTAATGAAATACATATTGACAAGAAAAGGATTTCCCACGCACTGCGCCATCTTTCTTTTTATTAGGCGCCCCTATATTAACAGCCGAGTTCAAATAAGAAGATTGTAGTTCCCAGCTTCCCAAAGACCAATAACTGTTAAAAAATTCTTGTCTCTTTTCCTCATCAATTTTTTCATTACATTTGTAACGACATTGATGGTTGTACGGCTTAAGCTCCTTTCTTTGGTGTACTTTACCTTTGCGGTCAGTGTATTCGTGCCCCGAATTGCGAAGTATAGAAGATTTTTTCCTTTTCCATGACTCAATTCGTCGAGTCCTTTTTCTTCCAGGGTGCTTGGTGCGCTTAGGAGGGGGTTCTTCTTCGTCCATCTGCTGTTCTTCTCCCTCTGTTCTCTGGACCTGTTCTGTGACTCCACCTAAAAATAAAAAAAAGTATAGCAGACACCGAGGTAGTAGGAGAATCAGTAGGAGGCGTATCGTATGTCTGTCATTTGTCTGTCTTGCAGTGTCTTAGCGACTCGAAATACACCTGTGGAAACTTTGTTTATTTTGAACAGCTTGTTCTAAACTGCTGTAATAGGTCTATTGGAAATTCTTTAAAATATTGTAATGTAGTATCCAACACTAGAAAAGGTTAATTGAGGCTCTCTAGATGATTGTATACGCTTAACATGACATTTTTGTAGGGGGGACGTTATGCCTATAGATATGGGACTAAATGTTCATGGCCACTATCCTTAAGGGGGATATTCATCCCTTATTGTATGGTAACAAGATTATAACCTTGTAATTCAACCCTCAACCTTCATCCCATATGCCTCAAAATACCTATTATTTCCAAAGGAAAGATAAAATTAAGGATCTAGGCTCACCTTCATCGGAACTATCGCCTGAGTCCTTGTTGATCGGATTGAAGTCAGGATCGTTATCACTGTCATCTGGAAATAAAACTAAGTATGTAGTAAATATTAAATCACTGTTTTAAAACAAAAACATTACACTTAAACACTGACTCTTTAATAATGAAACATAACCTAAAAACTGCAATGGAAAGTTTCATATTTTAAAGGAATTGTAGAGGCAAATTATTACATTAACAATAATCACATATTTTGGAAACTATCAAGAATCAATTGAACTTATACACTTACCTCCAAAAATACTTGGAATACTGTCTTCGGACATTCTCTGCGGTTACACTGAATGAACAATACAGTAAACAAAACACATTCCTGAACAAAATGTCTGTACCTGTTAGAGGCCAAGGGATACAAGTGCTTGTACCCCTTGGCCTCTAACTAAAACAGCTGATGCTGAAAGTAGTTTTTCATTTTGCCGCTAGATCTCAGCATTTAACAGAGTTTTACTTATACCTGTTGGCCACAAACATTTTTAATACACTCAGGATATGGCTTCTGCAGTTAACTCAGAAAAAAACCATAAAGTCACTTGTACCCCTTGGCTTCTGACCCCTTCATATGTAGTATATACTTAACATATATAGTAATAAGTCCCATACATTTCAAGTTAACTTAACCCTGAGGAGGAAATTATCCCCTATTTCTTAATGATCATTGAAAAATAAAAACATTACGAGAGAAATCTTAAACTTCAGCAACAAGCGTGTTCAACGTTAAATTCCATGAAAATAACAAAATTTTTCAAATCCACCCCAATCATCCTTTATCTTAAAACTTCTTTATCTCATGAATTATTTGAGCTTTTACAATGAAATTTGGTATATGGGATCAGTAAAAATTAAAGCATTTTTGAAATAATCAATTCCGGATTAACCCTTAAGATGACCTTGAAATAGATTTTACTTCATATGATCCCCATTGTTTGAGATATTTTTTAAAAACCAAATATTAGAAGGCCTACTTCTATCAGTGTCTTTGACATTTGTACAAAATATAAAACATAGTTCATAAGGTATTTCAAAAAAATTACTGAAATTCTATAATTTTATTCTTGATTACATCACATGAAAAAAAATTCTCAGAAACAACACAACAACATACAACATAACAAATTGCATTTGTAACAGCATTTTGGAAGTCCATTTTACTAATTATGTTGTTTTTCGAACCAGAAATATTGGTAAAAGTTTTTGTTATATTGATAATATAAATGGGATTATTTTCTATACGATTGTAATACATCTTGATGTTTTTGCAGTACATTTTCTTAAAATCTTGGTACATCGATACATAATTATGAAAAGACCTTCAGAAATCTTTACATTTTGTAATTCATCTCCATAAGAACCATTCAAGTTTACTCTAATATGTTTTATATTGGAACTGCAGCATTTTGAAGGATATTTGTCTTGATTATTCTGTCTATCTGCTTGATAACATCTAATAACGAACTTAATAAGAATTGAAAATATTTCTATAAGTATTCGTAATATTGAATGAATAAATTATTCATTCAGAAATATTTTTGCTCAATACATTGCCAATCCAGAAAACTAAACATAGTATTCTGAGTGTTTGCAATTTCATTAATCAATCAAATGTACTCGTGATTTTATAATCAATCATCGGATCTCTAGTAAAAATCTCGTTAATTGTAATTTTTCTATCAACTAGCAGGTAATTTTCAGTTTTTGTTTTTAATATCGCATCATCATCTTCAGCTCTTATGAAACTAACGTAAGATCCACCTATATAGATAGGAAAATTTACATCTATATACATAAATGCGAATGTTTGTTTGTATGTTCCGTTATAACTCTGGAACCAATGCACGAAACATCGTGAAATTTTGTACAGTGATTCTACACGTTCCTGGAAGTAACATAGGCATATTTTTAGAGAGGTGGTTTGGTCCACTGGAAAATGTTTTATTAATTAATTTTTAATTTCTAAGTAGTTCTTGATTTTATAATATTTTACCTTCGATCCGGCAGACTGCGCTGCGACACGTAATACAAAATGAACTGATACTTAACAGCTGTTTATACTTTCAGCTGAAGTTCATCAAAGAGCCAGAAACATTTGTTTACATTAAAAATTTAGAAAATTATTATTGTTAAGTGCTTAATTAGTAGTGTAATGCAGATTGCAAAGACGAAGTTATTACCTAATTTTAAATTTAGATTGCACCAATGGTCAATAAACTATCTAATGCAAAGAAAATACTATTGAACGCTGTTATAAAAACCACCTCATTGTACAAAGCCGTGAAAGTTTGTACATAAGGTAATCGAATTTGGTTAGACCGAAGGTAAATGAAAAAAGCCGAAAGAAGACGCTTTATGATCGAAATTAGTTTTCGTTGATACATTTTCTTGATCGGAGCACAAGGCAAACTCCACAATAATACTGGAAATATCCTAGACAGAAAATTAATTTTAACAAACCGAATTTGATTCTTTATAACCAAAATAGTTTATCGACATTCACCTATACAAAGTAATTGTACTGAATAACTTATCAACACCTAGCAAAAACCACGAAAGACAGATCAGGAAATATTGTTCATACCTTCATAATGCGCTCAAGAGGCTCACGAAGGAACGACTATCAATTTTATTATATAAGGAGTGTTTAAGAATGTGACAGAAAAAGAATAAGTGAATATAGTGTATTGTTTTTCAACAGGAAATTGCGTGCGAAGGCGCGGGAAACTGCTAGTTTACTTAGAATTTTAAACCAAAATCTGATAAATTTTCAACCGCTTCAAATTGTCCAAATTTCAAAGTCGATTCAAAACCATTTGAAATCAATCACTTTTAGAATAAGACATAATCCTTCAATTGTACTTAACCATAATTTTCAATTTCTTTTATAATTTTATTGTGTTTACTTACTTCAATTTTGAAAAATAAAAATGGTTTGAAATTGTCAATTAATTTAACATAATTTGTTCCAAGGTATGCTTGACACTCTTGTTTTATTAAAGTTTCAGAAATATAAAACTGGAATTGAGACAAGCAAAAATTATTTCCAAAATCAATATTAAACTCTGCCTTTTTTACTTTGGTTTGTTCAACTAAATATTTAAATTTTTGCACATTTTCTGGACTCAAGTGTTGATAACGACAAATTTTCTTTATTCTTTATTGAACATATTCTTAGAGAACAGTACAATCGTCAGATTTTATTTTGTTACAGTAAGTTAGAAAGTTCTGTTTAAAAATTCATTTATTGTGTAGAATGGATGGTCTTGAAGCCAGAGTTTTAGTTTGTGTCCAAACTGCAGTCGGTCTCTCCTCTTCAGTTCTAGTGCGAGGGCGTTCCACAGCTTTGCTCCGACATACGTTGGCTTCTTCTCCGTGGACGCTAGGCGGTGAGCTAGAAGATGGTAGTTTGCAGCATGCCGAGCGTTGTAGTCATGTTGATGTGCTCCAGTCATCACTTCATCGGCTGATTTCAGGTGTACGTAGGTCACAGCTTCTAGGATGTATAGGTTAACCACAGTGAGAATCTTCAGTTCTTGAAAGGCTTGCTTGCACGATTCTCTTGTGCGTAGGCTTGCAAGGATCCGAATTGCTCTCTTTTGGTGTATTAGGACCCGTTGCAGATTGACTAGTGTGGTACCACCCAGACTGCTATACCGTACGAAGATGTGATTCGTAGAGAGCATAGTATGCAGTTTTAGCTGTTCCTAAGTCGCTGATATGTTTCATCCTGCGGATCACGTACATTCCTGGGCTAAACCTTTTACAGAGGTTGTCAATGTGGTGTGTCCACGTCAGAGAGTCATCTATTGTCACTCCGAGATACTTTGAAGTGCTGATTTCCTCCAGTTCAGGCAGTCCTCCACCTCCTACAGTATCTTTGTGTCTTCCAAAGAATATCTGTTTTGTTTTTGTCTCGTTTACAACAAGGTCATTGCCTTGGCAATATTGCACTGCCATATTAACAGCCGTCTAAGCAGCTATCTCTAGCTCGTCTTGATTCGTTTTCCCGAGCAGAAGCACAGTATCATCAGCATACATCAGTGTACTGCTGAAATCCTCCATGTACTGAGGAAAATCGTTTGTGTAGAGGATAAAGAGGACTGGTCCCTAGAACAGAGCTTTGCGGCACTCCTCGAGTGATGGCTTGTAGTCCTGAGCATATTTGGCGTGTAACTCCTTTGGCGGTGTATTTCACTTCTGTCATCTGGTTTCGTCCTGTGAGATAGCTTCGGAACCATTCCAGGGATTGTCCTCGTATTCCAAGCGTGGCTAGTTTTGATAGCAGGTGGTTGTGGCTAAGGCAGTAGAAGGCTTTGCTGTAGTCAAGGAATATGGCTGTGGAAGTGTTTCCATCTTCGAGTTGATCAGCTAAAAACTCTACCAGACTTATCAAAGCAGTTGTAGTTTATCTACCTGGTAAGAAACCGTGTTGATGTGGAGTCAAAAGTTGATTCATTGATAAATGTTCTAAAATCCTATTAAGAACAAGCTTTTCAATTACTTTAGAAAGGGTTGGTATCAATGATATAGGGCGGTAGTTTGCAGGTTGCGTGGTGTGTCCTTGTTTGTATTTGGGATAGACTTTAGTTATTTTTAATGCAGATGGGAATATTCCTCGGCTAAATGAACTATTGATAATTTCTGTTAAGGGGTCGACAAGCTCCTCTTTGCAGATTTTCAGGAGTCTTGTAGAGCCATTGTCGTAACCGGTAGAGGTTTTTACCTTCAATGATTGAATGAGTTTAGTCATTTCCTCTCTGTTTGTTGGTTGAAGTATCAAAGTTGGGACATTGAAATTTTCTGCTGGTGTTATTTTCTGTAAATTAGTATGTCCATTCAGTTGAATGGTTTCGTGGGCTATATTGGTAAAGAACGTGTTAAGTTGATCGGTAATCAGTTTTGGTACCTGTACATGTTCTCCGTGGATATCCGGTGCTAAAGGTAGGGACTTCTCATCTTTTGATTTCCTTTCAGAATTTATAATTTGCCAAAGAGTTTTTGATTTGTTACCTGACCTTGACACTGTTTCTGCATGGTCTTGTTTACTAAGGAGTTTCAGCCTCAAGTCATAGTCTTTTCTGAGCCGTGACATTATCAATTTGTCATTTTCACTTCCTGATATATTGTACCTTTCTTGTGCTTCGAGAAACTGTTTTTTCATGTGTATTGCAATTTGGTCAGTCAATGTGTATTTGGGTTTTTTAATTTTATACCTGATTAATGGACATGTAGAGTCTATCGAGTTTAGGAGTATTTTTTGAAAATTGTTGTATGTTTCTTCTATGTCCTTTACGTGGTAGACTGTTGACCAGTCTTGCTGGCTAAGATAATATTTCAGGTGAAGTAGATTCCGTTTACACATATTTCTTTGTTCGATAGTGGGCGGTGGAGGTGATTTTCTATAACAGTTGATTGTGCACAGTTGACCTGTATGGTCTGATATCCCAGTGTTGACTATTTCTACATTGAGGCCCTCGAGCGTAATATTGGTACAGACACAATCTATTGACGTTGCTGAAGTTGGCGTCATTCTTGTTGGTGGCAGGTCTAATCTCTGGATATCATGTCCGTTCAACATATCCCTCATCAGAGTGTATTAATGATTTTTTGTTATACTGTCAATGTTAACATCCCCCATGATTATTATTGGATTGTTTGTTGGAATACTTTCTAAGACATCTGAGACTATCTCCAGACTAGCTTCAATGTTTCCCTGATTCCTGGAATTCCAACAAGAAAAATGCAGCATTTTCCAAGTTTCACTCTAACTGCCGCTACTTCACAGACCAGTTCCTCACAGAGATCATGCGTGTTGTGTATTTCAACATCATCTTTCAAGTGGGTTTTGCAGAAAATAGCTAC
Organism: Homalodisca vitripennis; assembly: GCF_021130785.1. Lineage (NCBI taxonomy): Eukaryota > Metazoa > Arthropoda > Insecta > Hemiptera > Cicadellidae > Homalodisca > Homalodisca vitripennis. The sequence continues at coordinate 171,648,054 of NC_060208.1, forward strand.
TTCCCCCTTGCGATAACGCTCTCTGCTGAATTCTGCAGCTAACACATATCCTATTAGCCTTGTGTTTCCAATTATTTCCTTATTTTGTCCATGTTCCGTTAGGATTACGAGATCCGGTTCTAAGCTGGTAAGGAAAGTACTAAGGCGCTCGATTTTATTAGAGATTCTGTCAGTGTTTTGGTGGAGAACAGTAAGTGTATTTCCTGTCATTCTTTGGTTTTTTTCATCTGAAGTACTCCTAAAAAATTGTGAGAATTTGGATTAGTCTTGGAGATAGTCTGATTATTGGTTGAGGTGACTTCTTCAAGTGCTGTGTTTTGTTGGTCTTCACATTGTGGTAATAAGAGATGATTCTCGAGTTCTAGATTTGATGCCTGTCTTTTATCGTTATCGTGGGTTTTTGTCTCGGCAATTCTTAGTAACTCTTTGTAAAATTGAATGTGTTTGTTGAAGAAATCTTCATAACTCTCTCCTGCCATTCTCTTTTTTGCATTCATTGGTGGTCCCTTGCTTATAGGCGGATTTGATATGTTAACTGGAATATTATTAAATATTAATAAAAAACACTACTTTTCCAAATTGTTTATTATTTCGGGCGAGGCCTTTCAAAACCAAAGGTTTTCATCTTCAGGCAACTCCACAAAATAAATATTTACATATTGTTTGTTAAAATTAATATTAAATTAACATATGGTGTAAAATGTAAATACAAAAATTTTGGAAATATTTCAGCCAGTATGAAAAAATTATATTTGACTAGAGTTTAATTTTTGAATAAATTCAGAAGAAAGAAGATTGGAATTTTCAATAGGGACCTCTTCATTGTTCATGAGTTTTTCTTTACTTCTGTTTATGTATAGTGTTTCCCAAGCATTTCAAGTTCATTGGTTTTTGTTATTTCTTTTATTAATTTTAGATTTGTAATTGATGTTCTGTGTCCTGATTCAATGCAGTGCTTGGCTACAGCAGATTTGTCAACTCTTCCATATTTTGTGTGCGATAAATGCTCTTTAAATCGTGTTTTTATTGTTCTTTTTTGTTTGTCCAATATAAATTTTGTCACAGTCATTGCATCCAATTTCATAAATTCCCGATTTATTATCATTTGAAATTTTGTCCTTAGGGTTTCCTAAAATTTGGGATAATTTGTTGCTTGTTCTGTGAGTGACAGTTTTATTTGTATGCTTTTTAAAAGTTTTGCATATTTGGTTTGAAAAAGTGCTGTATGTTGTGCAAATAAATTCATGTTTTGTGTCTTCAGGTGGTCTTAATGTTGTCTTATCTTTTCTACTTTTTCTTTTTAAAGCTTGTTTTAGTATATTGTCAATGAGTTGTGTAGTGTAACCATTGAACATAGCAATAGATTTGATGTAATTTAGTTCTTTCTTGTAGTTTTCTGTTGAAAGTGGTGTATTTAACAGTCTATAAATCATTGAATTAAATGTTGCTCTTTTTTGTGCAGAAGGATGGTTAGATTCATTGATGATGAACCTATCTGTATGAGTTGGTTTTCTGTAGATATCGAATTCAAATTTTGTTTCATTTCTAATAACTAATACGTCTAAAAATGGGATACTATTGTTTTGTTCAATTTCATATGTAAATTTAATAGTAGGGGTAAAAACGAATTTAGAGTTGTGATAAAATCTTGTATGTTTTCATTTTTATTAAATATTGCAAAAATATCATCGACGTATCTTATCCATTTTTCTTGGGAAATATGTCATTTTAGATTTGGCTGTAGTTTCAAAATAGCTTCATCAAAAATATTGGCAATAAAACATGAGATTGATGAATATTCCCGTAGCTGTTCCATAAATTATGGGTATGAATCAGAGCACATTCTCTATATAGAGAATGTGCCTTATTCATACAAATTTATCATATGGGAATATTCATCAATTCTCTCCTTTTTATTGCCAATATTTTTATGAAGCTATTTTGAAACTACAGCCAAATCTAAAATGACATATTTCCCAAGAAAATGGATAAGATACGTCGATGATATTTTTGCAATATTTAATAAAAATGAAAACATACAAGATTTTATCACAACTCTAAATTCGTTTTACCCTACTATTAAATTTACATATGAAATTGAACAAAACAATAGTATCCCATTTTTAGACGTATTAGTTATTAGAAATGAAAACAAAATTTGAATTCGATATCTACAGAAAACCAACTCATACAGATAGGTTCATCATCAATGAATCTAACCATCCTTCTGCACAAAAAAGAGCAACATTTAATTCAATGATTTATAGACTGTTAAATACACCACTTTCAACAGAAAACTACAAGAAAGAACTAAATTACATCAAATCTATTGCTATGTTCAATGGTTACATTACACAACTCATTGACAATATACTAAAACAAGCTTTAAAAAGAAAAAAGTTAGAAAAGATAAGACAAACATTAAGACCACCTGAAGACACAAAACATGAATTTATTTGCACAACATACAGCACTTTTTCAACCAAATATGCAAAACTTTTAAAAAGCATACAAATAAAAACTGTCACTCACAGAACAAGCAACAAATTATCCCAAATTTTAGGAAACCCTAAGGACAAAATTTCAAATGATAAATAAATCGGGAATTTATGATGAAATTGGATGCAATGACTGTGACAAAATTTATATTGGACAAACAAAAAGAACAATAAAAACACGATTTAAAGAGCATTTATCGCACACAAAATATGGAAGAGTTGACAAATCTGCTGTAGCCAAGCACTGCATTGAATCAGGAACACAGAACATCAATTACAAATCTAAAATTAATAAAAGAAATAACAAAACCAATGAACTTGAATGCTTGGGAAACACTATACATAAACAGAAGTAAAGAAAAACTCATGAACAATGAAGAGGGCCCTATTGAAAATTCCAATCTTCTTTCTTCTGAATTTATTCAAAAATTAAACTCTAGTCAAATATAATTTTTTCATACTGGCTGAAATATTTCCAAAATTTTTGTATTTACATTTTACACCATATGTTAATTTAATATTAATTTTAACAAACAATATGTAAATATTTATTTGTGGAGTTGCCTGAAGATGAAACCTTTGGTTTTGAAAGGCCTCGCCCGAAATAATAAACAATTTGGAAAAGTAGTGTTTTTATTAATATTTAAAAATATTTAAAGAATTTCCAATTGCTCCAAGAGTCTACAATGTTAACTGGACTTGGATTGGTGCTGGCTCTATTGCTTGGTGTTATTGCATTGAGATTTCCTCTATGTTTAGCCACCTGTAGGGAGATGCTGACATGAGGTCTCTTTGTTGTTGGCACATTACATATTTTTTTACTGCTTCGTTCTTGATTTTGTGCATTATTTCGACAACTGTCTGAAATTAATGGATTACCATCTTCAGTGTTAGATTTGTGATCTAGCTGTGTTCTTATTTTAGGTAGGTCTCCTGAAGTCTTGCTTTTCTTGGTTTGGTTCAGCTGAGCTGGGTAGGATGTAGGCCTGACAGGAGAGCTTTGTGGGTTTGTCAAAACCTCGGGTACCTTTTTGTTGTTGTCTAGCTGAGTTTGGAAGTTTAGCACATGTTTTTCTATTCCTTCTTGGCGGATGTTTAGCTGTGCTAGTTTAGCTAAGACGTCTGTGGAGTAACTGGGCTCTGGTTGTCGTGTGGAGCTTGTTTGCATTCCTACATCTTTAAATGTCTTGGCTACATCTTTTTTTGTTTTCTTCTGTTTGCATCCTTTTCTGCTTCTTTACGACAGCCTGTAGCCTATTAATTTCTTTTTCTTGGTTGTTTATTAAGGTTTCCTTTTCTAAATCTTGCTCTTCAAAAGTTTCTGCAAGATCTTCCCTTAGGCGTCGCTCTTTGGTTAGGTCCTCTTCTGCTTTTCTTAATGTATCTACTAAAGTAAGGTTTCTTTGTGTTAGAGTCTCATTATCTTTTTCAAGCTCTTCTATTCTCATTTCAAATTTAATTTCTTCTGCCTGTTTCAAATTTCCGAGTAGTTGAGAGTTTTTGAAGGTTAAGTCAAGCACGTCTTGTCTCAGCTTCTGGTTTTCTGCAAGAAGCGTATGTCCAACTTCAGCTGCTAGGGTAAGAGAGCTTTCAAGGTCATCCGTGTTTTGTAGTTGTTCCACTTTATAACAGATGTGGACATCGGGTGTTGTCCATGTTTGTGTGCTATTTTCTCCTCAGTAGATGGAGGAGTGGTGTTTGGAGTTTGACAGGCTTTGTGAGCTGTATCAGCCTCTAACAAAGCTTTATTAAATAATTTGTTTCTGAAATTATCAGATAAAGGCTGACCAAAAGTGGGAAGGTTGTCTAGGTAGGGGAATAAGTTTGAACTGTTTACCTTTGAGGTAGTGTTGTCTCCGAAAAATAGCAGTTCAAACTTTGGTGGTTTGTTTTCAACATTTAGGATTTTTGTAATTGTTGAGGGCCAATGTTGGAAGTTTTTTATTTTAGCAAACACCTGGCTGCTTGTTGTCCATTTTTAACAAGTATCAGGAAGAGAGAAAATAATGGGAAATAATTTTCGGGCTTCACAGTTTTGGAGCTATGCTTTGGCTGGTTGCTTCTGTCAGGTTAGATTAATAGGAATACCAAATAAGGAATACACTTTGTATAATTTATGTAAATATTAGTTAGTTAACTGGCAATGTAGCTTATAGGTTAGTTCTTGGAAAATTTGACTAAATCACTTTAAATAAAATAATCTTGTCTTGGAATTAAAAAACTTCGTACCAGTAAGATTAAACGCCGGGGCGGCAAATCACGAATTTGACGTTACCAACGTATTCTGCTCACCCTCCTGAACAAAAAATATATATAGTACTATGGGGTGCAAATGACAAATAACATGATTTTAGGGGGTATATTGATAAGTGGTTAAGTTCCTAATGTTTTAATGTTCAGTTTGTGTGCTGTGTCTGGATAATCTGTTTACTTGAATATTATCTGCGGCCGGGACTGATAGCAGCCTGATAACGTACCTGTTATCTGAGTTCTCCGGGGCATGGGTCAGTTCTACACAAGATATCCTGTTCAGTAGGTCGGATTGAGTGAGTGCGTTTACAATGATGAATCAACCATCCACTAGTTCAACCAACCCTAGTGAATTGTGTGTGTCGGAGTGTTTCGTAGGGCACGTAAAGAGTTTACGTTTTAACCAAAACGAAATTATCTCTTTTTTAATTGAACATGGAATTTTTAAAAATGAGTGTATGTGTTCGTCGTGCGGTCGAGTGGTGTTTTTAAACCGGGAGACTTTGTCGTTTCGTTGTGATAGACGACTTTTTTGTTGCTGCTGCTCAGCTGTATCCGCCAACACACTAATGGTATGTGTTCTCTGATCCATCTATATATTTGAGTTTTTCATGATTTATTTAGTTTTTTAACTTTACATAATTGCCTTTGCATTACATTTCAATTTATATTTTTGATCAGCCCCTCTAGTATTTTATATTTTACTGATAGGTACTTACGATGCCCGTCCAGTGGGTCTGCCGCACGGGATAAAGCAGATAACTGTGGGTCCGCCGCACGGGATAAAGCAGATAACTATGTTTATTCGTGAAAATGTGGAGTGCTTAGATTCGTCATTTACAACAACTACAACAATAAAGGTAAATAATTGTACACTGATATTTCATTATCGTAAAACTATGATTGATTGATTAATTGTTAGATTGGCACAAAAGTTGAGAAAACTGAGTTTATAGGTTATGTCATACTATTGACAAATGTTGATAGTGTTAAGTAAATTATTAGTTTAAATCACTCTGCAATCAATCGTAATTCAGTCGATTGAGAAGAAACAGCGCGTATTGCTAGTCAAACATTTAAAATAACAAATTATAACCTCTAACCTGTCATAACAGTGCGACCAAACAAACGAACTAAACCGACCAATCACCACGCGCGGAGTTAGAATTTAACTGTGTTTAGCAAGAATTTCAAATTCCAATTTTAGTAAATGTTTTATTCAACTTTACCATTTACAATAACAAATTTTAATTAATTTCAAATTATGTACAATGTTTTAGTAAACAAAATATATTTCTATAGTTTAAAATTTGTGCAATTCTTATTTTCATTCAATTCCTTGTTCCTATTGTGTAATTTAATAATATTCATATCAATAAATATTCTACCGAGAAAAAGACGTTGTCACGTAAAATCTTCGCCCGTTAAAACCGACTTTACAGGCAACCATAATTTTTTTGAAATACCATCCCAATGTTCTTTTTTTAAGTCTTTCAGGTTGCATTATAAAAAGATCAAACATACTGTGATGTCCCACATCTCTATTTATTAAGGGAAAATTTCAAAATCATGGTAATCAAAATTTGGCTTTTTTAGATACATTCAGCTCATTTTCCAGTCATTCCTTTAACTCCATTTAATGATTGCATAATATTTCATATTATTTGCAGCAGTTTTTTTCTTTGGTAATTCTAAGCAATATATGGGTCAACCTCGATTTTTCTCATATTACAATATAATGTTCCAATAGTCAATTAGAAAAGGAAATGACTAGAATTTCTTGCCGGAAAGCAGTTATAGGGAGCAGGCAACTCATATTACAATATAATGTTCCAATAGTCAATTAGAAAAGGAAATTACTAGAATTTCTTGCTGGAAAGCAATTATAGGGAGCAGGCAACCGCGAGAATTACCTATTAGTGATCAGGGGCACTGACGTGATCTGGGCTTCAAATTTGGAACTACTCGAGTTAATTTTTTTTCTAAAAGAGCAAGCAGCGCGAAGCGCTGCGCAGCGGGCAGGCATCGTGCGTGATCTTCGTATATACCGTACTGAATTGATTCAGGCCAAAGGAATGACACAGATTCCTTTACCAGATTTTTACGGAGATTTTGTATTGGGCGGATTATATTGGTTTATTTTGCTTTCCAGCATGTAATTATGTGTTTAAAATTGTTTTACATACATTACCTACATTATATTGTTATATGTAATAACAATTTATCAGTAATTTTTAATAAAAAAAAGGATCACGCACGATGCCTGCCCGCTGCGCAGCACTTCGCGCTGCTTGCTCTTTTAGAAAAAAAATTAACTCGAGTAGTTCCAAATTTGAAGCCCAGATCACGTCAGTGCCCCTGATCACTAATAGGTAACTCTAAGCAATATATGACCGTCTGGCGGTTGCCTGCTCCCTATAACTGCTTTCTGGCAAGAAATTTCTAGTCATTTCCTTTTCTAATTGACTATTGGAACATTATATTGTAATATGAGAAAAATCGAGGTTGACCCATATATTGCTTAGAATTACCTTTTCTTTATACCTCAGCAATGTATGAGGGTCATTTATACAAGGAATCTAATCCATTATATCTGTTGCCAATATTTTCAAAAGTTATATCTACATTTTGTTTACATTCATTAAAGTTTTCCTCTAATTTATTCAATTTATCACCATGTGAAGACAATCACCCATTAAGAATTTCACCATTATTTAGCTTCAACGATTTTATGAACATAATCTTAAAATGTATTGAAATCTTGCTCAAATTTGTAAACTTTTCATTAATTTCACCACAGTCGTCTACTGATCTACGTTTTAACTTTTCAGAGAAATCTCTATATTTTACAACAGAAATCTGTTTTAAAATATTTAACATGTTGCTTATGAATCACAAATTTTTTCTAGTTCATAAATCATTTTAATAAATTCTTTTACTAACATTTCTAATTCTTATACCTTTGAAATCCAAGGCATTTTTAACATTTGCACTATTTATATCAACAACATAAATGCTTTCTGATAATTTTAATGGTTTTAGAATTTGTTCTTTAACATCATGTTTATTAATACTAGGTTTTACAACATGATATATTAAATTATTAAATATTCAAGTATTAATATTAAATATTAATTATTGACTATTCAAGTGTTTAAATTTTTATTTTCCCAAAATATTTTTCCAACCCTTCAATATTTTTTCGAATTCACCTTTTATACCTTCTGTTTTACCTTAAGTACATCTGATTGTAAAAGATTTTTAATCTTCAAATTCGTTTTTTAAATCTTCTATTTTTAAATAAAAAATATATTAATTATCTGCCAGATTAAGTAGCTTAAGTGCACTTCATCTTCATTGTTTTTGCACCTCAAGTATATCACGGCTACGTAATCATTTTCGGACATGTCAGAGGACCCATGTAGTTAATTTTTTATCTCAACTGCAGAGTACGGGGTTAGAGATGTCAGTCACTCTTTTAAGTTCTGACACAAAAGAGTTCTGATTGGGTAAATTCAGTAGGAAGTTGTTTATCCCAGTCACAATCAGAGGTCCAGAGCAACTGCAAAACATATTTAGCAGTCATTATACAAGAAGAGAGAAAGCCACTAGGATCATAGATCTTGGCAATCAGGCTAAGCACTTTACGCTCAGTAGGGGTCTCAATGGAGAAGTCTATGTTGTAAGTAAATGGACCAATGTGGGCCTAATATAGAGAGTCATCCAATTGCTGTTAAAAGACGAAAGTCTCACAGTGATCTTCAGGAAGCCCCTGTACAAGTTTGTGGAAGTTAGAACCCATTTTCTCAGTTTGAAACCTCCTAGCTTCAGAAATTAGGTGAATTGGTCTTGAAGCTCTAGTGCTTCTTCGACACTGTTAACTCCAGTGATGATGTTGTGCACATAACTTTGATGTGTGAGGACTTTGGCTAAATGAGGGAATATCTGGAAGCGTTGATCATGGTGCCTTAATGGCACAGAACATATTTGTGCTTTATATCACATGAGAAGAACTCATTTTAGAGGTGGAACTGGATAAGAATATCACAATGTTATTTTGAAGTTTTGGTCCTGTGATCAGGACATTATTGAGCAAGGCCTGAACTGGTCTTGTAACTGGCATCAAAAACCGGGTGGAGTTGCAGAGACAAGCCTCTGGGGGTGTCATGAGCCGCCTGGTGCCATAAGTGTGGTGTGCGATTTGAAAATACAAACAGTATATATAGAATATTGTAAATAAATTAATTTAAATTGTACAAGTATCTATAAAATATACATTTTAAAGGCACAATGGATTGACTATTCATTGATAAAATAAAATAAATATTGTTTTGTGACAGATATGTGTATACTACTATAATTATTCACCTCTCTATACTTCACTATAGTTATAAAATATTTTATTGCTGAATTTTTGTGTTATAGGTTTTTATTGCAGGAATCTCTAAACTGGCACTACCTTTAGAGACCCTACTATTTTTTCAAATTTAAATAAATTTATGATGTCCTTTAGTAACTCATTATATTAATATAAGGCTAAATAGCATGTGTATTTTACTTTGTGTGGTTAACTTAAAGTATTCTATATAAGTTTATAGAATTATTGGTTATTGTTTTTATCAGCTTGCCAAGTGAAATTTGGACATCTTAGATTTTAAGCTTTAAGTCAGATGTGTCAACAAAATTGATATTTTCCGCTGAAAATTTTCTAACCTTTTGCCTTATTGGGTGTTCATATATATATATATATATCATGCACAATGTATTCTATTCGTTACTTAAAAAGAAAAAGTTACGCATTTCTATTAAGATCAAACATCCATAAGTGAACAAAATTTTATTTTACAATTTCTTGATGTACTAGAAATATTAAATTTGACACATGTGTCTTGTGCTCTGAACAGATAAATAAAAGATATTTTATAAAGATCATATACCCATGTTTGTTTAAATGGGGTTGCAGTCCCTAGAAAAACTGTATTTTTGTTTTTTTCAACTAAAATAAATGATTTGTTTTGTTCTAGGAAGATGACATTTGACACACACTTGCTTCATGACTTTTATAGAAAATCAAGAGCATTTTCTTGAGGACCAACTACCTATAGGGGTTGAAATGAGTGTCCTAGGAAGATGAAATTTGATACACACATTCTTGTTACAGAATTAGAACTACCAAATCATTTGTATACAGATAAACCATCTAGAGGGGTTTTAAAGTGTTGCAACCCCTAGAAAAACTGTATATTATTTTTTTGTCACACTCTAAACTTCTCTAAAACAATGAAATTTGAAATGAAAATAAGTAGGTACCTCAGGAAGTAGATGATTTTGACCAAAGAAAACACTTCAGACCTATGTATCTTGATCAGGACAATTTGTACTGAAAATACCTTAGACTGAAAGTAAATTACAATGATTAGAAGTAGTTACTTTTTGACTGGAGTAAACGTTTCAGACCAACGTATTATATATTTTCTTAATCAGTATGCATTAAGTGGGCAACAATGCAAATAAATGTTACAGCGAGATTCCAATGATCAGAAGTAGTAATTTTTTGACCAAAATATATTACCATATACAGTAGAGTCCCGTTAATCCGACCTAATTGGGACCGAGCCCTATTCGGATTATGTGATTGTTCGGATTAGCCAGAATTACAGAAAAATACATGTTTAAACTTGAGATGGGTCTATTTTGTTATAGAATTTTCAACATTGTTTATTAAAACATGTTTTCTGACTGTTGCATTGTATTTCTTGACAAATATAAACGTGTTTTGCGAATACTAAGCACATTTACCGTATTTAGTGTGAGAGCTTTATTGTTAAGCAATGTGAGCGTACTGGATATTGTACGGGTCCACGCGTTCAATAGTTGTACGAAACTACGCGTCATCCAATAGACTCTTCAATGCGACAGAAGACAATAACTGAATTTATGTCTTTTAACAATTAATATTGTACTCAATAATAATATCAGTACTGTACGTCCAATTTTTGTTTGATTTCACTTCTTAATACAGTAATTTAACTCATACTTAACCTATAAGTTTCAATTTGGTACTGTATTTAACTTCATTATTTATGTACTGTACCGTACACAATTTGTCTTAATAAAATATTGTATGTCTATTTAATTAAAGTTTTCTTTGTTTATGTACGAAATGATGCACCCATTTTCATTTTTTATGTAATTAGTTCCTATAACTGTTCATTATCGTTATAAATAATTCCTCCTGGACCTGTTCGGATTAACCGACGTTCGGATTGCACGTGTTCGGATTAGCGGGACTCCACTGTATTAAAAATCAAGGTAACAATTATTGAGCCACGAAAATACCTTAAGACTGTAATTAAACTACAATTATGAAAAATAGTCGCTTATTGACCAAAGTAGTCTTTTCAGACCAATGTATTATTATATTTTCTTAATTGATCTGGACAATACAAACTCCACTACAGTACCATAAGCATATTACAAGAGCCAGAGGTAGAAAATTGTTGACTGAAGCAGACTTCTCAGACTAAATATTTAATTTTTTTTACTGTGGCAACAAGGCAATCTATACCATGGTATAAGAAATATAATTAACTCAAGCCATAAATGCTTCTTAAATAAGAGCTAGTGTAAAATTTGTTTAGCTTTTGAACCTCTTAACTATGAACAATGAAATAATATGTAACATAAACAAGTCTACTTTCAACTTAAAATAATTGTTATAGGCAAAGGATTTCATGAGGCTGTAGCTTACCAAACTACTTTTCGAAGACAACAGCTATAGCAGCACTCATTTGTCAATCATCTTCAAAAGCAGCGGATACACAATGTGAAAAATCAGAGTCGCTGTTCCATACTTTTCTATTATTTTTATTATGAGTGTCTATATCACTTTGATTCTGGGATACCAAATTTTTTGACATCTGCTCTTTCTATTTCAAATTCTTGATTGTTCAGTAATGGCTTTACCTGGTTACAGAGCTTAGTTACCTTTCTCATATAATTAATGATTGTGTCTGTTTTGTTTATATGAAATCCATCTCTAGCTAGAGAGGAGTAGTCGAAGCAAATTGCAATATCGTAAACTAAATCAGAATTAGTAATATTAATATATTCAGATTAGTTGAATAATTTAAAACGTTAATACCATTTTTAAAAAACTGAACAACTATTGTTGGATTAAAGGTCAAAACAAGGAGGGATCGATTGGACTGAGTTTGTACAGTAAGGTCTGCTCAGTGGATACCTGGATCCACAGTGCGAGTCTCATCCAGGAAAGATTTTTCTTTTGGTACGTGATGTCTGCTTCGAGAGGATGGAGCCAACCAAATTCGGTCGCTATTCCTTGACATGGTCTTTGATGAATGGCTGGAAGAAAGGTCTTACATTAGGAGTATAGAAAGGGTTCTGTCTCATGCCTACTAAAGAGAATTAAGATCTCTCCAATCAATCTATCCTGATTCCTTCTAACAGCCTGGGGAAAGAGGGTGGCTGTGGTGCTCACAATACTGATTCCACAATTCCACTAGGCTTAACACTTGCTGGTCCGTTCTGCATGCACAATATATGGCAAAGCCAAAATCAGACCAGATTGCAGGTACTAAAACTGTTTTTTTTTTTATTGGAAACACTTAATAATGCAAATATTTATTCCTACACTTGTTAATATTTAGACTTAAGATTGTTATAGATATCTAGCTGTCCTACAAGGTAATGGTAATAAGTGTTCTCAATCCATTAAAAAAATAATATATTTAAAATTACTTTACAAATTTTACAGAAAATGGTATGTATTCATTCAAACAAAAACTTTCAACAACAAAAAAGTCTACACGCCAGAATTAATTACTTTCTTTTTCTAAATTGTTTTAGACTTAAAGGTTGTAATGAGTTATATTATTTGTTATCAATACTGATTTGTTCAGTTATTCACTAAGTAAACATAGGAATATTTTAATAAAAAGTTAACTGTATAGATAATAACAATGAATAACAGAAAGGCAGAGGTTAAAAGTATTGTTTACCTTTATTTTTTAAACCAGAATCTATAATATTTGCTGTAAAAATATAATTTAAACCGGTTTACTTTTTTAATACAGTTGTCACAACTCATCTAATAGATAGTAACTTCAATGTATTTAAATTTGGGAGTTTCAATTTATAATAATAAGATGTATTCTAAAATACTAATGTTTAATTATAGATAATAACAATAAATTACAGTGAAAATACACATACCAGTGGTGGTGTTCTAAACAGTTATTTACAATATGTACAACACTGTATTATAAAGTTTAAAACTTTGTACATTGACATATTATTTTTTATTCGCATATAGTTATTACAAAACAGCTTTACTACAAAATATTTATTCTATTTGTATTTTTTTTTCTGTGTAACAATACAAACTAGAATATAAAACTGAAATACTTAAAGAAATTAATTTCAATAAATTAAACAAAATGTTTCTTATAAAAGAAATAATAGTTAATGTCAACGTCTGATACAAATTCAATCAACATCACAATTAAAAAAATGTCATGACCCCCATGTGAAAGTGTTATTTCTTACAAATATATGATTATTATGCCAAAGGATCGTTTGTAGATTCCAGTGTACTGGGCTCTTGGCTGGTTGTGCTCAACGAGGAATCTCTGTGTGTTGTATAAGGGCCAGGTAAGGTTGGGGAGTAGTAAGTGGTGCCTGCCTCAATACACCGTCTCTTGGAGCTGATTTGGTTTTCATTAGGGGGTTTGGTCTTTGCGTAGGGATTGTCTAGAAACAAAATTATTGTGTGATATACAAACAATAAATACTAAAATTGTAAATCAAGCATGTACACAAATTATATAATAATAGTTATTAATCTAAAATATATTTGCTAGATGAAGAATCTATAATCATGTCACAATAATTGGCTGAGTGCTAATGAAGCTTATTAATCAAGAGGCTGGAAAAATTGTATTTCTGTCTGTCTGTCCACATGATAATTAGAAAACAAACTGACCTATGGATTTAAAATTGACATGAAGCCTACATAAAGGCAACACTGAGTTCAATAATAAATAGTACATTCCATGGAATTTGGCTGAGCGTTAGCGAATATTTTTACACTGATTGGTCCACATACCGAACAGCACTCTCGATCTGCTAATGTGGAGATAATCGGTCTGCCAAAAAAAAAAGACTGACAATGAAAATATTGTCGACTGTCTCCAGCACATTGCCGGTGCCCCTTGGACTTGAGTTCAGGATGGAGGACATATCGATCGCTCATCGGCTGAGAGCTTACTCCACGAGAAAGGCATGTACATCCGCCGATTATTGTGCAGTTCGTCTCCAGACGCGTCAAGGAGGACTGGCTGAGGGCAGCGAGGACGAAGAAGAATTTAAACGCCGCGGACATCCACCCATCTCTCACACGGAGTAATGTATACGTGAACGACCACCTGACACCTCACAATAAAGCGCTTCTGGGGAAGGCTCGCCCGGCTTAAGCGAGAGGGGAAGATCGTCCTAGTCGGATTTTTCAACGGAAAGGTCGTCCATTAAGGCTGTGCTGAGGGTGCTGAGGCTGTTCGCGTCACCATGATGGAGGATCTCGACAGGTTTGACAAGAGATAACTTTCCTCTGTGGTCCGCATTACATAAGTAAGTTTATACGTCTATAAAATAGTTGTTTTTCTTTCGTTAGTATAATAATCAGGCTTTTTCTTTTGTTTTATTCACTTTTTATGTCATAAAGAAGATACTTTTAATTTTCATTTGTATTGTATTTATATAATCTAAAACTACATTTATAATTTTACAATACACCTTCTTATTAGAGAAAATAATATTTCATTTTTCTCTCGATAGGTTATTGTACGAGGAAACGATAAATTAAGTATGACAATGAGATTGATGTAATTAGTTATTATTAGTTTGGTGTATGGTTTTGTATTTTAATTTCTATGAGAAAGTCAAGTTACTAATAGGTAAGAGAGGCTCAAATTTTATATACAATTTTTCTTTTCATGTAAAATTTAATATCAGTATTTTTCGGAGTATAAATTCAGAACATAACTAACTATTTATTACTAATCAATTAAATATTTTCTAAATTACATATTTGCAATATTTTTTTTTCTTTAAGTGAGTAAAACATTGAAAAAATAAATTCAATTATTTTAGTATTGTTATATTTGCATTGTCTGTTTTTGGTAATAAATTGTCAGCAACTTATACAAGCATACGCTTGTTTATTATTCTTATTATTTTATTATGGTATACGCATCATAGGCCTAGGTGTAAGAAATTATGATTAATATTATATAGTTAAATACATTTAGTACTATTTTAATTTATGTACACAGATGTCTTTATTTAGTCTGTCTTTCCACTATTTAATATCTTTATTATTTAACCAGAAACTATTTTATGATAAAACTTAATGTTCAGAATTCACAAACTTCTAAATTTGTCTATGTAAGACTGCAATCTTTAAATTTGAAAAACTTTAAAATGTATAATTATGCAATCTTTTTAATCGTCTACTGAAATTGGCCATTTTAATGTAGTTACATTGTAATAATATGGATTTATATAAATGCATCTTACTGAAGTATAAATAAGTAACAGATTATATGCAATATTTAAGTGCTAATTAAACTTCTGTGTATGCCAGGGTACATATACGCATTTATAAAATATACTTTTATTACTTTCAAATATTTAGACTGGCCGGAGCGGGTGATTGGGCTTGAACGGCATAAATGGGTGAGAATGATGACAACTTCTTTGTTTTTCCACAACGATTGTTTAGAACTGGAAATCATATTTTGAATACAAAGATTTTTTTTTTAGTAGTAATTCTGTTGATAAACTTAAAATATTCCATTGCAATATAAGAAGTATTTCAAAAAACTTTGACGAACTTTTGATTTATTTAAATGATCTTCCTTCGCTAGATATAATAATATTGACAGAGTGTTGGTTGAGGGGAGGTGAGGAGGGGTGGACCATTGACGGGTTTGACTTTGTACTTACTGATAAAGCAGCGTAACAAGGCTGATGGTGTAGTAGTTGTTTACTACAATAACCGGTTGTCAGTTGCTGCATCACAGATTTCTATAGGTGACACGTACGGCATAAAACTCTACTTTAATTTTTGTCATAAAAACTTTTTGTCTCGTGGCTCTCTACCGTACGTTTGACTGCGACATTCAACTTTTTTTTGATTCTCTAGAACATTATCTTGACAGTTTGAATAAGGACGGAATAATTATCTTAGCTGGAGATTTCAACTTTGACTTGCTTGAAACAAACTCCCCTTATACTGACAGATACTTGAAATGTATAGTAGGTGCTGGTCTCATTCATTGTATAGATAAACCAACAAGGGTAACAAAATCAAGAAAGTCATGCCTGGATCACTTTATTATACGATATAAACGACATGAACAACGTACAGGCAGCTGTGTTACAGACTGAGATAACTGATCACTATAGCACTGGTCTTACAATTACTTTTTCCCCGTTACAGCACCATCGGTTATGACAAATACAGCACAGACGATTATAGACTTTGCACTCTTGTCCCGTAATCTTGCTCATATTGACTGGAAGACGATTTTTCAGAACGAAAATGTAAACGGTTCTACATACGAATTTGCAAAATTGGTAGGCCAAGCGATCGATAAATTCTAGAAAAAACCAATTAAAAAGTCATCTAGAATTCAAGAGGCTTAAGCCTTGGATTACAAATGATCTGATCAAATTAATTCCGCGATAGAGATAAATTGAGCAAAAAAATTAAAAAACAGCCTTTTAATATAATTCTTAAAAATAATTATCGAACGTTAAGGCAAATTTATTGCCAATTCTATCAAAACGTCTAAAGCGTATTTACTACAGGGCTAAATTAAACGAATATCAAAATAATCCTAAATTGTTTTGGACTGTAATTAACGAGTTGGCAGGTAAAAAAAATAATAAGGGTTTATTTCCGGTAGAAAGATATCTGCCTAATGTACCAAGTGTTACTCACGGTGTATGTAAAGAAGTCGCTAACGATTTCAACATGTTTTTTGCTAGCGTTGGATATAACTTGGCAAGTTCAATTAACAACCGGGGGTGCATTAATTATCGATGATGCAGATTACGGGCGAGACTCCACTGTTCACGCTTCGGACTGTCACTGAACTGGACCTATTCAGATACATTACTGCACTACGTGGCGGGTCCGCTCCTGGTTATGACGGCGTCACAGCTTCTGCACTCAAGATAATATTCATATTTTCTCTAAACCTTTTCTACATATTTTAAATCTTAGCTTGGGCGTACGGTATATTTCCTGATAGTTTTAAGTTAGCTAAAGTAATCCCACTTCACAAGGCTAGCACATTTACGGAGAAAAATAACTATGGTCCCATTTCTTGTTAAGTGTTTTCTCTAAGGTGCTGGAGAGATATCGTCAAAGAGCAGTTTGTAAATTACCTTCAACACAACCATATTTTAGCGGAGTGTCAATACGGGTTTAGGGCTGATAAAAACATTTCAGACGTTCTCTTTGATGTAAACAAAGAAATTTATCATACTTTGTCAGATGGTATGAGGAGCTTTTTAATTTTCCTTGACCTAAAGAAAGCATTTGATAGTGTAGATAGAAACAAATTAATTTACAAATTATCAGCTATAGGTGTAACGGGAAACGCTCTCGCATGGTTTAGGAGCTACCTTGCGGGACAGACGGCAGTTTGTGTCTGTCTGCGGTGTGAAATGGCGATGAGCTTCTGTGGATTATGGTGTAGTTCAAGGAAGCACTCTGGGCCCTATATTATTTTTAATATACATTAACAACATTTCAAAACTGCAGATTCATGGTAAAACCATTTCTTTTTGCTGACGACACGCTAATTTATTATCAAAGGTAAATCTTGGCAGGATGTTCAAAATAAAATCTTTAAATGACCTCATGACAATTAAAAAATGGATGGACCAAAATGTTTTATCACTTAACATCTCAAAAACTAAATTTATGCCCCTTTCTCTTACATCAAATTCAGATTACAACTTACACGATTTAATTATTCATAATTGTAATAATCTCTATAAACAATGCCTGTGGATGTAATAAAATCGAGAGAAAGTGTCGTCATACAAATATTTGGGTGTGTTGTTTGATTCTCGAATGAAATGGATAGATCACATTAATTTCTTAAAAATAAAGCAAGAAAGTATATATTTGCTTTTAGGCAGTTAAATAGCCATTTTGAGTTTTGATGAAACTAAAATCGTTTATTTTGCTTATGTGCAATCCCTTTTTTTATGGCATTCTAGCTTGGGGGGGTGCTTTTCCTTCACATACAAAAGTTTAGATATAGTTCAGAAATCTATTCTGAAAGCCGGTTTTGCGAAGTGTAGACGATATCCCTCTGATTTATTGTTTCAAGAAACAGGAATTCTGCCAATTAAAAAAATTTTTATTAAAGTCTTATTTATTCATATTTACAAACATTTCGGCTCCATTTTTTCTACAATCCCACATTTTTATAAAACAAGATATGCAAAATATAGTCGGAATTAACACTATTCACCAACATAAATCATTTGCGACAACAAACAGTTTTTTATCTAGCACACATTTTATATCGAAATTATTCTTAATAGTTTTAGAAATTTCAAGCTGTTCGACTCCCTCTCTTGAGTGGGTTTTTAAGAAACATGTCAAGGAGTTTTTGATTCTCATAGCAGCAGTGAGGGCCCCAGTTACTTATCATCTGTTGACTACAGACGGACCTAGACTATCACTGACAACTGACTGAGCATTGTCATTTCCCTCTCTCTCAAATTCCTCTTCCAAAACAATCCTATATAATTAATAAAATCCAATCACTTAAGTAATTAGCCTATTTTTTGTAATTTCTCACTCAATATTTTTATTTGTTTTGTCCTACTTTCTCCTCTATATTGCTGATTATCGGAATTCGAGGTTCATATCCGTAGTTTATTCTGCTTTAGATGTCTTCTTTCAATTATCAAATTTTATAAAATTAATCTACACTCTGCTCGAGATAAAAATTCGAATCGTAACAATTCAACTCGAGTCTACGCACAGGCCATTAAGGCCCATGTAGGCTCTTTTCCCTATTTGAATTTATCCAGAAATTATGTAGCAAACTTAATGCTGTTTATACTGGGTATGCGTGTATGTATGGGATATGTTTGTATATGCATGTGTATGTACATGTATGTGTGTATATATATGTCTCTTTATTCTATCATCTCTTTATTCATTATATTGATTTATTTATGTAACACAAGTCTTTTTATATTATTTAACGTTAATTATTTAATTTTAGTTTTTTAATTGTATTCTAGAATACTTCTGTATGTTTGTTTATATGAATTAGATAATATACAAATGCTACATTTGCTATCATTTCAATGTAAAGGTTTATTTTGTATTTCATTTCTTTTTGTGTGTGGAAAATAAACGTGATTTGATTTGAACGTGATTTGATTTGATTTTACACTGATTGGTCTATAGGTAGCCATAACGGCAATGAGAATGTAACAGAATCAATAACTTTGTAAACAAACTGAATATAATCATATGCGATTTTAACATGTGATATTTTATTTACAGAGTTGAAAGAAGAACAATGAAATGGAAAATCAATGTTAAAAACATTGGTGAGAAGATTTGATTTTGACACACTCTTGCGATGTAGTATCCTCCCTAGTTTACCGGAACCTTTTTTATTTGAATACTGCAATGAAACCTAAATTAATGAGCAAAAATATGAACTTATCATGTGGCAAGATATCTCGAGAACGATTTCATCAATATATTTTAAATTTTGCATAAACTCATTTCTATATAGACAAAAATGAGTGCTACGATGGTGTGTGTATATGTCCAACTATGAAATTTTGCTGAGTGTCATTTTGATGTCAGTATCTTTTCTATAAATTGTCTGTCTGTCTATCTTTTCACAGGACATCTTGAGAATAAAATGACTTTGAAATTTTCCATGCAATAGTCTGTTAAGTGACATGTATTGTGGCATGTTACCTTATATTTACTAAATACATAAAAATTTCAATTTTTTTAAGGACAATAGAACATTTAAGGTCATTCAATGAAGAATTCTGTAATAGAAAACCCAGTTGCAGATTGCTATAGAACACTACCTCCACCCACCTTACTACTAGTGGTGCCGTTGTTGCTTATAAATATATTAAATCCTTCAAAGCTAAGTACATTATCTTCTATGTATGGCGTTAGGTTTATTTCAAGTATACGATGTCATAAGAAGCAGATACAGATTGATATAAGTATTTAGTATATTCTTCAGATTCAGATCATTGACATTTTGAAAATAATAAGACACACATGAAAGGAGACCCACATGTTATTTGAAATTTTACAATTGAAGAAATATAATTTATGAACTTTATAGTGATGTAAATCTTGCCACCAGCTTTCCAGTTCATCAGCAAAGGTAAACCCAATATATAGCATAAAAATAAGTGGGCCTAATATGGATCTGTGGGTAAATCTCTTTGAATTGTTTTTGGTGATAAAGTGACCTTTGTACGTAAAATTATTGTAATACATTATTTCTCATACCATGATTAAAAATGTATTAGCAACAGACTTGAACAATTTCTACAGTTTTAAATCCAAGTATCAACCAGAAATTTTACATTCTTTCAACTTTATTTTCATACTATATTCATCCAATTTCTGTTTCAAATTAACCATTTACATGCTGTAAATAAGCTTTATGTGAACGGCAAAACTCTCCAAGAGACACAATACATTATTTTAAATATAATTTTATTTGGAGTTTATGTCAAAGTCTACCATTAAGTAAAAAATACAAATTCAGTTTTTATAAGGGATAATACAACACCGTCGTTTTATTTCTTAGCTAATAACGATATTGTGTTACCAATGTTTAATTCACAATACTTTTTATTTATTAGTTACTGTACTAATACAGAACCATAAAAAAACTAATTGAAGATTAATTAATTAATTAATTTTAGTATTGTAGAATGACTTTCCCAGTTGGCTTTTAGTGGATTTAAATTTAACCTTTGTTGGGTATTACTGTCTAATTTAATGGGTATGGAATGTTTCTAATATTTATATTATTGCTACATATTATGATTAAAGAATGACTTATCACCATTGAATGCTCTTTGTACTAAAAAGAAGGATCTAGCGTTCTTTGAAATAAATTGTGATAATGTTTTAACTTTATATATTCAGGTAAAACGTTTAATAATCTGAGCCTAGTTTGAATTATAGTTTGTAATAAATTTTAATCTATGTTATTAGGGTTTAGAAATGTAGTACACGTTTTATGTAATTATGAAAATTCTTTCATACATTAAAAAAAAACATTCCAGGTATAGTCGGTATCTATAATTCCAAATATTTTTACATGAATCGCTTTAATATCTTTATTAAATGCTCTGGTTTAATCTTTATTACAGCTTTGGTTTGTAAAACAAATAATTCCTAAAATTCGTCAGTATTCTGATTTTCTGTTCCGATTACTCTATAGGATAAGTGCGAGTACAATTCTCTTAATATGCCATTTTCCTCTTAATACGAGTACATGATTCCATAACATACAATATAATAATAAAGTACCTGGGTGCTGTTCGTTCTGGTGATTTCTCAAATCTTGACTGCTTGTAAATGATATAGAACAGAGAGAGCATACAAGCACACGTTCATTGTTGGTCTGATATGTACAATGACTGACTGCTAGGAGGTGGTCTAAGTCTCTCGGTCATACTGCCAGTCATCCTGCTCTAAAACACGCAATCACAAATCATTTTATTTAAATGAAAATTTAAATTTCAACTATCAGTATTTGGAACTTAATTTGCAGGTATACAACACTATCCAAATGATTACTTCCCTAGCTTAACCCTTTGCGCTCATGATATTATACACCTAGTTAGCCCCACAGCTCGTATTGACTGTATGCTGGTCCATCATGAGTTTCCCGTTTAACTCGGATTTTCTCAAATTGACCATTTTCTGATCCAACTATGTTAGAGCAATAATTGTGCTGCAGTTTATTTAATTTTGTTGTAAATAGTCCTGTATTTACCTCTTTAGGCTGCTATAATTCATGGACATTATGAACTACTTCTATAATGTGTTCTGTCAGCTGATTTATTCTTTTACCGACAGCACATTCAGGATGGGTAATGTTAGGGGGTAGGGGCCGCCTCCTATCGAGATCCATGAGGAAGAATTAGGGCACTAATCTCAAAGTCATGTCCCCCTGGAAGAAGGGGAGGCCAGCTCTGAACCAGTCTCTCCAGTCAAAGCATGCAGGGGGTAGCACAACCTTGTTGAGGTTAGCAAGAATATCTGATACTTAGGAAACGAACCCCACCAACTCCCAACAGTCATCTCCCGCAGTAGACTAAACTCATCAAATTGCCCTTGCACCCAGAATCTTGTTATTTGCGGTTAGTGATGTGCTGCTCCTGGACATACATAAAGTTGCCCATATTATTTAAATGACACATCAGTTTTAGCTGGAGGGGCAAGACTAGCGAAGGAGATTCACAAATTGATTCTGAATATTTGGAAAAAAGAAGTGATTCCAAATGAATGGAAGGAAGCGATAGTCATCCCTGTCCATAAGAAAGGTGACAAAAAAGAGTGCACCAACTACAGAGGAATTTCTCTCCTAAACTGTACCTACAAAGTGCTATCAAAGATTTTACAAAAAAGATTAGAGGAGTATACATCCAATATAATAGGTGACCACCAAGCAGGCTTTACTAGAGGTAGATCAACTACCGATCAAATATTCATACTGAAGGAGGCAATTGCCAAATACCATGAATTCAATAAATCCTTTCTATGCCTTTTTATTGATTTCTCCAAAGCATATGACTCGATTAGTAGAAGAAGACTCTGGAAGATTATGGAAAAGTATGGAATACCCAACAAATTAATAAACTTGTCAAAATCATGCTTATCAGGATCTAGATGCAAGGTTAAGATAAATGGGGAAATCTCGGAAAAGTTTGATGTAAGCACAGTCGTAAGACAGGGGGATGGA
The DNA here is from genome assembly GCF_021130785.1 of Homalodisca vitripennis. NCBI lineage: Eukaryota > Metazoa > Arthropoda > Insecta > Hemiptera > Cicadellidae > Homalodisca > Homalodisca vitripennis. The sequence continues at coordinate 171,670,888 of NC_060208.1, forward strand.
TTGTCACCATTGCTATTTAATTTAGCTTTAGAGGAAGCATTACAAGAAGTAAGACAAACAGAAGCTGGAATTATAATAGGGACCAAAATAAATGTTCTTGCATTTGCGGATGATGTTGCAATAATAGCGAAGAGTAAAGAAGAACTGAAAGTGCTTCATTACTCAAGTGCTTCAAACTGAAGATTCAACCATACACAAAAAGTTGGTTTAAGCATAAATGAAGAGAAAAACCAAAATAATGGAGTGTGGGAGAACAACCCAAATAAACAATGAAAATAATATAGAAATAGAAGGGCACAAATTTGAAAAAGTAAACAACTTCACTTACTTGGGAGTAATGCTGACGAATAATAATGAAGAAGACATGGAAATACAACAAAGGATAAATGCAGCACACAGAAGTTTATCAGCATGCCACAAGCTATTAAGCTCTCGACTACTATCACACAAGACCAAACTCCGTATATATAAAACCATTATAAGACCAGTTCTGTTATATGGCTCAGAAAACTGGGTGTTAAGTAAAAAAACAGAAAAACGTTTGATAGTATTTGAGAACAAATTATTGAGAAAAATCTATGGGCCAACCCTTGAAGATGGAGAGTGGAGGATAAAACATAATGTGGAGTTGAGGCAACTATATAGGGACCCAGACATAGTGGCCGAGGTGAGAAGTAGGAGAATGAGATGGGCTGGCCATTTACTAAGGAAGGAGGAAAACTCCTTAGTCAAGAACGTCCTTGTAAACAATCCGGAGGGCAGACGACCACCAGGAAGGCCCAAGTTGAGATGGCGAGACCAGATCAGAAGAGACATAAGAAAACTAGGAAGAAGGGAAGAAGAGGCAATGGATAGAGAGATCTGGAGACAGTGTGTTGGCAAGGCAAAGTACCACCTTGGGTACCAAGAGCCACGGCAGTAGTAGTATCAGTTTTAGCTGTGCCCAATGGTAGGTTCAATTGGAAGATATAAACCAGCCAGAAGTGATCCCTGCTGGGTATTCATATTAGTTTAGTTATGACCTGTTAAAGTCTAATGCAAGTCTAAGAAAAAGGATATATTATGTAAACTTCCAGTACATGTTTATATGTCCTGCTAACCAAAAACAACAGTCATATTTTTAATCAGTACCAAATGCCTGTAACATATTACTACATATAAATAAACACAAGTGTATTACTTAACAATTAAGAGTGTACTACATGGTGTTTTTCCTTCAACTACTCTCTCTCCAATTAGACGACACAATATCTTGTAACCATAACAAAAACCTAAACTGATTAGCGATCACACTAAAGCATAAAATCTTACAGTGTATACTATCATACCATCCAAATTTATGAATATTTTATTTTAAGTGTGAGAATATGTGCTACTGGATTAGATGTTATGATACTCTGATCTAAAGTTCATTTTCCTACCATCCAAGTAATCACACTCGAATCTCCCTAACAAACTAGATCAGTGTGACAAACCCAATTGTTCAAGTTTATTCAAGAGAATTTGATGATTTAAAATGAAATTCAACATGAAAACAGAGAGATCATAAGAACACATTATCTCAACTCAACAAAAGACAAAATTAATATAGTTATTGAAGCTATTGTGTCTCTGATAAACAGGCCAAACTGAATGTGGAGCCAAACTGACAAGTAGAAATCAAACTGTATTTCAAAATAAAATCATACAACCTTTTGAACACAATATCAGACACCATTTCACTGCTTCATGACTTAAACCTTTATTTACCAAAAAGTTTATTCTCCAACATTGTAACTTATAGTTTTAGGAATTTTTGTACACACTACTATACAAATTTACAGCATTCCCATTTATTTGCTGTATTATATTATTTGTTGAATTAGTAATATTTGAAGTTCAGTCATTACTATTCCCGAATCTGTATGGGATACTATATTTATGAACCTTAAAAATATAATTTTATCATTTATTAATCCTCAGAATCTCCAAAAACTAAAACTGATTCACTGATTTATTCATAACAAGGTGTGAATTATTAGGGCTGAAAACAGAATTATGATTACTTGTAATGGGTAGGAAAATCAGGAGGTCTATCTTGAAAATTTCCTACTAGGGTCCACTGACTTGAAAAAAACACGCAAAACATGTTTTCTTTTATTTGTTTCTTTTAAAGGTTGACCTTAGGAGGAAGTTTTGAAAGTAAGCCTGCTGATTTTCCTATTCATTAAAATAATATTCCTCATAAGTGTAAATTTTTAGTAGAGAATACATATTATTACCTCTTTGTTGTGCTCACTGCTAGTGAATAGTGCACTGTCTGACTCTTCCATTTCAGACTTAATCCCAATAAAGTCTCCTTCCTGAAATATTTCCAACCATTATTTACAAAAAATCCAACTTTTAAATTATAGTGTATATATGATAGATTATGTAAAGATATTGTATGAATACAGTGTAATTATTTCACAAAATCTAAATTGTATTATGTAATGAGCAACATATAAAATCAGGTAGAACATAATTAATTAATCTTACAATTTTTTGTCAGATAAAAGGTTCTTACAAAGTCCATTTTCCCCTAATTTTTGTAACAATTATAGATATTGTAATGAAACTTAGTTATCAGTGCTACTTAACAAGGCAGTTTATTGGGAATTTCTTAACATAAGCTGGCACAGTTAAGGAGTTCACATACGACCTTGAATAATTCAAATTTTAATTAATGAGAACTCAAATTAAAACAGAATTTATATACTTTTTAATTATGTGTCTTAAAGTGAGAAGGTGAGTTGCTACAGTAGACGCCCTCTTAACCGGCTGCCGCTTTAACCGGCCACAAAGCAAACGATGAGTCATCGACAGGTCACAACTTGAACAGCTATTTTGGGATGGTTTAGACAATGCCTGTTCAGTTGAGAAGGTGGTTCCGACCGTGATACACACAGTTAGTTGACAGTTTTAACTTATGCAGTTTAGTGTTGTGTTGTAGTTTTTGAGGTGTGCAGTTTTTATTAAATGAACTAAAAGTTTGAATGATTTATACTTTTATTAGTTTAAAAAATGAGTAAAAGAAAACGTAAAAAAATTGTTTTAACTGTAAAAGAAAAGCTTGATGCGATGCAGCGAATTGACAAAGGCGAATCAGTGAAAAAGATATGTGAAGAACTTAACGTCGGGAAAAGCACTGTCAATGATTGGCGACGTAATCGCAAATCCTTACAGCATTTTTGCACTAGCGTCGAAACAGAAAAGGTGTTGACGAATCAACGAACTTAAAAAAAAAACCAACAAATGAGATGGCTTTGGTTATGCAGTGCGGAGGAACTCCGATAACTGGACCACTTTTACAAGAAAAGGCAATTTTTTTCATTAGAAACTAGAAAAACAAAATAACGCAGAGTTCCCAGCCAGTGGTGGATGGTTAGGAAGATGGAAGAAGCGACCTGGAGTAAATTTTGTAAACATTTGTGGGGGAAAATTTTCCACAGATATCGTTGCAGCAAACGAGTTTGTAATCAAACTAGGAAAGATAATTGACGAAGAAAATATTTCATCAGAACAGGTTTACAACGTTGACGAGACTGGTCTGAACTTTAAACGTCTACCACAAAAAACATTCTCTGTTGGGAATGAAAGTTCAGCTCCTGGATTTTAACTTAACAAAGAAAGGGTTACACTCGCCTTAAGCACAAATGCTGCAGGATCACACAAGCTCTCATTTTTGGTCATTGGGAAATCCCAGAAACCACAAGCGTTTAAAAATGTAAATGTTTCATCACTTCCTGTGTTTTATCGTGCCCAGAAGGCAGCATGGATGGATGCCATCATCTTTAAAGACTGGTTTGTGAATGAGTTTGTTCCAAAAGTAAACAAAAAAAAGGAACGTAAATTACCTGAAAATGCCACTCAATCTTAGGAGACAATTCTGGCACACACTTGCCTGATCTTGAGTGTGAAGAAGCGCCGGTATAAAATTGGTTTTCCTTCCAGCGAACGTCACAAGTCTCATTCAACCTATGGACCAAGGAGTCATAGAATGCTTAAAGCGATGTTATCGGCACAAACTGCTTTCAGAAATTTTGGGGAAGATGGACTCGGGAATGGAACTTATATCAGCTGTTAAGCACTTAAATATTAAGGATGTTATCTACATGGTCGCAGAGGTGTATGAAGAAATGTCTAGCACAATGTTCATTAAATCTTGGCGAAAAGCCTGGCCAGACATAGAAAACGTGGTTGCTAACCCAGCTGAAGATGAAAATGAACAGCTCATTTTAATAATTGAAGAAGATAACAATACAGCTCTACTTAACGACTTGACGAAAATTGAGTACAAGTGATAATCAACTTGAAGAGAAAAATGTAAATGATTGGGTGACAGGTGACGACGACCTTAAAAAAAGATTTTTTTAGTGACGATCAAATCATAGAAAAAGTCGTTGAGGAGGGAAGTGAACAAGGCATTCCAGAGGACTCAAACTCAGTCGATCAAGCAGAAAGAATCAGTCACAAAGAGGGGAAAAAAGCACTTCAGTTGGCCGCAATGTATATTGAGCTGTGTATGTGTTGACAGCTGTAGATGTGATGTTCATTAAAAAGTGGAGAAACTATGCGTTCATTAAGACGATGGAGAAGAAAACATAAAATAAAATAACAGATTTCTTTTAGTATTTATTGGATATTTAATGTGATGTTCTGTTTCTGTGCCTAAAATTATTATACTTCGGAAACAAAATGTAAGTTTTACTTTTTTTTACGTTTTTCTTATACAATGTAGTACAGTATTACTCTATTGTTACTATGTATTCTATATGCCACTGTTCTTTAAAATATTAAAAGTAATTAGGTTTTCATTAAAATAACCTTTTGAATTAAATATATATTTGTTTTTTTTACTGGTACAGTATTACGTAGTTGGTACGTATATACATTATACCAATTAAGGTTATGTTCGTCGGATTAACCGGGCAAACCACTTTCCGGCGGGGGGTTCGGTCCTGTAATGGCCGGTTAAGAGGGCGTCTACTGTACTGAAAAATTGTATCAGAATCAGAATCAGAATCATTTTTATTGCCATTTTTCTTTACAGAATTGACAAAGTCAGTCATAAAAACAATACATATTACAATAATGTACAGTTAAAAAACAAAAAACAACACAGTAAAATATACTGGCCTACAAAAGTATGGACATTTCATATGATGGGATAAACGCTAAGCATTAATAGCTACCTCTGAATTCAGAAACTCGTTTACAGAGTAGAAGGCCTGAGTGATGAGCCATTTGGAAATTTTTGATTTAAAAGTTTGTAAATCTAACACCCTCAACATTTCGGGAAGCTTGTTAAAGAGCTTGATTTGCAAATATTTATGACTCTTGCTGTATTTGGTTAATCTCATTGTAGGCAAAACTAAGTCATTAGCATGTCGTGTGTGATAATTATGTATATTGTTAAAACTTGTAAAATCTTCTACGTTTTCTCGTACATGAATTAAATTTTGAAAAATAAAAATGCATGGAAGAGTCATTATATTATTGTTAATAAAATATGATTTACAGCTATCCCTATAACCTAGACAAAACATAATTCTTATAGCTCTTTTCTGCCACAGGAAAACTCTTTCTGCACCTACACTATTACCCCATAAAATGTTAGCATACAACAAATGAGAATGAAAAAAACTAAAGTAAGCAATTTTAAGTAACTTATTACTAACACAGCTCTTTAGTTTACGTAGTAAAAAACAAACTCTTGACAACTTTGAAATTACATTATTTGTATGCTCATGCCAGATAAGCTTATACTGTAATTGGGAGGTACCCTGACATTGGCATGAAACTCAGAATATATAAGAAAATTTTCCTTGAATAGCTCATATTTTCTAATCTGTTTGTATTTGCAACTCTTAAAATATTAGCAAATGAAGTGACTTCTTGTTCACATTCTATGCAAATGTTGGAACTTCAAAGCTACTACTGCAGTATTGCACCGTTAACTTCAAATCTTAACATATATCAATATAGCTAAACAAATTCCAAATTTATTTGTAAATAAGACCATATTAAAAAAATTCTGACAGTTAAACATAAAAATAAAGTGTAGTACAAATTATAAAATATTAGCTACATGTTAAAAAAAGAGATTTTGTGTAAAACTTAAACAATAATAACAAAAATATGACAATTCATGTTATATTAACAAAAAAATTAATTTTCAAAATACTATATGTTACTAAATAGACTTAGTTCGTAGCTTTCAAATTGATGTACACAGTATTATTTAGAACAATAGTTACATGTATGAATCTTGGAATGTTGGTCTTCACATGACTAGATATCACTAGTCTTTAGAGCATCTCAAGCGTAACTTGTCATGCCAAATAGGTCCTCCCTGTACCTAGATCAGGAGCTTCTTGGATTTATACATTAAGAATGTTTTACTGGGAGATTCTATTACTTTTTATTATTACTTGACTATTATTATTGTGTTTTTTTTAGTTTTTTTACAAACTAGCAAATTACACTCTTTAAACTTTATAATCTACGTTTCTTATGTCTATTCTTTATAATGCTTTGGAAATATTAATTAGGAACATTTACTATAAAATTGGAAGAACTTTTAATTAATTAATTGTAGGAGGCGGTGAACATTGGGTGTCGCCAATAGACATCAAAACAGAGGTGACTGGTGATATATGGTTTGAGTGCAACAGTCGTATAGGAGCTAAGATGCACTGTGATCTTGTAATGGTTGACATCCATGGTTTGTGCTCTACCATGGTTTGATTGTAATCAAAACATGATACAGCACAAATCTAGTTACAATGTGTAAACTACAGTGCAACCTCGTTGTCAGACCCTTTAATGTTGGATCTCCAGGTAAATGGATCAGTTCAGGAAAATTAAAAATTAGCTTTTTCTCTTCCACCTGGAATGCCAAGTGTGGGACAGATGTTTTTTTATCAGCAGACTGCTCATATTACTCTATGAGTCAGCCGGATACATGACAATATTTTGGAGAGGGGTGGGAATAGCCTACCTGCTCAGTTCGGGCCACCACTCACTACAGTGTACGTGTCCCGATACTTTTCACTGCAATAATGTATCAGTTCAGTTTCTGTTAGCTCATTTATAACGTCAGTAGCTTTTATTTTCTCTGTTGTGTAGTAAATTTCTATATTTTAAAACAATGGCAACAAAATGCAAAAATGTTGTAACAATGGAAAAACGGCTCGAAGCTTTGGGACGGATTGATTAGGGTGAGTCATTAAAATTAATGGCACCTGAATATTGAGTTGGAACTTCTACAGTCTCAGATTGGAAGAAAAATAGGAAAAACATAGAAGGGTTTTGTTTTTAAATTATGTCTAAAGACAGATTGGATAATCAATACAGAGCAAAGTAAGCTAAAAATGAATCACTAGATGAGGCATTGTTCATTTGGTTTTTACAGAAAGGGAAGGGAGCTAATTATTGTCAGGTCCCATTGTACAGCAAAAGGCTCTTAGTTTGAGTAAGCATTTGCCAGATGGTGATCCAAATTTTACTGCCAATCAATGCTGGCTCGATAGGTGCAAAAAAACATCATATCAGCAACTTACTGTAACTGGCAAAAGCTTATTTGGCAATATTGAAGCAGCTGATAAATTCAAGAAAGAGTTTGAAGATTTTGTAAAGAAAGAAAATTTATCAGCAGATCAAATTTATGTAATGTATTTAAGAGACCGGTTTATTTTTCATAAGTTACCAAGCAAAATGCTGGTTATGAAAAGTGATGAGTCAGCAAGACTTAAAAAAAAGCAAGGATCGCCTTACTATAATGGCTTGTAGCAAATGTCAGGTGACCATAAGTTAATGTCCACTACTTTTAATAGGAAAATATAAAAACTCTTGAGCACTAAAGTATGTAAATCGTGAGTCTCTACCAGTAATGTATCAATCCCAAAAGAGTGCGTGGATAGACAGCGTGATTTTTTTAAGACTGGTTCTTTGAGTGTTTCATTCCTGGAATCACAAAATATTTAAAAGAGCATAGCTTTCCAATCAAAGCTGTCCTGTTTATTAATAATGCCCCTACATCCAGCTGCTGAATCACTTGTCAAAGTTATCACAGTTAAATGTTCACTGCCTAATGTAACTGTGCTGATTCCGCCAATGGACCAAGGTATTTTAGAAACCATCAAGCGTGCCTACAGCCAACACATGTAAGGCCAGGTAATTGAAGAGGGCGAACAGAGTGTGGTGGATATTTTAAAATCATTTAATGTCAATACAATTTTGCTCATGGTCTCCAAGTCATTGGAACTATTGTTGGCAGAAGCACGTTCATAAAGTCATGGAAGAAGTTATGGCCTAACATGTGTGACTTGCCAGAGAACCAAATTGAAGCCATGGGAAAGAAACTGACAACAAAGCGCGCCTCAGGTTATTATGGATGTTTAAAAACGTTGATAGATGCTCAAACGTTGACATCAATGATATTGAAAGTTGGTTAGAGTCTACGGTACTCTTACTGATGACCAAATTACATGTATTGCAAATTTTTGCGATAAAGATGCTGATAACAGGGAAGATACTGGCAAAGAAAACACTGAAAATATTGCAGTTATAAACCATGCAGCAGCAGTATCTCATTTGGGTGAGTTAATGGTTATTTCGAGCAACAAGAAAAGACAACACCGGCGAGCTTGTCATGATGAAAAGGAAGCATGGCCATATGGCACAGATAAGGCATTCAAAACCAATGCATCTCAAAATTAAAAAATTTATTTCAGAAAAATTAAACTACATGTACTGTATTATATTTTATCATGATGTGTACTTTCCACAATAAAAACATTTTGTATTGTTTGTACATGTTGTTCTTATTCAACATTCTCTCGAATATTCGTTATGTTGGATCGGCCAAGTCCCGGCTTGCCCGACTTAACAAGGTTGTACTGTACATACAAATTTACTAACATAACCCATTAGGGAAGGAGTAGAGCAGCTACAGTCAGCAGTTAACAAGAATTGGGAGTTTATTCATATTTTGATAGTTTTTCTAAGTACATCATGTTTTGTTTACAAATATTGTTACTCCTTTGCTATATTTTCAAATCATAAGAATAAAGCTTGGCTGAAAGTTTCACCAAGCAACACCAATACATTAGTTGGTTGGAATCCCATTAAACTCAAAATAATGACAATAAGAACCATAAAAGTTTTTTGTATAGGTTTAGATAAATTCTGATGGGTATAAAGCTGTTTATGGTTGCATAAAAACTGGTACAAAGCTGGACAAATGTAATGCATGCATAAACATAGCTAGTACTAGTTGATACTTAGTGGTTCTAATTAAGTTATTAAACACAATACTTACTTCAAATTCAATGCTAGCAACATCTTCACTTATTCTGAAACAAATAGAGTACACTAAGATTAAGGGATAGTATCAATAATGAAATACATTGTTAAAATGATATCACTTTATTTTTTAAAGAATGAGACTATGTAATCATGTTAATGAATTTTTTTTTAACAACTTCTGCAAACATTATTGGTAGTAAAGTACTTCAACAAGTACAGATTGTGATATCTCAAAGTAAAAAAATAATCAACAAAAATCTAAAGGAGAGATTATAAAAATTATTAAACTGGCTATAATATGCATTCATGGCCAGTGTAGGGTTTCAGCTGATACTAACTGTGTTCTGTTAGTTCAAGTCTGTATTATCTTCTTTAAAAAAAACATTTCCATTTCCATTTTCATCTGTTACAAATACCAAACTTGGAATTGTAGCAATTGCTATAAACAAACTAATCCTAAAATAACTATAAGAAAAATATTGTTTACAGTAAATTTGTAATGCTTTATATAAGAATGTTCTTTTAAGATTGTAGAAGACCACTAAACATTACGAACCCACAAGTTTTCAATCATATAATGTACAAAACTAAATTTCAGTAATGGCATTCCTAAATTGATATTGATTGATGAACATGCATCAAAGCAAATTGCATTGGCTGCTATTATTGAAATAGGCAATTACAGAATTACCTCTTTTTCAACAAGTTCATAGGAGAGGAAAGATCAACTAAAGTCTTCAAAGTGCAGTAGTTGATTTTAAAGAATTTACACTATTTATTGCTATTTCCACATAATTTTTAGCTGTCCCCAAAATTGTACCAATCCAGATTGCATTTACTATAAGTAATTTATGTTCTCAATTAATAGATTAAATTATAAATTTGCAACCAATTGTGAATGTTCAACAATTTAAAACAGATTTTGCAGGCGTTTATTTGTAAGAAGACATTTTAATGTACTGGTAGTGCAATCAATTTTGGATTTGGAATATATTTTCTAATGTTAAATACCTTTAGGTATTATAAAAGGTTTATACCTTTAATATAATTTATGTGAATGCAAAAAATAATACATTGCTATCATTATATTTAAAAAACAGGCTTTTAAAGTAGGAAATTCTGTAATCAAGCTCAAATAAAAATGGCTGAAGATAAAAACGTCAAATTTTTATATTATGCACATGATTACAGCCTAAATAAGTGGATTGTTTTCTTATTTATAAGAAATTTAAATTTTTTAACAAAATATTTTAAAAAGCATGTAATTTTCTTAAATTATAATTAATTAAAAATATATAATTTTCTCAAATCATAAATGAATCAAATACAGGTCACTTCCTATAGCTGTTACTCATGTACATACTGTTAAAATTCTGATGTGATTCTGATTTGATGTAAGGCCCTTCGTTGCTGCGCCAATTGATGTATGTCAGATTTGAATTGATGTCAATTTGATGAGAGTGGCAGATTATAACGCCAATTTGCTATGTGTCACCTTCACTTTCCTTGGGATAATTTACTGAAAGTCAGTTCTTTAGAGTTATTGACTCACCATGTAGTTGTACGCCCCCTTGTCACTAGTGGCACGTTGTTGTACCATGTTCCTCATCATGGTATCGGTCGCCATCTTGCCCAATGCTAGCTGTATTACTCAAAAATTATTAGATTTGAACGTCTCTGGTGTTATCACCAGAGACAAGTCTGTGTGTATGTCAGGGTTCCAAAATATGTTAAGTAATGATTACAAAATTTAACATCACTCCACACTTTTTATAAAAGGGATATTTAAAGAAAGTCAAACCAAGTGACCACGAGATTAATTTATTAAATGTCACACTCTCAACACATATTATAACTTCACTCACCTTGCAGTGCTTTGATAATTTTAAAAGTCTAAACAATATCCCATCCTTGATTAAATTTCAATATACTATACAACAGATCATTACTATCCCAGGAGAACTAACACAACCTCCTTGCTTCGAGTCTGGTGAAAGAAGAAGTAATCTCCGTATAAAACGACGGATACCGACTCAAAACAATACTCATCCCTTCTCTCGTTCAAATCAGCGTCTTCACGAATAAATTTAATTTAACTCTTTTTTTATAATTGTCGAAATTTATTACGTTTACTATAATTAATCAATTTAAGTATTTCTATTTTCTTTTTATTATTATTTTTTTAAAGCTTTTTATTTAAATTTTTAGCAACATGTGCTTTATGACGTCATCAATATACAATTCATTCATACCACAATTGGCTTTTCTGCGTAATTCTATTTAATGTTTTTGTAAAACGCGAATTTTGGTTATGTTTACTTCATTTTAATTAATCAAATCTTTCCCCGAATAAAGTTCAATAAATTTCTTCGTTATTAAATAAATCTCAATTCCGACAACATGTGATTCACTGACGTCACAGTCTGCCGATTCATTGACGTCATAGCCTGCCAATTCCCCGCGAATATTCAAATGTCGTAATTTTACCTGTTACAATTCCAAATGTTTATCTTCAGCCATTTTTATTTGGACACAATTAAAAATGGACCAAATTTTTTACTTTAAATACCTGTAATTTCACATGGAAAGATCAAAAAGTTTTTTTTAATTTTTTGTATTTAGCGAAGTTATTTTATAGGGCTATGCATTGAACATAAAAAATATATTCAAAATCGATTACCTAATCTTAATTGATTATATTGAAGTTAGCTTCTACACATTGCACATTAGTAAACACTGAAAAAAGATTACATAATATACTTACACTGTGCCAGTATCTGTAATTTCTTTATCTCCCCTTAAATCAGACAATTCACTTTCTTCCACTTCCTGTTTGATGTGTAGTGGAGAAGAGGGTTGAGCACTGAAATTAGAATTATCTTATTTAGAATATTTTCTTATTTTAAAACTATGTCATATTGATAGACAATATACTTTAAGGAAATATTCTTTGAGAACAGTAAATCAAGTCAATGTTTTTAGGTAACTACATAGATTTATGAGCCATTATACACATAAAATTACACATGTTTTATTGAATTCTCTAATAGGTTGCCACAGTTAACAACCTTACAGTGCAACTAGACAAATAAGAGAGGCTTATACAAATCTTGACACAAGATTTTTAAGATCTTCCAGAATTATAAGACTAAAGCTCCAAAGAGGTGTGGCTTGTTAAGCAAAATATATCAGAAAGATATTGATGGACAAAACTGGCTACCGGTTTCCAGTGGTGTAGCTACCTTGGGTGGAACCTGGTGCGGAAGTTGGTGGTGTCACCCCATCGAAAGTAAAAAGCAATAAATTGTATAAGATAAAGGTCATGGATCATTTATTATTTAAAATATCGCCAATAAAACATGACACACTTCATGAAACAAATTACAAATAATGTTGCAACTGAAACGTCAAAGATCAAGAGTATGGGACGGGGATTCCCCCACGACAGCGTCAGGCTCTTTTGCGGGAATCCCCGAAGTATACATAGAGCTGAGCTAGTACTAGTGGAGGAATCCCTGAAAAAGAAATTTTTGTGCTAGCGATTTATTTTTTATTTGTTTGTACATTGTTCTTAAAGTTGAGAGACCGGGTGGGTGTCACCCCATAAAAGGTGACACCCAGAGCGGCCTGCCCCCGCCGCCCTCCCTTTGCTACGCCATTGAATTGTACATCTTCTGGCCTGAAAACCAATGCCAAATAATATAATTACTAAGAAGTTACTGAATTTTTAATTTAATGCATTTTATGAACTTTTATACTTTCTTGTTCAAGACATTTCATTCAAAAATCTAACAGATAAACTCCAAGAACAATAGACCTTATTTAAAAAAATACAATTTAAATATTGAAATTTGTTTTACCAATACTTATTAATTAGTTATTTAAAATAACTTCCTATAATTATACTTTGAATTTTATGTATATGCCTTTATAGTTGTATTTGCTCCAATCCAATCTTTGTTGATCAGCAGCATTAACCATCATTCCCTGAATTCTCATTGTTCTACTAAATCTCATATACAGTATTACAATTTAATAACCTTTTAGGCTCTACCCGAACTTCTAAACGGCTTACAAATAGAATATGCCAAGATGTAAATAACAAAAATGTTGAAGCAAGTCTTGGCTCAAATAGTGACTCGGACACTACTCGGACTGAAACCTCTTTGGTTGCAAGTGACGATGTTTCTCCTTCTAAGACAGAAAATAAGTTAAATAAAGATTGGAAAGCTGTTGGGCCTAGAAGGAAAAATGTGAGAAATAAAATAGGAAAGCTGGACAGTGAGGTTAGGAATGGACTTGGCAAGGCTAATCTAGGCCTAAGCAAAAATAGGGTAAGCCCATACCCAGAGTCATCCAAATACAAAAAGAAACACTCTATTATAATCGGTACAGGTGATAGTGTCTCATCAAGCCTTCTCGGTGCTAAGAAGGCTTGGTTTCATTTGGGAAAAGTCGCTATGGGAACGAGTGAAGAGGATGTTCAATGTTTTGTAAGTAAAGCCTTCCTAATATTAGTTTTAGTGTTGAAAAACTTGAAAACAAGGGAGTAAACAAGAGCTTCAAGCTAGGAGTAGATTTTTTACATAAAGATAAGGTTATGGATTGTACCCGCTGGCCCAGAAATGTAACACTGAAGCGTTTTTTATTCAGAAACACACAAACTCTCAGTGTAACTTAGTTTCTCATTTGTCTAACATTCAGTCTAGTGATATTATTCTTCCTAGCTTAAACTCCCAAACAACTAGACATAGGCCTAAGTTAAAAAAGCCTATGAAAAATTATAGCTCAGACAAGGTAATAGCCTCAATAAATGTTCAATGTTTAAGGACAAAAATGGAGGTTCTATCTTTCTTTATATTGGAAACTAGACCAAATATACTGTGCATTTCAGAGCATTGGCTAGTTAAAGATGAAATTGATGTGTACACCCAAATTGAAGATTTAATTTTGGCGGATGCCTATTGTAGACAGGAACATAAAAATGGAGGCACAGCAGTTTATGTTAAAAATAATCTTAGATATAAAAAACTTAACCTTGAACAATTTTGTAAAGAACTAACTTTAGGAATTGCCGCTATTGAGCTCTTGGACTCTTTAATGATCATCATGTCGATTTACCGCTCTCCTGATGGTGATTTTGATGAGTTTATCCAACTTCTGGACAAATGTTTTACTTTTCTTTCTCGAAATAAGAAAAAACTTGTGGTCTGTGGTGACTTTAATGTACACCTGGAAGAAAAATCACGGGAAGAGAACATTTTTACAAACATGCTCATTAGTCATGGCCTATACATTTCAAACAGACTACCCACAAGAGGCACAGCGTGCCTAGATTATATGGCTACAAATTTTGATTCTTGGGATTATAAGGTGGAAGTCATTGAACCTATGATTGCGGACCATAGTGCAGTTATTATGACAATAAAGTCAAGTTTGGAAAATGGTAAACACAAAGAAGTTTCATGGCATGATAAGTATAGTTTTACAAAGCGCGTCATCAAGGATGAGCAGCTGCCTACTAAGGAAGGGCTCTAAAAAACGTAAACTGGCCAATTGAATTGGGTGATCACTATTTATCTGAGCACTCCTTTGATAGATTTCTTCAAACCTTTAATTACAATTTTGATATAATTTTTCCATTAAAACCTTTAAAAAAAATCCAGAAAACGGAACTAAATGTCATTTCAAAGATAAATCTTGGTATACAGCAGACTTAAAAACTTAGTAGTTCTTCTAAATGATCATTATAAATCAGCAGTCTCACCAAAAGACCGTGATGAGTACTATGCATTATATTGTAAAACAAAATAAACAATACAGACTGGAAGTAACAGAAGCTAAGAAGGCCTTCAACGTCCACACCATCAGGTCATCCTCCAACATGTGTAAAGCGGCCTGGGATATTATAAACTCACACAGACCTAAGAAGCCATATGCTTCCTGCTCAGAAAGTCCTGACAACATAAACAATTTCTTCATAGAGGCTGTTGAAGAGATAGTGACAAACCTTCCGGAGATGGACTTTAACCCTCTGTATATTGCAAATAGGCCTAAGCCTATATTAGACCATTGGTTAGAGGTGCGGCCACTAGATATTATAAAAATAGTAAATAGGCTAAAGAACTCTAGAAGCCCGGATATCTATGGTGTTCCTTGCTTTGTTTTGAAAGCGGTGATCCATGAAGTAGCAAACCCTCTATCAGTAGTAATAAACAAGTGTCTTAGTCGAGGTATCTTTCCAGATGCTTTGAAGATTGCACGCACAGTCCCCATCTACAAGAAAGGAAATCCTGAGGAACTGGTGAATTACAGGCCAGTTTCAGTTCTGCCAGTGGTGTCTAAGGTCATGGAGTCAATAATGAAAAAACAGTTGGTTGATTTTTTTTGAGTCCAACAATCTGCTCAGCAACACCCAACATGGCTTCAGAAGTGGACGTTCTACAACCACTGCCTTATTATCCATAGCATCAAAGATAATGGAAGCTTTCGAGGCTGGCGAATCAATGGCTCTTGCGCTCTGTGATCTGAGCCGAGCATTCGATTGTGTGCCGCATAAGATACTACTTAGCAAGCTAAATTCCTATGGGATCGAAGGAACAGTTCACAAAACTATTTCCAGCTATCTCAAAAATAGACAACAGAGGGTATCGCTTGGTGGGGCTACTTCAGGAAGTAGAGAAGTCATGCATGGAGTGCCACAAGGTTCCATCCTGGGACCTTTGCTCTTCTTAATTCTTGTGAATGATTTAAGACTGGGAGGCAGGGCAGTGCTGTTTGCAGATGACACTACGCTCCTGTCCAGAGGAAAGCTGATACACTCCGTGCTTCAGGAAGCCGAGGACTTGTTAGCAGATGCCAAGAGGTGGTTCACCACAAACAAACTAAAATTAAACGAAGAAAAAACACAACTGATATTCTGTACTCTAAAAAATGGAGATGTCATAGAGGACTGTGATGAGGCCGTTAAATTACTTGGTTTCTGGCTGGACCCGAAGTTAAATTGGAATTGCCACATAGACAAAGTCTGCACAAAACTCTCCAGGGTTATCTTCTTGCTGAGAAAACTGAGAAACGTGGTACCAGAGCGGTGCCTGGTAACGGTGTACCACGCACTTTTTCACAGCCACCTAGCCTATGGTATTCTGCTCTGGGGCCATGCATCAGCATGCAGCAGAATACTTGTTCTCCAAAAGAAGGCGCTACGCATCATTACATCTTCAGACCATCTGGAGCATTGTAGGCCTATTTTCAAACGCCTCTGGGTATTAACGGTTCAAGGCCAATATGTAATGAACTCGCTTATATACGTAAAGGAGAATGAATCTCTGTTTGGGAGAAGACAAGATGTCCATGGCTACAACACCCGCCATGCAAAAGACCTAAACACCCTAAAATGTAGACTTTCAAAATCGTTGAACAGTTTTCCAATAGCAGCGGTCAAACTATACAACAGCCTACCGGAAAGCATCAGAAATATGAACACTATTAAGTTCAAGGAAGCCATATGGTCCAGACTTACAAGTAGGCCTATCTATGCACTCAAGGAACTTGAAGATGACCCACTGTTCTAGTCCTGCCACCATAAACCTTTGTAAATAGTGTATATAGTTTTAAATACTTGACAAAATTGTTCTGAACAAATTGCAAACAGTTTTTAAACAAAATTGACACAGTCTATCTGGTTTTATCAGTCAAAGACGAAGACATCAAGTATCAAGTAAGTAAGTACAATATTGTATTTCTTCATTGTAGTGTAAATACTTGTCATATTATCAACATTTTGTAATTTTATAAATAAATACTTCATTTAATTCATTTTGTGCAACAGAATCAAATCAATGGTTTTGACAGTCTTTAGGCATTTCTCAAAAGATCAATGGTTTTACTTTTGGAACAATACAATCTCAACAGAAAAAAGGAATATCATTATAAATAAATCTTATTTAATAAAATGATGATTATTGACTATTTATAATTAATAAGAACAAATCACTAGTACCAAAATAATAATCAACACAACACAATTTAAAAGGGCTTATCAGAACATACCAGTCTTGCCAACCAATCCAACAAAGTAACTAAACTTCATCACATGTGTTACTCTGTCTGGTTGATAAAAATGTCATATAGTTG
This sequence comes from Homalodisca vitripennis, assembly GCF_021130785.1. NCBI lineage: Eukaryota > Metazoa > Arthropoda > Insecta > Hemiptera > Cicadellidae > Homalodisca > Homalodisca vitripennis. The sequence goes on from NC_060208.1 coordinate 171,688,354, forward strand.
TATTTAGTTTATAAATTTGTTTACTCTTTGATTTTCTCCTTGTCATAATGGTTAGCCATAAGACTATGTAAAATTGATATAATTTTTCTTTTACCTTTTGACTTTGATCTTGTGACCACAAAATTCCTTCAAGTGAACCAAGTTTCAAATCTCTAAGACTTCTTATTATCACACGGATGGACAGACAACCACATGATTTTAAGAAGGACCTGTTAAATCATTAACAACGAAGTTAAAATGTTAGTGAGATGTTCCGCAACATAATTGTAAATTGAGATTGAAAAACATGACAAACCTTTTCTTATTTTACAAGTGTGCACATTGATATAGGATTATTTACTAGTTTTGGCTATTTCACACTACCTCTTGTGAAAGTTTGTTCCAGATTTTAACAAGTGCATATCGTGATTTTAACCACAGTTGTGTAGTGTGGTTTGTTTAAACAAAATTAACTCTTATTATTCATAAATACATAAAGATAAGTTGACAATGATTCCTTAAATATTTAAACCAAGTTTACATGTACCATGAGGAAGATGTTTTTCTTTTTCTCCTTTTCCTTTGACTTGTAGTGTTGGGACATACCACAGTATTGGTATGGTTAGAGACAACAACAGGAGCTGTTGTAGTGTTATTCATAGAAGGCGATGTCCTGAAACAAAATTAAAACTCATAAGGACAACATTAAAAACCAAAGCCCTTACATAGATTGTTTCAAATTCCCTCTCAAAGTTAGAGGATCCTATATCCACAATGAAATAAATTACTTTGACTGTGGCGTTGGCAGCTGTGCTATAACAGGAACCTACGGATGTGCTGGCTGGTAGAACGCTGCAGAGGTGGAAGTCAATGAAACATGGAGGCAACAAAAGGTCAAGACAACATTCCTCAAGCTTTTCACCTATGATCTGGAGTGGAGGACTTCGTCATCTTCAAATTCTTCATGATTAGAAACCTCATAACTAACATCCAAGTATATCAGTAGCAACATTGCTCTTTAAATTCTTGAAAGGTTTTGACCTTGTTGTGGGGAGCCTTTTCAGTCAACGGATGTTACAGCCTTCACTAAGTGGAGCAGGCTCTCCCAGGGAATCAGGAAAAGCCTCATCATGGTGCATGAGGTACGTAGTCTCTGTTTTACAATTAATTCCTATCTGTTAAAATACCTTGATATTGTTTTGTTTGTTTTTTCTTTTGTTTGATTGTATACTTATTATCTATTGTTGGTTTCATTCGGATCTACTTATAATATTTGTAAAATTGGTGTTGTACCGTTGAAATAAACTAAATCATAACTGACATCATTTTTGTTGTTTCAATATTCAAAACACCATATCTGCTTGTTTCCTCAAACACTTGATGTATGGAATTAGAATATAGTTTAGTCATTATTACAAATGTATTATCCGATCACAGTAAATAAAAGTATAACTTCACCTGCAAAACAATGAACTAGATTATAACAGGCCATTACATGAAAATCGTACGAAACTAAATGAATTTTATAGAGGTGATATTTGAGGTCGTACCGAAGAATTCTCCGTACAGAAGAACATCTTAAACCCAATTGTTGAGAACGGCGACGTATTGATTTCGCTGGACTAACAGCCACACTGTCACGAACCACCTCAATGTTCTGTTCAGTTCGGGCACAACGACGACGTCCAGAACTTTTGAGGTCGACTGTTAAACCCGTTTCTTGAAATTTTTTCATGAGTCTGCGAACTGTTGATTCATTCGTTGCTTCTTTACGTCCTAGAGTACCGCGAAGTCGCCTAACAGTAGCCGCATAACTCTCTCCACTCTGATAAAACGTTTTCACTATTAACACTCGTTGCGCACAAGTAAACTTCTCCATGGTTAGACACAGAATGCACAATGCACTAATGAGACTATGAGAGAAATATCAGCTGCGCCAACAATCGGAATGTAGTCAGAAATAGAATCAAGGTCAAACATTGTTGCCAACCGATAAAATAAAATTTACTGGTCTTTTCAAAACCGGCGCTCTTTTTGAATCACCCATTATATTATGAAAGTACATATATATATATATAAAGAAACATACAATTTATGCAACACATACACAGTTTCTGAAAATGAAATGGTAAGAAGCACTGGAATGCTGTATAATAAAATGGCCATTGTGTTTATGAACTGCGTAAATCATCCCCCCCCCCCCCCACCCCCCCCCCCCCCCACCCCCCCCCCCCCCCACCCCCCCCCCCCCCCACCCCCCCCCCCCCCCACCCCCCCCCCCCCCCACCCCACAAACTCTTCTCATGGAGGTGAGCAATTTCTTCTATTGTAGTTCCTCTTTTCTGTATCGTTTTCACAAATTTCCGTAATCAAATCATATGCTTTGTTATTAAGTGTAATGCTCGGATTTTGGGAAAGTCTCTCAGGTAATTAATTATGATCCCTCCAGTGGAAATGAAACTAATATATATATAGTAACTATCACTATATATTAATATTTTCCTATTTATTTTGTTGACACTGTTTAATAGACAATAAAAAAAATATTTAATTACTGCATTTATTCATTAGATTAGTAATTGCACTATAGTAATAATAGTAGGTGGTTATGACATGTTTGAAATTTTACATTTTTTAAATATCACACTAATGTCCTTTGGTGGAGAGAATCCTGATGGTGAATAATGATATTCAGTGGTACAATTATCTCCATACAATCTTGATAATCTGTTACAGGCTTAGTATAATAATGGTTTCTTATAACGGTCTACAGTATAATGTTATGAATGCCTAAATGTATGTGCAGGTGTTGATTGGATAACCTTGGCCCTCAGCAGTTCATCCACCGAAAGTTCTCCTGAGATACCCACCCTTGTCATCGGTAACAACATTGATATTAATAATTTGTTGAATTATTTATTATACTTCATTTTATTTTATTATGTTATGAGATCGTTATTGATAGAACATAATTTTCTTTCAGGTTGGCAACTGCTCTCTTGAATTTCCTGCATCTTATTAAAGATGATTCAAAATGTTATTTTTAAATATTAGGTATTGTGTAAACTATGAAATAGTAGCGTTAGTTTTGTACTGTATATTAACATAAATTACCAACATTAGTAACTGTATCGCTTTGGTAGCCATACCAATCATAAATCCATAGTTAAATATGTCAGTTACTGAAAAAAATTGTTTCGAGTTATTTTGTTGAATTAAATATTTTATTTTAATTAAAACACTAAATAGGACATTTAACAAAAGGTTTGAAAAAAGATTCTCTGGACCAGTCATACATAATTATCCATTGATGTAATTTCAAGTTTAATAGTTTTGGAGGTTATTTAAAGAAATTAGTTCCATTATATATACGGATGTTTTCTATGGAATTTTATCCAAAAACGATTTAATATCATATATCACTTGGATATATTGATGAACTTCTCTGTCTACACTGTTGTTAATAGATTTATGTTATCAAGGAAAATAATAAATGTATATGCCAGGAATTTGTTTTAAAATTTCTAGGTTTCTAGAATCCCTGTAATGTAACAACATAATTATAATAAATTAAATGTAAAAGCGTAAGTTGTTTATTTTAGTGCAGTTTTTGTGGAGTGCATACACAGTCAGGTCAAAGAGGTATACTACAGTTTGCATTTTAAGTTTTATTAATAAAAGTTTACAATAAGTTTAAGTGATTGGCACCAGTTATTCTTATACCTTGTTTTTGTATTAAAATGATAATTGATTTTAATATATAGTTTTGTGAAACACAAGTAATTAGGCATTTCAATAAATAAATACCTCTTGACAAACGAGTAGCTATATATTCAACGTGTGGTGTCCATGTTAAGTGGTTGTTATGAAAATTCCTTGACAATTTATGGAAGAAGAGGAAATCCACCTCAATGTTAAGTGTAGGTTTAAAACTAAAAACTACATCTAATGTCTTTTCCTCATTTAAAATAAATAAATTGGATTGGAACCAACCCTGCTGAACAATTCTTTATTGTATTTTAGTCAGCCCTACTATTCTTCTTTAACGAGTCATAAAATTGTAGGAGATGTTTTATTTTTAAAATTTGTATGCATCCAAATGCTTTTGAGTTTATTCTCATGAAGTGTATACATAAAATACTTCAACAATGAGCTAAAAATAGTTTTGGGATTTGTTTTTAACAACCAATAACACATCTGAAAACAATTAAAACAGGTTTTGGGTGCTTATTAAGTGTCATTAAAATGAGACATCTATTCTAGGGGCAAAAAATAAGAATGTAAAAGTGTGAGGTTTAATATTGCTTTTTATGGAGCTGATATGAAGAAGACTGCTAGTACAGACAGTTCTTAAAAATGTTCTTTCAATCCGAAGGTAACATAGAAAATTTATTAATAACATTTCAAAATATTTATGAACATATTGTTACAACACAAATTTTCGATATGTTTATAATAAAAACTGATGGTTTGATAGCACAGATAAATAGAACAATTTTGTTTGCAGTCGAGTGTATGCCTTGCGCCTAAGGCTCGGTGTGTTTTGCTTCGTTACGCCAAGTATCTGGAGTTGTGGCGACTTGGTGATACGCAAGGCTGGAAACCCGACCACTCTCAGCACAGCCTGCCACTCTCCCAGGACGTGGTGAAGTTGGTACAATTACACAGCAAGGACAGCCAACACATCCGATGCGCTGCTGTCTCTGGTGATGCTCACTGGATAGCTTATTCCACAGACTCTTTGTTCAGGACTATACTCTCTGGATCTGGATACTGTGAGCATGTTTCTTTAAACTAACTACTCTACAGATTTTATAAATTTAAATCTCATGTACCATCTTTTACATTGATTTAATAGTTTTTGGACACATCTAATTCTAAGCTGGTTAATTTATATTACCTTCCATATTACAGGCATTTTAGTGCAGAGGGAAGTCAGCTTGCTATTTCCAGTAATTTCTGTTTATGTTTTCTTACGCTACTGTATTATCATATTCATCTTTATAAATGAATATTGGTAGTAGAAGAGACAGTAAATTAACTCATAATTCTATAGAAGTCAGACAAAAATATGCAAAATGATAAACAATTTGACCATAATAAGTTTGACCATGGAGCCTGTGTCAATTAGTGAATATAAAACAATAATTATATAAAAAATAATAACATCTATAAACTATTATTCTTTAGTCCCTTTATGACCGTAATCAAAGTTGAAACCCTCCCTACGTGTAAATAGTTTTAAAACAAGTACAGACACGAGTCACTTACTGACTTTAGAACAGCCGGAAGAGTAGTAATGTTGCGTCCCACTGCAGTCAATGAGTAAAACTATGATACCATTCTGTGGTCAACACGTTTACTGCTACATGAATTATGTACCGACTTAGGTTAGCTGGAAAAGTAGTAAATGTGCGGCCTGTAGCAGTCAATGTGTTATTTAACAAAACTCTCTGGAATTTCATAGATTCAATATCTTCTATAATTGTACTGTTGATGATTAAATAATAAATATTGAAGTTATGTAATTGGCAAACATTGGCTACAACATCAATAACTGTATTATCGATCAGTATGGATGAAAAATTGGCTGTCATTGAACAAATATCAATCACAATATGGTATATGAACAATTAAGTACATATTGTTTTGTGTTCTTAACCTTCTAAAGCTTAAATTCTACTATGTGTGCATTAATAATATAGTTTGATTTTAACATAATATAACTATGCATCATACAAATGATAAAAAATAGTCTGAACATCAGCAACCAAAAAACGTCACTTTTTTTATCCATCATTAATTAGGTTGTTGAGTAAACACAACGGACGGATCTACAACTTGGTGTAGAGGAAACGCCTTACACAAGGCAATGCGCAAAACAATCTCCCAATACTCACAAATTCTGCTAACTGGAATTCTGCAGCTGTTCTCTTGTAGAACGATTTGGCTAATTAAAACTGTCATTGAATAGCATAAGTTAAATAAAGTTTGATTGTATGTTGTGTTGTATATAATGTATAATGAAAATTTTACGTTCAGTATAGGAAATTCATATTGTTTTTTCATATTCTGTATACTACATTCAGTTATCAAATGAAGGTAAATAAATCTGCTAATACTTTAGAACAATTTTAATTCTACTGGCAATGATCAACATTTTTCAGTGTCCTGTTTTTTTGTACATACCTAATTGTAATTGATAGTTAAAAATAATTTAGGTCCAAAAAATAATTTGTGAGTGGTTTAAATCTATCAAAATATAATCTTAAAATTAATTTTTTATTGAACAGTTTATGTGTATTCCATACAGGATGAGAAAGAACCAAGACTGACGAGAGTGAGCGGTCTGGAGTGCCGAGTGCAATGCTGTTCACTGCGCTCAGTTTGGGCCAGATAGCAACCTGCTGGTGTGTGCCAACCATTCTCTCCACTCTCATGGTGTTTTGAGCTCAGTGTGGACACAGGACCCAATCTGGTACATACATTCTCACCCCACTCAGATAATTGTGAGTACACTCTATGGCTGGGTTTATCCCCAATAGTTTTATCCTTTTGTTCCTAGCAATAAAAAAAAAAATCATAGTAATTACTTAATGATATTACAACATTCCGGGACTCTGACTGTTCTGCAGAACTTCTAAAAAAAATGTTTATTTATACTAAAGGCATATATTCTGGAAGCTCATATTTATAATCTATCAAATGAAAGTAAAAGTAGATGATATAACTAAGTTCTTTAAATATAGCTACTGTATTTTGCTGAACCTCTCCAAATCCCTTTAAAGTAGAGTGGTATTCTTAGATTACTTATTGTATTATTGGTGGGAGGGAGAGAGGGGGGGGTGATAGGGGGGAGGAGGGGTTTGAGGGAAGAAGGAGAGAGAGTGAATGAGATAGCATAAGCAAGTAAACAAAAAGAGAGATAGTAGAAAGATCTTATTTACTTACATTGTTGTAAAAGTTGTGAAATAAATTCTAGTAACTTGTTGTAATATAGTCAATAAAGAATTTGTCTATTGTCTATACGTAACAAATCTAGCAGTTATATATATATTAGAGTGATTTTTATATTTTTGTTACAGTAATGACTGATATCATCCACTTAATAAACCATCTCGCCTGACAACAAATACATTGTTGCAGCTGATAGGAAGAGCAACATTGTTGTCTGGTCCAGTGGCAAGGTATGTCATTTATATTTGTTAAGTTGGAATACTATTGTCTAGACAGATAAATAATTCTTATTTGAAATATAAACAACGAAGTAAATTGTAACTTATATTACATTTTATCATACAGTATGTTGGAAATCCTTGTTATATATAATATTAATGGAAATATGTGTAGTGAAGGCCTGAAATCACTTTCTTGAACTCACTTCAAACAAACCTTGTTTAAAAGTTTAAAAAAGTAATTGATAATTTGGATGATTGTCCTTTAAAAATATTTGTTAAAGTATATTTTTAAAGAATGGAATATCTGATCATGAAATAGAAATAAGAATATATTTAGATTTTGTGACTCTGTATAACTTTAAATCAGTTGTCGAAATTAATGAAAAAAAAAAATTCAAATTGTACCTAAAAACATTATGTGATAAATATGAGTCATCATCATGTTGGTGGTGGCCTGGGCAGTGGCCACAATAGTAGTGATTGCCATCTCAAGGTAGTAAATACTGTAAATTAATTGAACAAAAAGTGTACAAGTTTCTTGCAATTGAGTTGGCATCACCTTAAATAGGTGTAATAGGGTTTTAATTAATTTCATAATATGGAAATGAATTTTCTTTAATATTAAGCACTACATCAACCGTATATTTGTTTTCGAAAGAACTGTAAAATGGACAAATTTAAAACATATTTACTACCTCACAGAGACATCCCAAACTCTTGAAATTGACTGACCAAAAAATAAGCCAGTATTATAATTGAAGATGGACAGACAAATTTTAATTGATCATGCTAAAAGTGATTTAATGTGAGTACATAACGTCATTTTCATACGTTTTCAAATAGTCAGATCTAGATACAATTTTTCAGTGCATTTATTTGTCACACTGCAAGCATAGAGGTTTTTTCACAATTTTTATTGGATGGATCTTTAAGACTATACCAAAATTATCAATGTAGGACAAAGAAGTAATCATGTGTAATACTTTTGGTACATTAAAAAATAACTTGTCATTAGTGAATAATCTATCATTTTATTCACATCATTAGACATCCCCTTGAATATAATTCATCAGCTGATAAAGCACTGTAGGACAATGTTGTACTGTGCCTTGTTCTAAGTACTAATATAAGTGGAAGGATATTGTTTCACAAGAACGTTGTTATGTTCAAGATCTGATGACTTCTGTGGTACTATAATATGATGTTTGGTTGCAGCACTACTGTTCTCTACCCAAGTACCAATGCGCACCCACCGCCCATGGCGATACAACCACACACCAACCATCTGGTGGTGGTCCTATTGTGATCATAAGGTAAGAAAGTAGTCTGTTTAAGCCATGTAACGGGTATAGGCCTAGCCTGTAACCTAAATCAACTTTTACAATTAACAATTAATTCGAGAATAATATAATACAATAAACAATATTTTTCTATTAATAATAAATCTAAATGAATAGGAATCCAAACCGACAATTTAATTGCTTAGTTAATGTTATCATTCTCATATTTGAGAATAATCAAATTTCAATTCATTATGAAGCTTAGTTGTGCATGGTGACATAGCCCGTCACTGAAGTTTTGTAACCTCAAACATAAATCTCGAATGGTAAAGTGGCCATATTTAATAAAACTCTATAGTTGCTCATCAACATCAAAGAACAAAGGTAAACACGGCAAAACGCGTGCCACGATTGGCTAACGTAACGATTACTCTCATTGGAGGGTAGCGACCCCGCGGGAACGCAAACTCGTTCTCTGCGCACCGAATTCGAGTGGGTTTGTTAGCCAGAAGTAAAAAGCGGATCATTTTTCGACCAGAAAAACGGAAAATTTCCGTTTTGAAGGGTATCACTTTTCCCTCTCTGCGCTACTGGACGCGGAGTTTGGGAAAGAGGAGAGTCTTCTTCCTCGACCTCTTGATGATGTAGTACGTTGTGAAACAGTTTTCAAAATTTTTCAATTATTAATCAGTCTTTTTTCAATGTGATCCAAATTTAAATTTTTCAATTATCTGTGAGGACCGCCGTGTCTCCATCATGGGATTTGGTGAATATGTTTAAGAGTATTTAAACCTTTTTGATCAACATTTTTTAACTAATCAGACTCTAAATTTTAACTGCTAGGGAGTAGGGGTATTTTATAATTAATTATTTCAAGCTAATTGGATTTTGTGTTGTAGGATGTTATTTTAAGCATAAGCCATAATTTCATTTCATCAAAATCATGTTTCATTAGTATTAGTTATTATTCAATAAATCTAAAATTTGTATTCTATCAAAATTTTATTTTCATTTTAACCACACATAGCTGCCCTACGCCGCACCCATTGTAAAACGACCCTGTAGAGACAAAGAAGTCTAAAGCTAATATATTTTTCACAAAACCTATCTTTTTAACTATTTATTATAATGTAACGTATCCGTTACAAATGGCACCCAGCAACGTGGGGCAGCTAAAAGTGGTGTAGCTTAATAATTGTGTAGGGGGTTTTTCTAATTTGAAATAGACTAAATCAAAATTTTAAAAATGATGGATCAGAACTTGGAGAATATTGACAATTCGGACAGTAGTAGTGAGATGAACGCTCGCGGAACTAGCTAATAGGCCTAGATCAGACAGCTCTTTGGCTAATGCGAATAATGTTGAAACGATGGTAAGGCCTAGATAGAACTGATGGCATATCAGCAATTGTTGTTTTTGATGACACAACTCAATGACAAATTTGATGGGTTAAATAACAAGATGGATGAGGTAAAAACCGATATTTATAACAAGATGGATGACCTAAAAACCGATATTTATAGCAAAATGGATGACGTTTCAAACGGGCATGACACAAATTGAACAAAAATTAAACACAAAAATTGAGAACGTTCAAAGTGAATTGAAGGGAGAGATTAAGGTTGTGGGGGAAGAAGTTGAAACTAAAATTGCTAAAGTCAATCAAAAATTCGATCAAGAGGTTTCACAGATTAGTTCTCGGGTTGATGAGATAGTAAATAAAATCGATACACCATGCAACGGAGATAATGAGCATAAAAGATTATGTAGGGATGAGTGAAAGTACTAAGGTAGGCCTAATCCGAGGAAGAATCTAAATCAAATTTAAAAGAGGAATCAGACCTACTAGTTGAGTCGAACAAAGTTCAGACCACTGTGAAAAGCGTAAAAATGGAGGGTAGCGGTCTTAATCAAACAACCGGCTTGTAATATTATGGCGGAACTCTATTTGACCAGAGTTTGATGAGGGTAATGATAGGACTCACCCTATGAATTTTTTGAAATTGGCTGAAAAATTTACTAATAGTAAATCAAGAACACTGGGAAACAAAACTTTTGTATATTGTAAAATACTTGAAGGGGAAGCATCTGAGTGGGCTCGGAGAAACATTGACAAATGGGAGAGTTTTGAACAATTTTAAAAATGATTTCAAAAAGAGATTCTGGGGCATTACTAAACAAAAAGATTTTGAAAACAAATTGATGGGTAATGGGAATTTTTGTGAAGGTAAAACCGATTTGACAAACTATGTGCTTGGGTATTTTGACATAGCAAAGAAATTGGACAACCAGATGGATAACCTTACGTTTGTTGGCTTTATTTGTCGACATTTGCCGCCACAACGTAGGTGCCAGTCTGGCAATTCTACAATCCCTTGCTGGTAGGGAAGAACTAGAAGTAGTAATTTAAATCAGCTCAGTTATGTAAAGCCTTTCAAAAAAGAAAGTTTCAGGGATACATACAACACTAATCATGAAAATGGAAATAGACAAAAAAACATACACAGGAAGGCCAACACAAAACTTTCATGACAGTACCCAAGGACAGCAGTATAAGGCCCAAATCATGAGAACAGGGCAGTAAATACCACACAATTTTCTCATACCAACAATGGTAGGGCCAATCACACTAATGGGAATCATTTTGAAAGGAATCGGGAAAATAATAGGGGATACAACAGACCCGAGGGTTTTCAGAACATTTCGAGGTAGGGGAAATTACAGGGGTGGACCAAATTACCGGGGGGGACACAACTATAGGAACAATTCAGGAAAACTTTGATGGGCCTAGGGAAATTGAAAATGGTCAAGATTGAACAACCAACAATTCCAGGGGAAATAACTCGGAACTTAAATTTTGACGAAAGACCAAAAATAAACAACTTTGAATTGATAGGCGATAGTCAGTTTTGTAGACTATCAAACAAAATTTTGCAAATGGATACAGTCAAAACCCCTGGTGGTAGAACATCAATAGGACTTTGTGTGGGGGGTCAAACGATTAAAACAATTATATGAGCAGGTAAAAATACATTCATCAAGTTTATCTGAAAACCTAATGATTTTTATTGGTACAAAATGACATTCTAAAAAATAATTCACTTGAGCAAATGAAAACTGACATGAAAGATTTAGTTGAATACCTAATAAATAGTAATAAGAAATTAATCATTTTGACTCTACCTCCAATTCCGAAAGTTGCCAAAGACATTGGTATCAGAGGAAAGGTTAAAGATTTTAACAGGTTCATACGGGCATTAGACAATGGGGATACAATCAAGATTAATCATGTCACACCACACTTTGTTGACCACAATGAGTTAGGGTGTAATTTAAAATATTTTTGAACAAAAACATCAACTTTGGGGGAAAAACATTTGCTGATTTGGTTCATCTGAATAATTGATGGGTTGAAACTTTTAAAAGAAAGCATTGATGAGTTTTTTCAATCAAACAAATGAAGAGTTGAAAGGGGTTTGTGCAAAGTAACCAGAATCAAATCATTATGGATCAAAATATAGCGGATGATTTTTTTAGATGAAAGCAACTACAATGATGGAGTAATGCGTGATAAGGTTCAGTCGTTACCAGAAATTGATATTGGTATGGCGGGGTAAAATACAAGTGTTTAGTAGATTCAGGTAGTCAAGCATGTATAATGTCAGATGAATTCTATAAGAAAATAAAAAATCAAGTGGGGTACAACATTCCAGAGCTACCTGTTAGTAATCTGTCAATTGTAGGTGTTACAGGAGTCAGGTCCAAAAGAATAAATGTTTAAATAAGACTAGAGGTAAATAATTGGTGAACAAGATGTCCCAATAACATTTTTAATTGTTCAAGGACTAAAAATTGAGTTGATACTTGGTTGTGACTTTTTCAGCAATCATAAGGCTGTACTAAACTTTGATACCAATACTTTATACTATAGAACATGACGGGAAAATATCTAGAGACTAAATTAGTGTATAGAAATGGTGAAGAATTTGTGGGGGGGGTTAAGAATAATACATATTAACAGAATTAACTTGTATAAAGATGAAAATGAAATAGACAATACTTTAGCAAATTTAAAGCCATTTTTTGAACACAGATCAAATCAAGTAGGCCTAGAACAAAAAATTACTAAGATCAAACATGAATCTGAATCAGAAGCAATTGAACAGAGGTTAGTAGACAGAATAAGTGAATTAGAAGGCAGATAATGTGAGTATTAAGGATGAGGAACTAGAATTATTAAGAGTAGTACTCTTTGAAAATAAAGAAGTTTTTTCGGATCAACCAGGGTGTGTCAAAGGATACACAGCAAAGCTGAATGTTAAAAGTGAAGTCCCATATATTGGCAAGTCTTATCCGGTTTCCGTTCAGTAAAAGAAAAATCTGTAGAGGAAGAATTAGAAAGACTGAAACAACAAGATATTATAGAAGAGTCAAATAGTCCTTTTTCTAATCCCTTAGTCTGTGTAGTAAAGAAAGATTTGAGTATAAGATTGTGCTTAGACAGTAGGAAATTAAATTCGTATCTTGTTTCCGGATAGACAAAGTACAGAAACAACTGATGATATATTTCAAAAATTTATGGGAGTTAAATATTTTACAACATTAGATTTAACGCAAGGGTTTTTTTCCAGATCAAACTCGATAAAGAATCTAGAAAATTTGTAGCTTTCACATTCAACGGAAAAAATTTGCAATTTAAGCGATTACCATTTGGTTTGAATGTAAGCACGGCTTCATTTTACTAAAGCGATGAATAAAATTTTGGGCCATGAGTTTAGCAATTTCGTAACTTGTTTACGTTGATGACATTCTAATTACGTCCAGAACTTTTTTGGAACATTTAGATCATATCGATAGAGTACTGAAAAGACTGCATGAGTGTGGAGTGACTGTTAAACTTAAAAAATCAGATTTTTTGAAACAGGAAGTAAAGTTTTTAGGTTTTGTTCTTAGTAAAGATGGGATAAAGATGGATGAGGATAAGGTTGAAAAGATAAAGAATTTTCCAACCCCAAAGAACTTAAAAGAACTGCAATCGTTTTTAGGTTTATGTAATTATTACAGAAAATTTCAGAAGAACCATTCAGATTTGACGGGTCAGTTTGGTGACATTTTGAGTTCTAAAAGTAAATGGTTTTTGGGATAAGACAAAACAAAATCTGTTTGAGAAAATAAAAGAAACATTTTTAGACTCAGTTATGTTACATCATCCAAATTGGAGTAGGGCATTCTATTTAAGTACAGATGCATCAGACATCAGTGTGTCAGCCATTCTTTAATCAAGTAAATGATCAGGGGGAACATGAAGTGATAAGTTTTGCAAGTAGGACTCTTTTAGCAACAGAGAAAAATTATAGCATAACAGAAAAAGAATTATTGGCTGTGGTCTTTGCTTGTAAAAAATTCCGATCTTATATTATTGGACATTTTCAAGTAATTGTTCGTTCAGAGACCACAAGGCATTATCTTTCCTTACAACCTGTAGGCTATCTCATGGTAGAATTTTGAGGTGGAGTTTGGCATTACAAGAATACAATCTCACTATTGAGTACATCAGCGGAAGGCAAAATATTCCCGCTGACATTCTTTCAAGAGTAACGGACGAAAATTATAAAAATCCAGTTGAAAGGAATTCGGTAATGGTTTTGCAAAATAAAATTGAAATTGAAGTTAGCGATAGGAAGATTAAACCAATGTTCAGAAATATAGAAGAAAAACAAAGGAGTGATGATAAATTTGGGCCTATTTTTACTAAATTGGATGGTAATGATCAACAAATAAAAGATCAATTTGTTATTCATAATGGAATACTTTTTAAGAAAGATTTAAATGATGGTGATAGTTTTAAAGTCTGTATACCAAAAGCAATTCAATCAGAATTAATTCAATTTACACATTTGAAATATGGTCATTTGGGGGGACATAAAATTTATTTAATACTAAGGGAATATTGTGTTTTTCCTAAGATGGAACTTTCGGTAAAGAATCAGTTAAAATGTTGTCAATTGTGTCAATGTGCCAAACACACCACTGTTAAATCAATAGGATTTTTACAACCAATAATTCCTAAAAAATTGAAAGATATAATCTCAGTTGACTTGATAGGAGAATTGCCTGTAGGAAGAGGAGGTGTAAAATACATATTTGTTGTGTTGGATTTGTTTTCTAAATTTGTGAAGTTGTATCCGGTCAAAAGAGCTACTAGCCGAGTATTACTAAATAAATTGATCAATGAATACATACCTGAGGTAGGTGAGATAGGTAGTGTTTTTGTCCGATCATGGCTCGCAGTTCACTAGTAATTTATGGTATAATACCCTTAGAGACTTAAACATTAAAACTATTCATAGTTCTGTTTGGCATCCAGCCTCAAATCCAGTTGAAAGGGCTAATAAGGAAATTACTAAAATATGCAGGATATATTGCCATGAGAAACATACTAAATGGCCATTAGTACTAAATTTCATTGAAAAGTGTTTAAATCATTCCGTGCATGAGACCACGGAAGAAATCCCGTTTGAACTAATGTTTGGTAGGAAAGATAGGAATTTTTTACAGGATATGGTTCAATTTCCCAAAGAGAAAAGAATGTTAGCTGACTATCCAGGTAAAATAAGATTAGTCAAAGATAGACTAGTTTCAAAAGGGGAAAAAAGGAAAAGAAAATTTGATAATAAGGTCAAACCAATTAGATTTAGTATAGGAGATGAAGTTCTAGTAAAAACACATAATCTGTCTGACAAACTTGACAAGAAAATTAAGAAGTTCTTTCTGCTTTATGAGGGCCCGTATAGGGTGTCAGAAATAAAATTGGAAAATGCATATGTTGTGGTCAACGAAGATGGTGGTGTGATAGGAACATTTAATGTAACACAATTAAAAAAGTTTTATCGAAATTTGGTTTAGTTCAAAGATGGAGGGTTAAAACAATATGGGTTTCGTGATTTTTATTATTCCTTTGTAGCTTTTTCCCTTCGAAAGATAAAAAAGTCTTACAAAACAGAATAAAATGGCATGGCTGGATTTTGTACGATTTGACGGCCATGGGACAAATAAATGTCAAAAAACCACATATCACACACAGTTAGGTTTCTGGGTGGTTAACACAAAAAAACATACTTGAAATATGATTTCAAGACAAACAGTACAAGGTACACGATCACACACAGTTTATTGTTTCTGGGTGGTTAACACAAAAAACATACTCATCTAAGACGATTGAAGTCAACTTACAGTACAAGGTACATAATCACACACAGTTTATTGTTTCTGGGTTTGTAAATAGTTAAAAGTGTAAGATTCATAACAAAACTATTAAATATGGTTTGGATTGAATAGGAGAATTACATTCAAGTAAGGAAACACAGTTTATTTAAATTGAAACTACAGTAAATTCTAAAAAAAAAGAAAGAGAAGTGGAGAAAAGTAAAAGCACAAAAAGACTAATTAAAATATTCATTATTGAAATAATGTATTGTTTTTCTGATGAGTTAGTTTATTTTGTTGTACGGATAAAATAATAATAATAATGAAGTAACATGGGGGATACTGAGATGATAATAATAATAAAGCAAACTGGGGGGTATACTGGTATAAAAGTAATTATTCTTAAAGTAAAATGTTAGAGGTAGGTCAAGTAGGCCTGTTTAATAGTTAATATGATAATGATAGATAGAGGGGTAGTGTAAAATACACTGAACAAAGGCTAAAGGTGAAGGATATATTGTGAATGGAGTGGATAAATAATAGTAGAGAATAGGGAGTGGAAATTGAGAGGTTGGGAACAATTTAAAAGTGGAATGGAAAGTAGGAGTTACAGGATAATGTATATCCTGTCATAGAATTGAGCCAATAAAATAAATTCAAAAGTCAGTACTAAATTAATTAATTCAGAGGGGGGATGAATAAAAAGGAAATATATTAGGCTAGTAAATATTTGGTTTAATAATCATTTAATCAACTTATAATAATGAAGTGCAATGACACTTAAAAGGGATTTTACTGTGCGAAATGGGTATTTTATGGTATGAGGAAGTTAGGAGAATATTGTATTAAATGAATACAAATAAATGAGTAAGAAGAAAAGAATTCAGCTAATATAAAAAAAAAAAATAAAACTCAAAACAAAGGGACAAAATTGTATTATTATGACTTGGGGGTGGCAAAGGAATTTCATTAGTTAAAAAATTGGTAATTAAAAAATAGTACAACAAAATAGGTAACAAGGAGGGTAAATAAAATAATAAACTACAAAATAGACAGGTTATAATTATTATAACCTCGATTAAAAATAAACAAAACAAAAATATTTAAATTATGCAAGATTATTACAAAGGATAAATAATTAAATAAATTTTTACCATTTATTGTGTATAAATTTCTAAAAAAAAAAAAAAGGAGAAACAAATTTTATAAACTATGTGGAGAGATTGTTAGTCAATTATGAATGAATTTGTAAGATGAAAAATGCTGAGAATGAATTCTTTTTTTAGTAACAATATAGTAGTAATAATTTATTTGAAAAAATAATGGTTCATATTTATGTTATGTTGATTGTTTTTGACTTAGTTGTAAGAATGTTTAATAAATAATGTAAGTACTATTTGTGAAAAACTTTAATTTTAAATATTAGGAAATGTTTAGTGTAAGATGTGAAAGTGAGTGCGCGAATATCACAGGCAAATCACAACAAATTAAATCACCAAAGCAACTGGACTTGGACACTTTTAAAGTCATGGTGTGTTTTTTTTATGAATCTCCACAAGTATGGACACTTTGAAGTCATGGTGTGCTTTTCTTTATGTCTGAAAATAAGTCTAAGGACACATAAGTTTGAAGAAGTTTTTGTCAGTGAAGATGAGAATATTGTTTAAAATGGAACATTTTAAAAGCATTGGATGTGAGAAAAGTCAAAAACGTTTGGATCAATTCACTGCAATAATACAATTCACTTTGGTAACAAGTGATGAAATAAAAACTGTTCTCCCCAGAAGGAAATAGAAATGTGGAAAGGCAAGAACTTTTAATCAAATTCAACTTCCAAAGGTGATGTTAAATGAAGTAAATGTGGAAAGGCAAGAACTTTTAATCAAATTCAACTTCCAAAGGTGATGTTAAATGAAGTAAATATGGAAAGGCAAGAACTTTTAATCAAATTCAACTTCCAAAGGTGATGTTAAATGAAGTCAGACAGATAAAGCGCTGGGCCAATAAGTATAGAAGCTGTGATAACTCACCATGACTGTAAGTCTATGAACTAAGAGAGTAAACTGTGATAACTTAGCCTGTAGACAATAGCAAAACTTGAACTTTCACAAAATTTTAACTTTAAGTAAAAAATTTGTTCGTCAAGAAGCATGAAGAAAAATTTGTAATATTAGATTTAATTAACAGTTGTTTGTTCTTTGTTCTTCAATTTATTTGTTTTGTTTGTTCGGATTGTTTAATATGTATATCTTTGTTATTTTAAATCATTCACTGTAAAAGTTTTAATGAGTAAAATTTTGTAATGAAAATTTTCAATTTTACCACAAAATTTGGGGGGTATCTGTAACGGGTATAGGCCTAGCCTGTAACCTAAATCAACTTTTACAATTAACAATTAATTCGAGAATAATATAATACAATAAACAATATTTTTCTATTAATAATAAATCTAAATGAATAGGAATCCAAACCGACAATTTAATTGCTTAGTTAATGTTATCATTCTCATATTTGAGAATAATCAAATTTCAATTCATTATGAAGCTTAGTTGTGCATGGTGACATAGCCCGTCACTGAAGTTTTGTAACCTCAAACATAAATCTCGAATGGTAAAGTGGCCATATTTAATAAAACTCTATAGTTGCTCATCAACATCAAAGAACAAAGGTAAACACGGCAAAACGCGTGCCACGATTGGCTAACGTAACGATTACTCTCATTGGAGGGTAGCGACCCCGCGGGAACGCAAACTCGTTCTCTGCGCACCGAATTCGAGTGGGTTGTTAGCCAGAAGTAAAAGCGGATCATTTTTTCGACCAGAAAAAACGGAAAATTTCCGTTTTGAAGGGTATCACTTTTCCCTCTCTGCGCTACTGACGCGGAGTTTGGGAAAGAGAGAGTCTTCTTCCTCGACCTCTTGATGATGTAGTACGTTGTGAAACAGTTTTCAAAATTTTTCAATTATTAATCAGTCTTTTTTCAATGTGATCCAAATTTAAATTTTTCAATTATCTGTGAGGACCGCCGTGTCTCCATCATGGGATTTGGTGAATATGTTTAAGAGTATTTAAACCTTTTTGATCAACATTTTTAACTAATCAGACTCTAAATTTTAACTGCTAGGGAGTAGGGGTATTTTATAATTAATTATTTCAAGCTAATTGGATTTTGTGTTGTAGGATGTTATTTTAAGCATAGCCATAATTTCATTTCATCAAAATCATGTTTCATTAGTATTAGTTATTATTCAATAAATCTAAAATTTGTTTCTATCAAAATTTTATTTTCATTTTAACCACAACATAGCTGCCCTACGCCGCACCCATTGTAAAACGACCCTGTAGAGACAAAGAGTCTAAAGCTAATATATTTTTCACAAAACCTATCTTTTTACTATTTATTATAATGTAACGTATCCGTTACAGCCAACAATGTTCTGTTTAACATACACATTCTTGTTCAGTTCATTTACATTGTTTGCAATAAATATAAATATTTATTATTCAGAGTAAAGTTATGAAAGTAGCAGTATTAAAAAATTGTAGTTTATGTTGCTTGCATATTTGTACAAGTTAACAAACATAAATCATTTTACTGTTGTTGACTTGTTTTGTGATGTTAACTTAGAATTAGCATTATTTTATAAGAATGTAATAAATTTTCAGAATTAAGAGTAAACACTCAGCTTGACCCTTTCCTCTCAGTTGTTGCTGCTCTGGTGACATCTCTGATTTTCACTTCCATTCAAATGTTGCCAGTCCGGAACTTATAATCCGACTCTTTTGGTGATTTGTGTTAGTATTTTATTCCTTTTCAATGATTTTGAGTTTATTTGCAGTTACTAACATTTAAATTAGATGACATCTAGATTACTCCATGCCTACTTCAAAATAGAATATGGTTGTCATTTCGTGTGGATTTTAACTTACTAACATGATTTTAAATTATAATTTTCCATGTTAGAAACCTAAATAATACTTATTGCAACAATTTATTTTGCAGTTGGTAATACCTGTGCTGTATCACCTAAAAATAAAAAACTTTATATTAATACATAATATTTCTAAACATTTATGTGTGTGATATTTAAAATTTCTCTTCTTTTTGATTAAAAACTTCAAAATTTTATTTTAATTCCTTTTTTAATTCACAAATTTGTTTTAATGTAAGGCTTAACCAAAATCTACAAGTTGATACAGAAAAATGGTTGGGTTTAACTTTCAATAGTTATAAAAGACAAACTAATATCTAGATAATTAATAACACTGGACCAGGATATACTATGTGAGATTAAAATCAAAATATTTGAAAAAATTTGAGCCTGTCATGTCTCTTATCTTATATACAGAGAAATAGAATCATTACTTCTGTTTGTATTTCAGATTGTGGAATTTGCCCTGGACAAGAGAAAGTACACAAAGTTCTCCCGGAAGCTGAGTGGGAGCCACCCTAAACAATGGTTGGCTCGCAGTTTTCCCGTTTCAAATATTGTGTTCGATCCATCAAACAGTAACGTCATCCTCATGCATGACGACTCTAATATCTGTGTCATTGATAAGTTTAAGGTAGGACATCAAGTTTTGTTATGTCTCAATTATATGTTCAATTGGATGAAGTAATGAAATGATATAAAATTTAAAAAATGTAAGACATGATGGTTTGTTTTTGTATCACTAGCATGTATTTTGGCATCATCCATACATGCTCAGTTTTTTGGGATATTCATATCCCAGTATTTAATAATAATCAGTGACAATTTCAAGGTATGTTTTATGAGAATTAATAAATTGTATCCAGCCATAAGTAGTTTATGCGTTTCAAAAAATAGGTAATTATCTACTACAGACACATTAAGACCATTTCTCAAATGTAAGTATTAATCATCTCACTGGTATAATAATTAATTAGATTCAAAACCCAACAGCTACAATAAAACAAATACAACATCACATTAAACATAATGTTAAATTGGACAGATACTGTAATAGTTGTAAATATTTAAAGTTAGATGTACTGTAAAATAATGATCACCTCCCAATAAGAAACATACATTAATAATAATAATAAATTCGTTTATTTGTCGTAAAACATGTTACATGCATTGACAAAGTCTAATTCAGCTACAGACTAAGTAGCATTGTCTCTAAATAATATTTGTTATACTTATACCCCTAAGTGGCTTCTCTTGAGTAAAAACCATGATATGTCGTTTTGTGTTCGTTTTTAATGTGATTCCTATTTGCCTGATAAAAATTAAATGTCTTGACTAAGATATTCTTTGTATTACAAAGTCACAGGTAGGTCATAAAAGATGTGTTAATAAGGCGAACAATGTGTCATGTACAGATATCAAATTGCTCTTATCAAACTTAAAATAAGAGCATCTTATCAAGAAAATGTATTTGAATTTATACTACATAACTATAAAGTGAGTAAATTTCCCATTTCAAGCTTAGTTCTACTTGGTAAGTACACAACAATCAGAGACGATCCTTTCTTTGATTCAGTTGATGCAGTTTATTAATTTTAACCTTTTGTTAATATCCACAGAACTTGCCATCTCCGGAAGCCAAGATTCCCCGGCTGGTGTCATCCCACTCCCACCCCGTCCCAGACTCTGGAGACAATAGTAACCAGTATCCTCCAAGTGACACACCTCAACATGCCTTCCACGTTGTCAAGAAATATAAGGTTCATTGAATAATCAATTTTATATTCTTAAAATAAAACAAACAATGTAATATAAAACAGAATAAGAATGGGATATATGTTAACACTCTATTTATCTATTTATGAATAATATCATTCAAGCTGTGTACTGTATGTCTCGACAATTTATTGGACAATTATGTGAAAGAGTGGGCTATTTAAGAATTGGAATTGGAAAGTGTT
The DNA here is from genome assembly GCF_021130785.1 of Homalodisca vitripennis. NCBI lineage: Eukaryota > Metazoa > Arthropoda > Insecta > Hemiptera > Cicadellidae > Homalodisca > Homalodisca vitripennis. The sequence continues at coordinate 171,709,891 of NC_060208.1, forward strand.
TGCTCAGAATTTGGTATTTTTGTTACATCAAACGGAGAGTATAATGTTGGAAGATAAGTCAACCTCATATAACTCTCATTCATTCTAAATTTCAAAATGTTCAGTGTTGTCAGGTATAAAGTATTGGACATTACTCATTGGATGTTTGTTAATTTTCTTATATTCAATGAAATTCAAATACTATATAAAATAACGTACTAAATCAATAAAAGACTATATTACCAATATTCATTACACTGTTGTTATTGGTTTTAAAATTCTGACAGACAATTTTCAGATCTCATGTTGAATGTATAACAGTAACTATGGGTGACACATTGAGTGGTACATTAGCCAACTCTTCAAAGTTCTTACACATGTACATGTTGTGTAATAGCATGATCTGTGCCAACTTATGTTTATATACTAATGATAAATCAACCACTATTATTACTATCCATTTTAAATCTCTCTTCAGCAGAAGTTGATGCATTTGTACAGGACAGCTAGTTATCTTCAGAAATTCAGTAATAACCAGCTTACTGGCAATACTCTATGAAGAGAGTAAGGGTTTGAATATGATAGAGAGTGCAATCTTAGCTTCATCAGATTGGAAAAGATTTTCCTCTTCTTAACATAGAGACATTAAAAAATAGACTTAATGTCTTTTTATTAAGAAGAAGAGGAATGTACTATGATTGCGATGAAGGTAAGTCTGCTCTTCCTATTCTATGGAAGACTCTGGCTTATTGCCCTCATTAATCATAAAAATCCAAAAAACAAGGTATTTTTTCTTCATGTAGTGAGTGAGTGTAGAGAGTAAAGAACTGCCATTCATAGAGACAGCCCAGCCCAACCCCAGTTCATATTCTACCTGTACAAGCTGTCAACTTGGTTCTCTATTTACTTATTGTTGATATAAACATGAATAATGTTCCAACAAGTCAGGTTTTAGCTTTTTCCACTGTTTTTGCCAGGGTAAATAAAATTATAATTCTTCCCTGTATCAGTGCTGAAGGTTTCTACTAAATAATGAATGAGTAAGTATTGTATACTTCAACAAGGAACATATTTTTAGTGTTAAATAAACATTAAAACTATCCCTAGAGGAAACCTCTGTATAATGGTTGAGGATGTCTGTTGCAGCACCTGGTCTACATGGGCAGTCTGGGAGAGGGTGAGTTGGTGGCTGTCGAGGTCAACCCTCTGGTGCTAATGGAGAAGTTGCCCCCACCACTCAAACAGAAACACTTTGGAGCAATGTAATATTGTTTTGGTGAGTGTGAAGAATGTCTTCAGTATGTTATGTGTAGTTCAAGAGCCAATTCTCATTGTATAAACATATAACTTAAGGTTTTTTTATCAATAGAGAAGTTTTCAATCCGAAAGAAATTAACTGTCATCCATGCAGGTTTTTGGTTGAGGTTAATGGGACAGTATCACTCAAGTACTAGTCACTGTTACTTTGCTGACTCTGTTACACTTTTATTCTTAACCCTGGAACTGGCAAACGCCCGATATTGGGCGTTTTAGTCGCATCCTAAGATGGCAGCACACAATATCGGGCGTTTTAAATGTCTTTTATTTCTCAATATTACGTACTTAAAACACGATCAGAGTATCGGTATTGATACCAATCGAAAGAGGAAGTTTCAATTTATGTAAATAATACACTAATAAATAATTTCATCGTTTCGTTACACGTCCATATGTTTTATAATCTCTGAACTGTTTGTTTACATTCTCCCGCGTACCGCGCTAGTTGCGCGTGCAGTGATGAGTCAACTGGTTCATTCGGCTATTGTTATTTCGTTAGCTACATGGTGTTCTGTCTGGTTTATTGTTTGTTTGAGTTCGTTTCTAATGATGGTTGTGTATATGACACAATAATAGTAAGTTTTTTGTGCGTGTTTATGTAATGGATCGTAATTTCCGTGATCGTTCAAGTGGCATTCGAAAACTAGTTGTACATGAAATAAGCAACGATAAGGATTTCTGATTTAGACATTCAATCAGAACATAATTAAGAAAATATATAATGAAAAAATATATAATAAAAAAATAGAAAATTAATATGAACTAATAGTTACAAGAGGGTACAAAATCCAAGTGAGCTTTGAAGTTCTTACTTTTGTTGCCAAGTAGCACTTTCGAATGTCAGTATATGATTTTTATATCGTTTACCACATGTAAAAATAAATACCTTATAAACTACGTGTTGTTTTATTTTTACTCAGAATTAAATGCTCTTCCTTTGTTATATTTTGGATTTTCCATATCACTAACAACAACAATTTTACAAATCAAAAACTTTGAACTAACTTTTTTCTTTTTTATAAAAAAAAATTTTCATGAAGAGGTAGAGTAAGGATATTTTTTGTTTTAATTATATCACGTAAAACATGTTCCTTGAACAGTGCTGAATAAAAAAATATATAATATGACATAGGTACTTTTATAGTAAACATGTAATAATAAAATAAATATAAGATGCAATGTATGAAGTACTAAAAACACTCTGCCACTGAGAGAAATATGTCGCCAGTTTCCAGGGTTAAGTAGATCCTCTAGGCTTTCCTGCTCTGTATTACTAATACTTACTCTTCTGTTGCTTTCCTCTATCTTAATCTGATCAACATGTAACTATTTAGTTATTTTTCAATTCTCTTCTTTTGAAAACGATCATTTAAATATCTCAGGCATTCCAATATGGTGGACCATGTTAAATTTTTTAGGCAATTCACAACTCTGTTATGTATGAACCTAAAGCTTAAAAGTTAAGTGTTTTGGAATGTATATATTTTTCTTAAACTTCCTGTTACAAACTGTTACTTTTGTATCTCAAATTGTTTTTAAGATATCGATTACATGTAAATCCCATGGGAAAGAAATGCAGAAACAAGTTCAAACTTGGTACAAAAATGTATCTGATAAAAATCTTGACTAAGTTCATTTACCAGCCTGGAACGCCATTTCGTTACAATATGGCTGCCTTAAAACCTTTAAAAATTTCACAATAACAACTCCGTTACTTATTATGTGCCTAGAAATTGATTTTTTACAAATGTAACTCCAATCTTGTATTTAAAAAATAAATCATATTAATATTTCAGTTGTCACCAAATCTACCTGCTTCTTCTGGAAAAGTACTATTATAGCTTTAAACATGTTTAAATAACCATGAGACACATAAATAGTGGTTGTATCTGCTTTAGCCAACAAGATAAAGAGATTAATATTTCAAATATTGTAGCCAAATTTGGATTTCATCTAATTACATGCAATTGGATGATGTTGACAATTTTTATTTGTCTTACACTTAATGTTAGTGTAAAACTAAAAAATTATTGTTTGATATTTTTAATCCTTTTGTATTTATACTCGTTCATTTCGACTCTCAGAAAAAACTAATGTGACTAACAGTTGATTTCTTTCTTAGGTGAATTCATTCGTCTATCAGTTTCACTAAAAATCACATTTGTGTATAAAAAGGCAAATTGACTCCCACACTGACATTATTGGAAGATTTCTGAAATAAAGAACTACAATGTGTAAAAAAACAAACTGTACTAAAAAATTCAGTAGTTATAGGAATACTTAATTTGCTTATTCCTTTGACGATTGCTTTTGTCCACTATTTATTGTAATTATTTTGTTTTGAGGTTTAATAAATGTAAAAATTTAAGAAATAATTTATGATTCTTATATGTATCTCAAAAGACAATGTTTATTGTACATTAGTAAAATACTTACATTCAATTTTATAATCTTCAATAAACTTCAATACTTAATATAATTTTAGTATTGTTTGTTTTTTTTAAATATTTTGTATTATTCTGAAATCAGCTTTATTTTCAATCATTTAACAGTTTCCAAAGTTGAATAAAATACATGTGTATAAAAGTTACAAATGTGATCTCTACAAACATTTTTAAAAAGCTGCTACAAATTGCCATAACATTTATCATAACAAGACTGAGTATGAAATACATTTTAAGTTTTATTGTTTCAAAGCTGCAGTATCAGTATCTAATCTTTTAAGGTTGTGCTCCCTCTTTGAGATAAAACATTTCAATAAACAAAATTTTCAATATTAAACTCTTTGGTTATTTTTACATTTTGTGATGTACAGTAATGTATCTAAAAACTGTAAAATAATCATAAAATAGTCATAACACCTTCACTGCAGCTCTGTTCCATTTCTGAGTTAATACTGTCAATACTATTATGAGAATGTTGTGTGCCATCAACAACAGTCAATGTGTTACTGGTTCACATGATTGTTCATGTACATATCAACACTATGTAAAAGATAATACACACAGTTCACTGTCATTAGGTTTCAGTGACCCATTACATTTTGGAATAACAATTTATAATTTACATATAGAACTAGAATAGGTGAAAGATAATATACACAGTGCAGTGGACATTAGAGAAGGCTGTCAGTGACCCATCATTTTTTGTAACATATTGTAACATATTTTGTGTTGCCATATATTTTTGTTTCAACATACAAAAATTGTAATTGACACATGGAAAAATCTAAATTTTGGAATATAAGCTTTTACAGCTAGTTTTTGTTTGTTTGTAATGTTCCATCCTAGTGTAAGTTGTACAGCTTGTTTCAGTGACATACTTACTGTCAGAAAAAAAAGTATGGCAAAGTATTTATTTGTATACAATGAATAAAGGGGAAATTAGTACAAACAATTTAAAGGGCTTCTTAATTTTTCAAATCTTAAACCTGGTGATCAAGATGAAAAGTTTGCTTTAAAAAACATAATTACTAACACATTCATTTTTAAATGTTTACAAAGTTCAGGTAAATTCATAAATCACACATTAATTATTGTGAAGATTTATAATTTTATTCTAGTTATTTGATTAATTGTTAATTAAATAAACCAGCTGAAACTATTTATTTACTTATTTTATACCTAAAAGTTCTGTTCAAATGGCCAGTAGCATATCATCGAGAAATATGGTTCGATCTGTACAGTGTGAGGTTGTTTAAGATTTTCATGCAGCCCAATCCAGTAAACGTTTTGAGAGAGTAAAACTCTTTATTGATATTGTGTAATTCTGAATAACATGTAATGGATTTCTATCCACTATCAACATTGTATTAAATTTTGTCATAACAGTAGGATCAGGGTATCTGAATTTTAGGCATTGTACAGCATTAATGGAAAAAAGGTTTTTAAAATAATTAATAAAATCAATAAATGAACAAAACAAAATTATGAAACATCAGGATAACATGGTTTAAGAGTATAGCTATATAGTGTCAAAATTTCAAAACTAATCTAAATATTTTAACTGTACTACCAGCCAAAACAATTGTAAAATCAGGATTCTTATATACATTTCTCAGTATTAGTAATTCTTATAAATCAATCATATATTCTAAACTTAGCTTTTATGTATTCTATGTGATAATGTTTGCTATGAATTATCATTGATTTTGTACACAGTATAAGCTTATCTATCAGTGATGGATTGGGATGTCCATTACGTTTGTTTCATAATAAACATTATCTGTACAGGGTGTTCCAGAACACCTTTGCATTATCTGTAGCAGCCTGGTAAACCGATCTGCATAATTTGTATCAAAAGATACCACACAGGACACTTTTGGGGGTTTAGGAGTTGTTTTATGGAAAATTTTCAAATAGAAACGTCATGTAAATACCTCATTATAAAGGCATATACGCTGAACATTTTGGCACCTAAAAAGTTTAATATTATGGTTTTTTTTGTACATCAGACCCATCAATTTTCTGTTATGATGTTTATTACATACCCTATCAGGAAGTGTTTTTAGATTTTCTATGTTTTTAATTTATATCTGTGTTAATTTAATAAACATTTTCAATTTAGAGTTGTACTATAACTGAAAATTGTTTTGTATTTTATAAATAATAATATATAGTTGAATCTAATTGTATGAAATCTAGCATTAGCTTGATCAGAAGCTCATTCCCTATTTATTAACAGTTTTGGTTAGTTAAAATAACAATTTGTGAAGTTGTAGTTAAAGTTGCTCCTATTTTAACCTTTAATTTTAAATTGTTTAAAAGGAATATTGTGTTTCTCACACAAATTCAATTTGATTATTTGCTCGTTTTATTTTTAGATTTCGTTTAGATTTATTTTTGATCTCTTTTGAAAGAAGTACAAATGAATATTCGCACCATTGCAAGTATGTAGTTTTACTAAAGATGTTGGTTGCTGTTATAATACAGTTTTTAATGTAAAATGAATTCGACTTTTTCTAAAGAGCTGTCTGGATGGTTGAAGATTACTTACCAATTTTTTAAAATTTACTGTTAGGCACTGTAATACAATGTTTTCAAATTTCATGGATTTGGCTTCTACTGTGTTCAGAGCTAGTTACATTGATCATATTTAGCCAGAAACTGCCGTTGCAACCAATGTAAGCTATGTTAGTGTGTAAGATGTTGAGTGATATGGGTAAAGATAAATTGTAAGAAAGACTATGTGCAGATACAGTTCAGCCAAGATGGATATTTGTTTTGGTGAAGGGGGCAGGTCCTGTTCACGCCTTGGAGGGTCAATAGTTGATGTTGGAGACACATACAGTGGCCCAACCACCTCTAAGGAACACCGGTTGTCTGACGATCTCCATCCAACCATGCCTGCAACAGTTACATTCTCCGCATTTTTTTTTTTTAAAACTGTATTTTTTGTTTGTACATGCATCAGATGTCTAACTGTTTTATATCATGTTGTTTTGTGCTATTGTTCTGTTTGTTTTGTACAGAAATAAATCTATTTTTTACTTGATTGTGTTATATGATTATTTCATAAAAGTTGTTGATGTATAAGGGTCATCCATAAAGTAAGGCCTGTTTCGCGATAACAACTATTCAAGAGGTAAAGTGAATAGCGCATGAACGCCAACTTCCAGCATTGTTCAATGTCTTGCATATGAAATGACGACCATTTGCAGTGAAACTCATTGTGCGAATTTAAGATGTCCAACATAATTGATCTATGAAATATGATCAGTTATTCGGTTTTTGACAGCAAGGAACGTTCCAGCAGCAGATATTCAATAGAAAGATAAAGTGAAGTGTTCGACCCTGGGATGATTGACAGCAAAGTACGGAAGTGGGTAAGATTTTTCAAAAGATGGATGGGAAAATGTCCTTGATAAATAAACCGCAAGTTAGCCTGATATAATGTATCAAGGAAAGTTTGATCAATCATGTTAAAGAAAAGATTTGTGAAGATCGGCGATTAACTATTTCATCACGACATTGCACAAAATATTGTCTCTGAACATTTGAGTTTTTGGTTCAATATCACTTTTAAAGAACATTGCTCAATGGAATGGCATCACATGACGTCATCGGTTTAAAGTTAAGGCCAAAACAACAATCCCAACAAGGTTATGGTGACCATGTTTTGGGATAGATATGGAATATTGTTAGTCCCCCCACCCCCCCCCCCCCCCACCCCCCCCCCCCCCCACCCCCCCCCCCCCCCACCCCCCCCCCCCCCCACCCCCCCCCCCCCCCACCCCCCCCCCCCATTGGTGAATTTAAAAACTACATTGCTGGACTTTTCGATTTCATCAAGACGCAATGACTCTTTGAGTGAGGGTTGGCGATGCAGAGGTTTGTTTTGAGCAGATGGTCAAGTTTTTTGGCCTAATTGTCGATAGGAATTTTAGCTTCTCCTTTAGTCATGTCGCACGTAAAGTCTGTGCTGGTATTTTTGTTTCTTTCGTAGACTTTCATCTTTCACGGGGAACCGATGGGCTTCTGACTTCATATTTTGCATTGGTTTATCCCTACCTTTCATACGCTGCACATACGGGGTATATCACAAAAAAACCTGGCCAAAACTACATTTTTGTGATTTTGGAAACAATTTAGTGCCCCAAAATGACTTTTTAGAACAATAATAATTATTTACTATACCATTTTTCGAATTTATATGCAAACAATTATTAGTAAAAAAAATCAAAAATGGGATAAAAATAAAAAAACCAATATTATATATATATATATATAAAATTCATAGGTGTCTGATTTATTGTTATATTTTTTTAATCACCAAAGTAAACTAAAATTAAATATACTCTATACATTACAAATATTAGCTTATTCAAAATAAAAAGTTATATAATAAAAAAACCTTATACAAACGAAAAGTAAACAAAATTATAAACTAAATGCAAAAGTGAAGAACATCATTGTTGAAATTCACTATTCTTCTTATTAAGTATAAAAAATTTAAAATCTAACCCTGAGGAAAAACACACAATTTTATAATATCTAAAGTCTAATAGTTTAAACAAATAATATAAATAAATAGATATATGTAGCCACAACAAATAAAATCTAGTGTACAGCCTATGGCACAAAAATAGGAACTATTTACAAAAGCATTTGCCGGTTTGGGGCACAAAATATATTATCTAACATACTATATTAATAATAAATCACAAAATAACAAATACAACAATATTAATATACAATTACAATTATGTATGAAGGTCCGAAAGGAAGTGGAAGTAGTAACTTATTTACTAATAGTCATCACCGTCACTTTCGCTAGTTTCATCAGTACTCGTGCTAGCTGAACACTCGAAACTCGTCTGCTTTTAGAAACGCCAAAGTTTCTGCTGAGAACGGTTTCCGCTTCTTTTTTTATCAGCATTCTACTGCCTGCAGCTGAGGTAGACGTCTGAAGTGAGAAGGAGGTGATTCATCACATCTTGGATGCAGTCCTTTCTCGAAAATTTTTCTAGCAAAGTTTTGCCTGTATAAGCGGAAATGCTTGTTTGCGTTGATTCGGCCGCCTCCTCTGATAATTGGCCGATTGGTAGGAGAGCATGTTCAATGACCAAAGCTCCGTGACATAAAATTTTATGAAGAGTGGGGGTCATAGGGTGCCATTTATATAACTCCACATTATCAGTTCAGCTGTGGATCGAAGATACACAGAAAAACTTTTCCGTGTCAATAGGGAACCCACTTGCCAGAACTTCTAAAATCACTTTTAGCTTCTTGAGGAAAACTCTATGTTTTATCCCTATGATTCTTGAAGTAGTTAATGGGATCGGCAAAAAAACCTTCTTGATGTGTTACCATCATTGGTATTACCAAATCCAGCCTTAGGCACATCTATATGCAAGCCCATTTGATCCCGAAATGCGTCCTGAATCTGCTTTTTTTTTCTTCTCAGCTGAAATTTTCTTTTCCTCCTTGTTTAGTCTCCATTTTTGAAGAGGCAGTTTGTATGCTATGTGGAGGCATGTTTCTAAAAATCGAATTCGTGCATGCAAAACAGATAGTCCAAATTAAGTGTTGCTCGGATCTATGGAACTTTCTTCAAACAGTTTTCAACTCATTGAATTCTTTGCTTTGTCTGTTTGCATATGTAGCACTTCATCGTTGATGTTGTATTAGTAGCAGCATTGCCACACTTTGCCATCTACCATAGTGAGCACAAGAGTATGTGATACTTTTACGGGTTTGTTATTGGTCTCAAATTCCGTAGGATTTAAGGTTTTCAGTTTGGTTTTGAATTATGCTCTATTTCGGATCGAGTCACTTCATTGCTTTCATGCACAAACTGAATCCTTATTGGGCGGCAAAAAATCGTGAAGACGAAGGAGCCGGATTCTGCCACCAAACCTTTTGTGTGTGCCATTCACATTGCTCGTGAGTCTTAGTGGTACTAATGAGCTGATGAAGACATGGGCATCAGAAATCAGGATTTGTTTTCAAACATCTGTTTGAATTCTTGTGCTTTCGAGCCATCGCATCCCCATTTTGTGATTAATATTCATATTCTGCAACTCGGTATCACTTGCCGTTATTAATACTTCTTCTAGATACAAGCAAAGACGTTGAGTGGTGTGGTCGAGAAGATTTTGAACACGTACTTCAGCTTTTATTTCAGAGATGCTGATATCTTTAGGATAGCATTCTTTTTTCTCTCTTTGCAGCAGGGAATAACACGGGTATATATCTTCTTGCCCACTTCTTATCACATTATATTGTTTACGGGTTAAATCTGCCTCCACATACTTAATTAGTGCCTCTGTTAACGGTCAGCTTGCCACTTTTAGCACATTTCTCAGCCGAACTGATAATTTTTCTATATTTGGTGGCTCTTGTCGGGGTTAATGAGGCCTGTTTTATGAGCTTAGAAAGGTCTTTGTTGCCTGAGGCTCTTTCGCTCATTACTGCAGCGTAGGTTAACTCTTCATGAGGTACTTCTGACCGTACATTTTCTGTTTTTGCGCCTCTTGCTTCGCTCACTACTTTCCTGGAATTCCTTTGAAGGACGGCCGGGTTTATGGTGTCACCAATCAGATAGACATATTGATCCCTCGAGCCATTGTACATTTGCTTTCCGAAAACGGCATTCTTTGTAGCTGGCCGCAGACCACTTAAGCTTAAAATGATGTCTAAAAGACTTTAAACTATCGCGGAGTAAATTAATTCTATCACTGGGGCATTTGGTTATTTCTGAGAGTTTTTCTTCAAGAAAGTCTAGTTTTTTGTCCAAATTTTTCTTTTGCACTGTTTAATAATTTTGAACAAGTCCTCTCTCTGTATTGTCATCGAGGGCTCCGCACTAGAACCTGCCGACAAAAAACTACTGTTTTTATTACGGAATTAAAAATATTTGAATTATTTGTTATTAAAACCTCTTTTAATTAAATTGCAATAAAACAAAGGGGCGGAAAGTGGCGGAAGGTTTTTCTCTTAATAATTCAAGTAAAAGGTTCATAGAATATGTCTACGCAAGACATTTAGCTTAACTCCGTTTAACTCATAATTAAAATGCTCTCGGAAGATTAATTTATAAGAATTTTTTTACCACGACAACATTTATGACTGTCTGCTACATTTTATGAATGAAAAAGTTATTCTTATAGTTCAATAATGCATTATAAACAAAGTACATACCTGTGCCTGAAGAATCCATAGAAGTTTTTAGGATAGCACTAAAACACAACAGTGTTGTAAAATTTCACAGAAAAGTGATGAAAAATAGCGAGTGTCGAGAAAGCAAACGTGTAAATATCACAACAGATGATTTCCAAACTGACGTGGAGGGTGCAGGAGGCGCGTTGGCGGCGGGGATGAACCGGTTTTTGTATGAAGAGGGGTTCCCTATTGTCATTACAGAACAAAAGGGACCTCTATGGCTAAGTTTGTGAATTCGACTTTTGGCCAGCTTTTTGTGGCGTATACCCGTATGTGCGCTGTTGAGATTTGGGGGTTTTTGAAAATTGCAGAACAAACCATGTCTTTCTTTTGCAGAAGAAAGCGGTGAGAGCTATTGCTGGCATCCGTCAATCAGAATCCTGCAAATCACATTTTAAGAAGTTCAATCTGTTTACTTTTCCAAGTATCTATATTTACCACACATTGGTATTTTTTAAGCAAAACCAGGGCATTTTAGAGTCACTAATTCCACAGTCCAGGACACTACCTCAGAAATAGCAACAAATTAAATATATTCCCCCCCATGCAACCTCTTTTTTCAAACATCACTGTTTTTATAATGCCGTAATTTTTTATATTTCTCTTCCTGTGGACCTAAAGAATGTAATTGATGTAATGGTCTTTAAGAGAACACTGAAGGCTTTTTTAATAGAAAAATGTTTCTACACCCTCAGTAAATTTGTTGGAAATAAAATAGTCTGTATGTATAGATATAAACTGTACTTGTATTTTTGTAATATTTATGACGCAATCCAATGCATATTATATGTCTGTTTGGAAATAAAGGATATTTGATTTGATTTGATTTGAAAGACCAATCCAAATACTTTCCATTATATGTGTAAAATTAATGAGTAAGTGCCCTACAAAAATGATGTAACTTAGATAGAGTTTTAACTTTCCATTTGGGATTTGCAGACTAACTGGGGACTTGTGAAATTGACCCATAATCTTACCCATGATATTAATCCAGTTGCTGACTTCACTATCCATACTGTAGAGAGATATGCCCCTTAGTCCTGCATACAATCTCAACATTTCCTCCCCTGTCAGCACTTCGATGATGGCATCAAACTGGGGACAGTAGCCTATCTCCTTCAAATACTGAAAGAGAAAAGGCAAATAAATAAATAATGTCAATATGGCAAAACCTGACAATCCATTCGAAAAAAGTTCTGGAATATTTGCTTTTATAAATAATTATGGTGAAAAATACAACAAGAACATATTTTCTTTAAAAGTTTTTGCATAGTAACATATTTTACAATTAACAAGAATCCTACTGATAGATAAAAGAAAAGAAAGGCTTATCTTATGTCACTCACATCACCACTAGCAGTGACACCTAACACAGGTTTGTGACATCACTAGAAGATAAAGTGGATCCAGTCTGAGGTGCTTGGAACTTTGGTATGAGTTACTTAAAAGGAATTTATTTTGTTTTGAACTATTAAATTGTAAATAGAACATTAGTTAATTCTTGACATACTACCTGACAGAAAAAGGAGTGGGGCATTCCTATCAGGCAACAATATTTTATATTGGATTTTAAAACTATTCAGGCGAAGAGAGAGAATATATAATTAAAGAATAGCAAAACAAATCTGAGTAGTGAGTTTCACACAGTGGGCATTTTTAATTGGTGCAGCAAATTAAAAGGGGTAACAATAGTCAATGTTCTTTATCTACAAATTCAATGAGAACAGTATTAGCGTCATAGCTATATATGCAAGTGCATGTTAGAGTATAAAGTTATGTGTCAAAACCTCCTTGGGTGAATTCTTCTATGAAGTAGAGGGAATGATCAATGAGGCATTTGTGTATTGTGGGTTTTATATCAATCAATTCTTTGTTACTTGGTAGCATTATACGCTGCGTCCCGAAAACATTTCCTATAACTCATCGACAACAGCCCCCTTTCTCGGAATCGTACTGACACAATAAACACATCTCACTCGCTAAAAGTCAGTCTGTTTAGATACGGTGCTGAGTGTGGTGGTTGTTGGAGCTTTGTTTTTACTGATAATGTCTGATGAGTTAAATTTGAAATTCAAAGGTAGAATTATTCCCGAAATTGTATTAATGTTTATAAATTTATGAAGGAAGAGACAGACCATCAAACTGTTAATATTCCGTTGTCAAAGACTCGTCAAAGAACTGCTCCAGCAACTGGTGTATCAGTTGTGCGAGTTGTGACTCAAATAAACGGTGAGCTTAAAAATTGAAGGTTAGTGCAAGGTAAGTTTTACTAAAACAAAAAAGGCCGACAACATAGAACTGTGACTCGATAAGTGTGTAGTGAGAGGACAATTTCACATTGTAGAACATCAGATATCAACTGTAAAACTATTGAGGGAGGCGCTAAGGGAAAAAAATAAACTTCCAGGGCTGTGAGAATTAATTGAAAAACCAGAAATCCAAGAGAAAAGGATAACATATTTCAGAGCATTAAAACATTACGGGGAGCAAGAACGCCCAATAATTTATTTAGATTAGTCTTATATACCATTGTCTCACGTATCTAACCAAACCTGGTTTGATGGCTCAAATAGAGGGTTACACGTTCCGATTTACAAGGGAGGGAGACTGATAATTAATTTATGCAGGTGCAGAGAAAGGGTTTCTGACTAATGCTTTTAGCTGTTGGAAGTAAGCAACCAAAGTGGGGACTACCACGACAACGTGAACAGGGATATATTTGTTAAGTGGATGAAGGAAAAATGTTGCCGAATTTAGAACAAAATTCACTATGAATTGTTGAACGTGCTTTATCACAAGAAATAAATTGATAAGGCTCCTTCAAAAAGTATGAAACAAGATATGAAGGCGTGCTTTCAAAAAAACGGAATGCCATTCATCAGCGATATAATTTTACCTGGACTGTACAAACTTTTGCAGCTATATAAACCAACATGCCTAGTACGCCTTGGATGAAACTGTTCAGCTGGAGAGTCATGACATCCTACGACATCCACCCTACCACCTAGAACTCAATCCCATTGAATTAATTTATGTTGAAGTCAAAGGTTATGCAGCTAAAAGGAACACATCATAGCTTTGTCTCAAGCTAAAGCTCTCTGAGAAGACAAGTACCAAGTATGGGCGCAGAAGAGTGGTCAGTAAAGAGCAAGAACATGGAGAAAATCGAAAACAACTTTGCAGCCGCAGAACCCCAGATTGACAATATTATAGAATCCTTTACTGCATCTATAGAATTCCGCTGCAGTATTCCTTTCTTTTTGAATGAAACAAAATAACACTCCTCGATTTACGTTTGGTGAGAGAATCAACAGAGGCAGCCACATGTTTATGTGATTGCAGTGCAACATGAACTAGCTATTTGAACTCGGCGCAGTGACAAATGTAGCAGGAAAGATGTACAATCGATTTCTGTGCATAACGTGACCAGCCACATGTCTGGCCGTCATGGTGAGAGATCGGAGATAGAAAAAAATGACTCTTGTGTATATAGTTCAGTCTTTTGGAAGTTACATCAAAATCTTCAGCTTAAAAGATGATCAACCAATTTTCTTCAACAAGTAGACATTTGAGCTCTTGTAAATTGTTTCTTCTTAGACAGTGGCCAATTCTGGGAAACTCAGGACTTCATAAACAATTAAATTTGTATTAATATTGTTATACGTACAAATAGTTGGTCTACAGATTTTTAAAAATCTTATAAATCAAGAATTTTGTTAAAGTTATGATAGTTTATTTATTTTAAATGGAGTAATTAGATTATGAGGTTTTGTGTGAAGCAGTTAGAACATTTCTTTAATTTGTCTACTTCTAAAGCTGTAGAATGAAAAATGCTGAAAATGTACTTGTTTGTGCACAAAGCCTTAAAAATGTTTTACAACTATATATGGTGATATAAAAAAGTTAAAATTAAAACTGTATTTCACAGGAATTAAATTGAAGAATTGAAGACAAAATGTAAATAATAATGCATTTACTTGCTTTTTATAAAATCAAATATTATTGGGAAGGTGGGGAGCACAGAGTAATATGCCCTCTCCTATGAAGTTAAATAACTGATCAATGTTTGTCTAACATATACATTGTAATAAAAAGAAACAAGGTATCCAAGATAAGAAACAGTTATTACTGGAAATACATACTAATTATCATACAAGTTTATATTGATTTCGGCCTTTACTCTATCCATTTTTTCAGACCTACAGATAGAAGAACATTCATTCTCTTAGTGTAATTATTTTCTTAAATGCTCTATTTGAAGAGTTATGTTCCCAAAAATACCTTAAATGTTTTTCTGCATATCAGAAAATTTTCTTCAATACCTACATCATATTTATTAAAAGGAATAACGGAAAAGCCTCAGTAATAAATTGAATGGTATATCAGAATAGTTTACCTTTAATCTGTTATTGACAATATCATAAGACAATATGGATGCTGTTCCCACGGTTGGTATTTCCTCGCCAGTAAGCATCTTGAAAGTGGTGGTTTTTTCCAGCTCCGTTAACCCCCAACAAGCCAAAACACTGCCCCTTCTCCACTAGAATACTAACTTCGTGGACAGCCACCATATTGCGGTTGTACTTCTTGCCTAGCCCACACACTTTCAGCACTGGCCCATCTCTGACTGGCTGTTCGGGGTGGACTGTAAATAAGACAATACTTACAGGAACATGGTGGCGTTTTAAACTGAAATTCAATCAAATTTGCTAAATGTAAAATTGAAAAAATTTGTATTCCAAAAAAAACTGAATTATGAAATTAAAATTACAGATACAAAAATATAAACATAAACTGTTACAAAATTGTTGTGAATGGATTCATAACATTTTCACCTTAACCTTAAACATTTTCAATATCATAATTAACTTAAACATGGTGTGAATTGTATTTTTTTTCAAAAATTAAAATTTATTCTTTTATAACTTTTAAGAGGTTATTTTCCCAAATATGCAGTATGTGCCATTTTGTTCAAAATGTAATGGGTTCTGAACTGCTAAAACTTAATTAGAATCTGTGAGCCATGTTCAAACAAAATTATGTTTTTTGGATAAAAAACCTTAAAACTGAAATGAATAGACTATAAGGATTGTAAGGAACCACAACTAAAACCAAACCTATCTGCTCATTCATAGGTCACTGGAAATGTTCAAGTATACATAAACACACAACATACTGTATTCAATTAAATTTTCAAAAAACCCATTTTCACTCAGAAGGTTACAACTAATATTTTCTCTGAAACTCAAAGTATAATCTATATTATCACAATACTTTCTTCTATATTACAGCTGAGCTAATGAAACAAAATAAGAGGGAGAGCTGGCCAGCAAAAGGTGGATAGTTAGTATTTGTAAAATGTACACAAAGTAATTATTTAACTCAGAAGTCTGGTAGATTAAGAAAATGGGATCTCATAGATAGCTAGACTTCCTAGAGAGACTTTTCAGGAATCAGAGGCTTCCAAAGATCAGGTGATTGCGGTAGCTAGAGACCAACGGAGACTTCAAGTGGTTAAATGGAGTAATAGTGCCTTGTAAGATTTGGATATTTTTATAATATTACTCTAGAAGCCAGGGTCCTGAAAACTTGAATCTTCAGAAGCCTAGCATAGCCAATAATCAGTCAAAGTACTGGAGGCTTCTTGGTGCCAAAAGCTCACAAACCTTAAGTGAAGGCAGAGATAGGGGGCTCATAAAAGTTCTTTTCACCTAAAGCTTCTTAATTGTTCCAAGAGGTAAAGGCCTCACAGAGGCACATCTTTTCAGAGGCCAGAGAAGTATATAAAAGCAATTCTGTGGGTCAGGGGTAAATAGTTTATAGGATATGGATTTCAAAAATCTACAGAACCTAGAAACGAGGAACTCTTTTGTGTCTCTGTCGATGAGAAAAGAAGATTCCAGACCAAAAAGGTCCCCAGAATAGGGGTTGCTGAAGTCTTATAATGACTGGACATCACCAAAGACTAGGTGGTGCCACAGAATGGAGACTACAAAGAAACCATGTAATTCAGTACCTGAAAATTAATAAACAACAAATCTAGACCTCTTCTAAGACTACAACTGTAATCCACCTTAACCTTTATCTGTATTATATTGAAAGGTTTAGGGTTTTGTTTGCTATAAACTATTATACAACTGTTTGGGAGTGCCGATGGCCGAGTGGTCTAAGACGTTGGACTTTGAGTCTGAGTTAGAGATAGCGCAGGTTCAAATCCTGTCTGTGGCCGTTGCACTTTTTATCAGTACCTTCGACCTTGTACTGTATCGACTCTCCCCCTTATTCTGTTTGATAAGATCCTCGCACACACCAGTGGCCTCTGAGGACGGGTAGCATAAAGTTTTTTTTTTTTTTTTTTTTTTTTTTTTTTTTTTTTTTTTTTTTTTTTTAATATATTGTTTTATATTTAACTGAGATACTTACCATTATTGAGCATAAAATTTCTTGCCTTCTGTTTCTCTTCTGCTACATCATCATCATCTACAACAGTGTACTTGAACATCGGACCAATCAACTTACTTCTGACGTTGGACCAAAACAGCTCCAACAGTCCAAAGTCAATCATGAATATTATAAACCAATACAGAATCCACTCCGTCATTAGAAAGATCACATACTCCAGAATATTCCAAACAGAATGTCCCTCAAACAACGCAGAAGCTGTAACAAATTTAGTTTGGTTTATGTTATTTTTAAATTAGTAAAATTTGGAATAGCTTAGAATTACAAAACAATTACATAAATAACCTTCTAAGGAATTACTAGTAAGTCAAATAGGTCAGATAGAAAAATAAATTTCTCTGATTATTCTGCCCACCCAAACCATTTTGTGCCAACTCCCTTGTATCGTGTGGCGTATTCTATTTCCGGGACAAACCAATTGTCTCATAAATGATGGAGAAGGGTACATTGAATTCTTCTTTTATGAATATTGCATATTTGAGTTACAATGTGTTTGGAAAATTTGGATTTGTTTGCAAAAAGGTGTAATGATTTTACAAAAAAAGTCTGATAAAAAAAGGTTTTTTCTACATTATAGATATTTTTTATCATCTACTCAGTACAGCTAGATTTATATGTGGTACGAGTAACATGACGTAGGCAGTTCCATGCATGAAGGGGCTGGATGGGCAGGTACAGAAGAGAGAGAGGGTTGCTATGGTAGCAAGTGCAACCACAGTAACTGTAGTTTTCAGCTGCTAATCTTCCACACACATTGTTCATTGCCAGCTGCACTTGTGCAGTTAGATGTCAGCATATCCTGACAATTTATTCACTAATATTGTTCATTGAGTTGTAATAGTCTTTACAACAATCAACATCATTTATACACAAAATTAATCATTAACATTATTGTTTATAATTAATATGATTATAAATTAAATTCAGCCTGTTACTGTTCAACTCTTAATAATATTTAAGGTTTATAAATATAGATCTCGTCATTGTCTAGGTTTTTAACATCAACGCTACCCAATGACGGGTGGCCGAATCTGTGTCCTTTCTAAGCACCTCTCCGTAATTGTATCTATAGAGGTGTTATCAAAATCACCCTCTATATCCAGAAATACACAGAAAGCTACTTCCTACTCCACTAACCTTTCAATCTTGGAAACCAAGCTACTGAAGACCAGAGTTATGGACTTTCCACATTGATGGGCATACTGTTCAGGATCTAGATCTCTGTTACTCCTTTGATTTAACAAGAAATTCACCCCTAACATGGCTAATTGTAATATTTTCCATAGTTTTTAGTAGAAAAGATAATAAAATATATGGGGCTATATGATTTAAGCTCACCAATGGGGCAGGGGCCTACATTGAGAATGACAATTGCCTCCATCCCCATTTGTTGTAGGGAGAGTGTTTCAGGGCAAAGCTTGATATAAAGAAATCCAGCAAAGATAGGAAATACATTAGATTGCACGCAGATTACAAGGCCCGGAAATAGACACTTATTGCCCAGAGTGGGTTTCTCAGACCTACGTAATGTACATATTCTTTTGATCATGGCATCAAGGTAAACTCTACTAAGGTACTGAAAAATAGTTCATCAAAACTAAACGTGTTCATACATGCGCAGAACCTAGAATAAGGGCCAAATACAATAGTATTTAACTTTTAAATTGTTAACCTTGAACATCTTGTACCAATGGAAAAAGTGAATGTCAATTAATAACTCTAACAATACACGTGAAAATAAATGAGAAATCATTCTAATTAAATCAGATAAAACATAAAATACCTCTATCTAAGCTAATTATTTTTAAAGATATTGTTTTAATATATCTTTAAAAGTTGAAAACCTCTTTCAGTATATTTTTCAATAAATTGATTTAATTTACAGTGTTATAAATTGTGGATAAAATAAAGTTTAAAATATTTAATCAAAATATTAAGGGTTTTGATTTCAATCTAGTACAACATAATCCTAGCATTATAAAACTATGTTTAGTGTAATAGATAAAAGTACTGTATTGTTTTTAATATATATTTAAAATAATTATTGTTGAAGGTTTCATCAGAACTTACAATCACAGATGATGGAGCATTTACTGCAATTGCTAACCTCGATCATGACTTTCACCAAGCGCACAAGAGCTGATGTCAGGGCATAGAGGGGGTTGAGACATAGAAGGCCATTCGCCAAATCAAATTTCAGGCGGGGTGTACTTTTTTCTGAATAAATCGATTCAAGTCCCAACATCACGAGAGGGGCAACTATACCTGCAAAGCAACAAACATTTAATTTAATATACAACAGTTTGCAACAGTAGTTTTCAAACTAATAAAGTTACGTGTTAGCCTTTCAATTTAATAATAATGTAAACATTTGTTTTCATTAACCTAAACGACAATAACTTAGAAAAGCACACAAGAAAACTCATTAATTATGAATATTATTACAAATATTATTTGACAATGACCAGCAAATAATATTTTTTATTTCACAAAGTGTTAAAAAAGTTATTTATGCATGGATTAAAAAATGTAATATACTTAAGCTAGTCTTATACATACTGTAAAAGATTCATATTATCATCTTAAGCCATTTTTGAGCTGGTTATAAATTTGTCCAAAATGCTTGTAATTTCTCATGGAGAACTTAAAAGAAGTTTTTTCATATTTTTCTTATCTGCAAGAAAGCAACTTGAAAGTGGTGTGTGTGGCTCAGAAATTTAAATAAAAGTAACCCAACTCTACCACTGTGATTAAAGTCAGTCTTGAAAAATATGAAAGTGTTACAAAAAATAATAATAAGAAGCAGATGTGTTAACAGCAACAATATTTACCAGTCAAAAGTTGGAATATCAAGAAGAGTGAAAAAGCTTTGGCTGATGATCTGACCAAGAACGTAATTATGTAAGTGAACGGAATCCCACTGATTCCGTATAATACTAGCAGGAAAAACAACACACCTGAAAACAATATAATTAATTATAAAATAATAATAATTTGCAGAAAAATAATTTTATAAAATAATCCTCATAGTGACAGTGATTTACTTAGATAAATTAAATAATCAACAACAATTTTAATTTATCTATGATTGAGTAATCACTATTAGAAGTCAGAAGTTTGATTGTCTTTGAACACTAATGTGTGATTGACAAAATCAGACTCAACTTACATAAATATGTAAAATATATCAACAATATTGTATGTTGTATAAATGTGTATTGTATTGATATATACTGTATGTATATTGTATTAATACTTAAATTACTTTATATATAAATATATGAAACTTAAGTATTAATACAAAAATAATTTTCTGTTCACTCAACAATACGCTTAATGTTAAAGCTCAATAATAATTTAGTTAAAACTTAAAATAACAAGATTAATTTTAATCATCACAACAAGATTGATACACAATCAATGAAATTAAAAATACATATAACAAAACAAAGTTGGAAAATTGTCATAACGAAACGTAAATATATCTTATCAGTCTTATTTTGATAAAAGGTGAAATTTAAAGAACAATTGTGATTATTAAGTATAACGTTATATAAGTATGATTAATAGCAAATCTCTGAAATTCTGATCAATGATGATGCTGAAAACAGTTAAATTAAAGATCAATGATGACTTAATGTTTACAAATAGTTTTAAATTCACATTTCACAATTACTTACAATATCTTTCTCATTTTATTCACGAATTATGTTTACAATAATAATAAAAGCTTGGTGAAAAGAGGCAAGTAAATGTGGTTGCACAGTTGAGGGCGTTGGACTTTGAATCTGAGTTAGAGATAGTGCAGGTTCAAATCCTGCTTGTGACCTTGTATGCAGTGGGTCTCCTTATTCTAATAATTAAGATTATACATGAACAGGAAAGTGGCCCATGAGAATGGGTAGAACAATGCTTAAACGGGGATCAGCCTCTCCTTTTAGTAAAAAGAAAAAGATTCATTGGTTCTGAACAAGAATTTTTAACAATATGTTTGACAGCTATTATTTTCCTATTTGAATTGTGTATGGACTTTTCTTCAGACTTACCCATTTTTCCTGAGTGTGTCACAGTTTGCTCAACATCAAGTATCCAGATGGCAATAACAACAAAGATTATGGCAACTAGGTAAAATATGAAATCCAGGAGAAAGTGACTGTGCCAATAGACAAATGGGGAGATTCCAGTCATTAACTGTAGCTGTTTGGCGTTGTTGGCTCGCTCTAGGAGAGGTTGAGAGATAAATCTGCCAGAGATGATCATGAGACCACAAGCCAGTAACACCCACCTTACTGCTGCTGTCACAGTGTTCATCCCCATGGCTAACTGCATCTTCCTTGGATCACAGAGGTCTTCCTGTAAGAACAATATAAAAAAAAGTTTATTCTCATTTTGCAACAAAACTTAGAATTTTAAACATTGTTTTCTTAATGACCAGAAACTTATTTGCTTATAAACCTTTTACTACCTGGCAATTTGACCATGACATTGGCTGATTAATACATGGGGTGTAGAGGGGGATTCAGACGCATGCGCCACCATCGCACCATTTTTGTGTGGACTGTTCTTATTATATTCGAACCTCTATATTTTATAGTAGTCTCACTTCATGAGTAAATAAATGAATAACTTCAATGAAGTATTGCTATTTTTATTGTTTTATTTGATTACATTTATATCACATATTTAAAACTAACAGCATTAACATCTTTTTCTTCTTACTCATATGTAAAAAGCTGATTAGTTTTAACAAAATATCTTGATTATAACATTTATTGAAAACACTAAACTACAAGAAATTAATATTGTTCATTTTTTACCGTTCTGGTTCTTTGTATTATATACTGTATATATATAATTATATTCAAGGTGTTCACAAAAGGGTGTCACAAACTTCTGTGGCTGATAGTAGTCATAATTTTAAACAAACATGTTATATAAATATACATGGAGAAATGTTTCGTTAAGTTGCTAACCACCCTTTTTGTATTTTTTATAAAAAATTTATTATCTTTTTATGGAAGCAGTATACATGTTGTATTTGGATAGGCAACAGCTGTTTTACATAGGTTATACAAATTTTACAAGATAGTAATTAATTATTTTTAAATTTTTATAACAATTCCAACGGTACTTTTTTCAAAGAAATCCGTCAAGGCATAAGCGAGCATGACCACTTTACAGACACGTTTGCACAAGCAGGGAGTGCCAAACATGTCTTAGTTGAGAGGTATCAGTTAAAACTAGAAAAAAGCCATAGAAAAGTATAAAATTCACGAAAATTCTGAAACTCACAAAGAAAGTATCTAGAAACTGGCCTCCTCCTCTATTCTGAGTGTAATAGTTCAGTTAAATAAACAAATGATTACCGATAAGAAGAAGGCTCTTGTCCTATGGCTATTTTAACTTCATTACAGTTCTTATGCTGCCAAGGTCTAGCTATCCGTAGACATGAAGAGCTTAGCTCTAACTTTCGGCAACTACTCGATTTGAGACTAAATGACATTCCTAAGCTTAAGGATTACAAATGGTTGTCTCATGACACTCGAAATGAAATAATCCAACTATTATCAGACACTGTTCTGCACACTGTTGTACAAGAAATTTTTAAAATGCGAGTACTTTGCAATTTTGCTTGACAAAACAACTGTCATTTCAATTAAAGAGCAAGTTGTGATTTGCATTTGTGCTGTAAGTAATGATCTCGATATTAATGAGAACTTTATTGGTTTATATGAAACCACAAGCACAAAAGCTATAACTTTGTTTGAAATAGTAAAGGACATTGTTCTGTGACTTCCAATCGACTAGTTACAAGGTCAGTGCTATGATGGGGCATCAAATACAAGTGGCGAATCCAAAGGTCTGCAGAAATTAATTACTGATTTGCAGCCTTTGGTCACTTATATGACTGTGCTTGCACCCTCGCTAAACTTAGCTGTAGAAGACAGTTTAAGAAAACTTCTGTCATGAACGAAACGATGAGTCTTGCAAAAGAGTTGATGAATACGATAAGATCATAACAAAAATAAATATATTAAAAATCATAAATTATGATGATAAACCTAATTCAACAAATCTGCGTCCACTTTGTCCAACAAGGTGGACAATGAGATTAAGCAGCATTTTCAGAATAATAAAGACCTATAGCAACATTTTGATGTTTTTGGAAACATAAATGCTATCCCAAGAAGAAAATTCAGGTTCCGCTTAAAAAGGTTCTGGGTTTCATGACAATATGATTCACTTCAAGACATTTTCTTCCTTTCACTGTTTTGTCACATGATGGATCCTGTAGAGGAAGTCAACATCAGTGTTACAGAGGTGGAATCAAAGCTAGAGTCCCTAAATCTTTGAAGAAAAGTGTGCTGAGTTTGAAAGATTCTGGGATAATTGTCTAAACATAAAGCCTGACAGTGGTGAAGAGACTGAAATACCTTGCTAGAAGCTTTCATACCAAAGAAGATTCATAAACTTCACAGCTCATGAGTTCAAAATCCTGGAGGATTGTTTCCAAAGAATTTAAATTGATTTAATTGTCGCTATCAAAAATTGTGTTAATGAGAGGTATCGATCTACTGCACTACATAAAGTATTACTGGTGGAGAAAAAGTGTGTCTCAGCTGTCAATAATAGGGGTGTAAATAACATTAAACTGGAGGAAGCGAGGGAATTCTTCGCAAATGACTTGAATATTGGGAATGCAGCCCCATCTGCCAATGTTAGAGAACATCGCCAGAAAGAGAAATGAATCATTAAATATAATGAATGTATTAGAAAACTTATGGTCGATGATGAAACAGTGCATGAACTTCTACGCAACTTTGAAGCTTTTACGAGTTGTTCTGGTGACGACTGCATCAGACGAAAGGTCATTCAGACCACTTTGTAGACTATTATCATACCTGAAGTCAACAATGGGGTAGAAGAGACACAACAATATTGCAGTTCTCAATGCCCATCAGAACACACAACAATATTGCAGTTCTAAATGCCCATCAGAACGTATTGGACAACTTGGATCTGAGACCAATCATAAACGATTTTATTAAAGACAACTCTGTGTGACGGATGACATTCACATTCTTCAAAGACTAAACTGTCTAATCATAATATTCTACATATATGACATATTAAACATAAATATGTAAATAAAAAAATTATTATTTGTTCAACTTTGTTTATATGTTAATTACAAATTATGTTAATATTATTTTTATTTTTACCCTCAAAACGAGCCTGTAATAACCTACCTTAGATAAAATGTTGTCATAGGAGATCCAAACCACATTCTGAGATTAAAAATTGTTTATTTGTCAATTTACAAAATGTTTTGAGTTGACAAAACTTAAAATTGAAAAAAAGATAATCTGGCCAAAAGTAAACATTTGAGCAAAAATAATAGTCTAAAAGGAAAGTAAAGTTATGTTTAAGTATTATTTCAATTGGTAAACTCACCTAAACTATGAAAGGAACCCTATTAATATTCTGTACTGTACTAGTCTAAAGTATTTTGTATGACTTAACAATTTTTGTTATCAGGAAGGGCTTGAAACAACTTAGTACTACTGCCTGAGATGATAATTTTTCATATAGGTATATGTATGTTGCATATAGGTATACGTATGATATTGTATGTTGCATATAGTCACACATAGGCTATATTCCAAATAATGTGCACGCACCATCCCAGGACTCCCACCCAGTGATCCTACAGTTCTGCAACCCAAAATAATTGTTATAAGTTAGCGCCTATGGTGGTATTGCATGTACATTTATAATATATGAAAGAGTGATTAGAAACTTCAGGTAGTGCAGCTGGAGTGGTTGTATCAAATCGAATGACTGGAATATCTCAACTGCTTGTAGAGTATAAAGGATGTTTTATGTATTACATACAATGTGTCAGTAGTATTGTTTGTACATTTATAATATATGAAAGAGTGATTAGAACTTCAGGGAGTGCAGCTGGAGTAGTTGTATCAAATCGAATGACTGGAATATCTCAACTGCTTGTAGAGTATAAAGGATGTTTTATGTATTACATACAATG
This sequence comes from Homalodisca vitripennis, assembly GCF_021130785.1. Lineage (NCBI taxonomy): Eukaryota > Metazoa > Arthropoda > Insecta > Hemiptera > Cicadellidae > Homalodisca > Homalodisca vitripennis. Next base: position 171,735,361 of record NC_060208.1, read on the forward strand.
TGTCAGTAGTATTGTTTGTACATTTATAATATATGAAAGAGTGATTAGAACTTCAGGGAGTGCAGCTGGAGTAGTTGTATCAAATCGAATGACTGGAATATCTCAACTGCTTGTAGAGTATAAAGATGTTTTATGTATTACATACAATGTGTCAGTATATTGTTTGTACATTTATAATATACAGGGGTGCTGAAAAGTCCCGGGACGGTCTAATAACTTTTGAACTAATTACAATATAAGAACCAAAATTTACATCAAGCTTTTGCTCATATAAAACTATTATTTTATGCATTTCACCATGATATCCTGCTTATGGGGGACGTCCCGCTAGGGGTTGGTGAAAATTCTTAAATAGAAGCATAGGTCGAGTCGTACATCAAATTAAAGCTCTTTTTAATTAGAAACATTTTGGCGAAAATCTGACGTAAAACAGTTGACGCATTACAAAATGGCGGACACTCAAAGATTATAAAATACAGAATTTTTCAAATGCAAACATTCTGGCTGTTAGAGAAAACTGAGACACTTAATCTTTTATTTTATTTCTTTTACTTCAAATCACTTACCAAAACAGTAACAAATGTTCAAAGTGTTTGCCTTCAGTTTGCTGACAATATCCCAATCGATTGTAGAACGCTAATATCGCATTGTTTATCTGGAAATTCCTTATCAGCAGGTAAGGTTATTACCTTCCTTATCTGGAAGGTAATCAGCTGGAGCAAACAAGACCAAAAAGACAACAATGAAATTGCCAGCTGACAGATACAGTTGTTTTATCAACTCAGTCACTTAGAAGTCTTCAAGCCCTAATTTTGCAAGTAGTTTCAGTAGTGCTAGTTTATTTTGCTATGGCGCTTTCCGAGAGAGAAAGAATAACTTTATTAATGATGCGCGGGTTTGGTGACCGTATTAGATTATGTGATGAGGTAAGGCATCTGTTTAATGATACTTTTCCCAATAGACCTCCAATTTCAAAATCTACTGTGGGAAGGACAATACAGCGGTTTGAACAGACAGGAAACATTGCAGATCTCCCTAGATCCGGAAGGCCCAAGACCGCGACCAATGAGGACAAGGCTTTAGACGTTTTACAGTGTTTTGTTGAGAACCCACATGAATCGATTGTCTCAATAGCACAACAACAAGGAATTAGTCGATATTCAGTCTCAGATATTTTAAAAACTAATAGTTACAAAGGATATACAGCTAAATTGGTGCAGGAACTAAGCGAAGACGACTTTGATCGTAGAATCGAGTTTTGCGAAGTTATGATGAATAAAATCAATGAAAACTTGGGATTTTTAGCAAACATTGTATTTACTGATGAGTCAACATTTTGCTTGAATGGTACAGTAAACTGCCACAATTGCCGCTATTGGAGCGATACAAACCCACATTGGATGATACAAACACATACTCAGCATCCAGAAAAGTTAAATGTTTGGGCCGGTATTGTGGGGCGGCATGTGGTAGGGCCATTCTTTGTAGAGGGAAATTTAAACTCTGCAGTGTATTTAGCATTACTCCAAAACCAGATAATTCCTGAAATTCAATGTGTTTCCGGTGATAATTTTGAAAATATTATCTGGTTTCAGCAAGATGGAGCCCCTCCACATTATGGCGTACATGTAAGACATTTTTTAGACAATGTCTTTCCACATAAGTGGATTGGTAGAAGGGGAACAATAAAATGGCCTGCCCGTTCTCCAGATTTGTCCCCTTTAGACTACTTCTTTTGGGGCTGCCTCAAAGAAAAGTGTTTAAAACAAAACCTCAAAATTTGGATGAGATGAGAAACTGTATTGTAAGAGAAGCTCAGGGTGTTCCTGTCCAAGCTTTAAACAATGCGATATCAGCGTTCTACAATCGATTGGGATATTGTCAGCAAACTGAAGGCAAACACTTTGAACATTTGTTATAACTGTTTTGGTAAGTGATTTGAAGTAAAAGAAGTAAAATAAAAGATTAAGTGTCTCAGTTTGCTCTAACAACCAGAATGTTTGCATTTGAAAAATTCTGTATTTTATAATCTTTGAGTGTCCGCCATTTTGTAATGCGTCAACTGTTTTACGTCAGATTTTCGCCAAAATGTTTCTAATTAAAAAGAGCTTTAATTTGATGTACGACTCGACCTATGCTTCTATTTAAGAATTTTCACCAACCCCTAGCGGGACGTCCCCCATAAGCAGGATATCATGGTGAAATGCATAAAATAATAGTTTTATATGAGCAAAAGCTTGATGTAAATTTTGGTTCTTATATTGTAATTAGTTCAAAAGTTATTAGACCGTCCCGGGACTTTTCAGCACCCCTGTATGAAAGAGTGATTAGAACTTCAGGGAGTGCAGCTGGAGTGGTTGTATCAAATCGAATGACTGAAATAACTCAACTGCTTGTAGAGTATAAAGGATGTTTTATGTATTACATACAATGTGTCAGTAGTATTGTTTGTACATTTATAATATATGAAAGAGTGATTAGAACTTCAGGGAGTGCAGCTGGAGTAGTTGTATCAAATCGAATGACTGAAATTACTCAACTGCTTGTAGAGTATAAAGGATGTTTTATGTATTACATACAATGTGTCAGTAGTATTGTTTGTACATTTATAATATATGGAAGAGTGATTAGAACTTCAGGGAGTGCAGCTGGAGTAGTTGTATCAAATCGAATGACTGAAATAACTCAACTGCTTGTAGAGTATAGTTTTTATTACATACAATGTTCTAATGTGTGTGTGCGTGCATTGTGTGTATGGAATATTCTGTAGATATTTCTCATAACTTCATACATTTTAATATTTTTTTCTAAAAGTGCTTCAAACTACAGATGCTCGTAGTTAGGTATACATTTGAAATGCCCAAATTTTGACATTGGGTTAAACATTGGTTTGGATTAAGCAAAACACGCATAATATTTTTTAATACAGTTCAAAGATGCTTAATATACCTTCTGTACATGTGTATGAGTTGCCTTTGGAATTATATCTAGCAGATATCGAAATAAACTGAGGGTCCTGAAATTACAAGCTTTTTTAAAAATAACCTTCTTCTTACTACATTGAGCTTAAAAGCGTATTGTATACTAAATTACTAAAACAAGTTGGACAAACCAGTGATCAGCAATTAGGATTACTAATAGAAACTTACTATGCATCCAATTTATCCACCTGAGTATAGCAAAATATCAATAACAATTTGTTAACATGTTCACAATGACGGCTTATTTCCTGACTTTAATTTGCCATCAAATTTTCAATAATAATAGAAAAAAATAGTATTTTTGAAACATTTCAGTAAAACGAGAAAAGTATATAGGCTTCACAATATTGTAAAAAAATTATTTTAATATATCTTTTCAATTTATCTCTGTGTAGTCCACCAAGGGGCTAAAAGATTAATTTACCTTAAAAATTAAGCAATAGTGTTCCTGAAGGGGTACTTTTTTAAGCATGTGACCAAATTGTTCAAACCACCAAGATATGCAAACAATAAATACACAATAAGGACATGCATGGTAACAAGTACTTCATCAGGCGCACAACGCACTTTACAAAAGCCTGGTGTGTACCCGACTGGGTACATGGCGGCAGTTTTAAAAAAATCGCATGTACCTGATGGGGTACACGTCGTTATAAACGTTTTAAAGTCTCATTTATAACACTTACATTGTATGGTTTCTTGTGCAACCATAAAACAGATCACACTGTGTAATGCACATTTGATAGGGTCTTCAGTTTTAACACACTTCTTAACTCTATAACTGTTCAGTAAACATCTAAAGCAAATCCAACTTCTATTTGACTGAAGTGGATATATACATATAACACTCATTGGATATGGAAATACATTATTATTAATGTTTACCTCTTTTACATTGGTTTACATAATCTAGTCAATGATTCAGTCTTAAATATGAAAGTCTTATTGTTACATTAGGCTACTGTACCTTATCTGAAAACTGATTCCCAATGAAGGGATGGTTGACTACATTAATTGAGCTTGAGGGATTGAAAGCCTTGAGGATTGTGTTGGTGATGAGATTCAAGGATATTGGGGCAGAGTGAATGGCCACGGCATTGTACAGTGCTGTGACATAGCTACGATTGAACTCTGCTGCCACCACAGCCTTCCGGTAATATGACTTGTCCTCTTCTAGCCTGGCAATCAAACCTATAAAATATAGGAGTGTGTTTAGCTGTATTTGGTTCAAAACAAATCTAAAACGAATATTGAATTTACAAATAAAAGAAACTTGTATTGCAATAATTTTGTTTATTGTAAACACAACGAATGTTGTTTATTAAGAACCTGACTGGGCCTTCTTAAAATCGAGCCATTGTCTGCCTATCTGCCAATGTTGATAACTCATGATAGAAAGATTCTAGAAACTTTAGACATAGGTTTTTTTTAATCCAAGAAAGAAGTGTATTAATGTGGGGTCAAATGGTAGTCTGTTGGTCTGTACTTTTGATATAAAAATCCCAGGGACTTAAAACTTGGTATATGGGTTCCTTTTCGTCCAAGGATGAACACTATTGATTTTAGGATAAAACAGTAAAAAGACAGTCATTGTCTCTGTCTGTGTAATAACTATGTCCATTCAGTCAGTTCTTTCGGTACTCCATTGCAACAATTTATGGCATGAAAAACAAAAATTGTAATAGAACAAGTGCACAAAATATATGGATTTTAGCTATTTATTATAAGACAGACCATTTTTAAGATCAGAAGTATGACATTATATCTTAATTGCCATTTGTCTGCACCTGCGATTTTAATATTATTAAATCATACATAGTAAAAACAATTAACCTTTTATTTTATTTGCCCACTTCAATATATATATATTTCTATTAATTTGGAATTTTTGTAATCAAGAAAAAAAGCCATGTTTAACACTCTAAAACAGCCTGATACTACAGTAAAAATTTAACACAACATGTAGGGGTTAACCATGCGCCTGGCGGGAAACATGATAGTCTAAGATACTCATTAAAGTGCAAAACCACATTAAACAAACCAACAAGACAGGCAAACAATAAAAACACAATAGGGAAATACATAGCAATGTGTACCCCATTGGGCGCACAACATGCTTTAAGAAAGCACAGCGTGTAGCAGATTGGGTACACAACGGCAATTGTAAAAGATCATGTGTACCCGATGGGGTAAACATCTTCACGAATGTGTTAAAGACCTTTTCAATATAGATTTACATTGTTCAATACATTTCTCATCTCAAGCTGGGGTCAGTTTAATGCTATTTATAGTTTTTTTGTTCCCAAAGCTTTGCCTGGGATTGTATTTTAACATGATTCTAATGTTGTACATCCTTCCAAGCCTAATTTTTTTTGTAATTCCAACACATAATGCGTGTGTAAAAAGACTATAGCGATTCAGGTAGCTGTTATAATGATTAAGATGACATTGCATTAAAACCATGAACAGGAGTAAATAATAGAAATAAGGGAAATTTAAGAAAACTTGAATATTTTACACATGAAAGTGGTAAATAAACTAAGAATGTTGTTTTGTTATGGAAATTAAACCATTCTGGACACCTTGGTTAATATTGCCAGAAAACTCATCAGTGCTGCTCCCCTGGTTGTTGACAAGGTCATTATACACTCTGACTGTCTCCTCCGTGATCTTGTTGTGGGTGAAGGTGATTGGCACCACTGTCTCCCCGTACAAACCCAAGGTTCATCTCAAAGCTACCATCAGTCCTGTCGTCTTCCACCCACAGTCCTCCACCCAGCACAAGCATCAAGGACAACAGTGGTATCAAACCCTGTAACACACAAGATACATTTCAACATAGAGTTTTATAGGACAATGAACTTTCAAATTGAAGCTACTGAAATACCACATTTATATAGTTTAAAGAAAAGCTATGGATAGACTGGATGCAGCCTTGTTACACTATATTAAATTATACATTTTGATAACAGGTATGTTGGATCTTGATTGTGTCAGGTTACAACAAATGCTTTTTATGTACTGTCTGTGTCATGTTTTATTTATTTTTTTTATTTTCTTCATTATGCAACCCCTTGATTGCCAACATCTTGCTTACATCACACTTAATAAATGTTTCCCACAATGCCAAACAAACACTTTAACACTGTAAAGGTACACTAGTATTTTATACAATAAAACGTGTTGATGATTAGATTTCCCCAGAACAAGTTAAATGGACTGAGTTTTGAAGATTCATTCAAAGATTAAAATAAATGTATTTCAGATAAAGTAGTAAAAAAATGGTTCATTACCAGGACATTTTGTACTTTAAACACATCTTGAAAACTTGGTTTTCAAACACTTAAATTATAGAAATACATCTTGCTTAGTGAGAGATTTAAAAGCTACAATGTTACAAATGGTCTAGTGAATAACATTTAAAGATTCGGTTCAAAAAGTATCTAGTTCATACCCTTCAGGAAACCCCCAATATAAATATACTTTGAAATTCCCTATAACAAATCAAGATCAAAGATCCTTTGACAATTTGATTAATAGTGTCAAATGTAGTTCACTTAAAGAATACACTTTGAGACAGTACTGTATATTTCTATGGTAAAATGCAGTATGTGTTGAATATTTATTGTTGTTGGTTCACAATATTGCTTTTAGTAGAACACATGTAATAATTATTTTTAATATTGTGCAAATTCATATTGTGGCATTTCCATTAGTGCCAACATTTTCAAGAAAAAACCATTCAACATACTTTCCAACAACCCACAGGAACAAAATGTTGTTTATGACAATACCTGTCAGTTCACAGAATAAACTTACAAATATCAAACTGCTTAGCCAAGTCCGAAAGAAAACGAGCATCTTCTTGATGTTGAGAGCCTTCATCTGTTGCAGAGTCAGTTGCCATCCTTCTAAGCGTACTTTTGTATTAACTGAAACACACAAATATACAATTTAACACAGCCTATAGTATTTCTTTCTCTTGGGTTTTGTGAAACACTTTCCAAGAAATATATACAGAAAACTAATCTGATAATAAATTATTATCTTTCCTAAACATGACTAAAATTAAAGGATAACAGGATTTCGGACATTTGCCATTGTTACAGGTTATAAAAGGTATAACACAATGTTTCGAGGATTGGAATATATCCTCTTCATCAGGTGGGAAAGGTATTAATAAATACAAAAATAAAGAACAGAAAGAAATAAAGAAGCCAAAGAAAAGGGTTCAAATGTACCCAAAAGCTGATTAGACTTCAGTCCAGGTGTTGTCACTGCACAGGATGCAAGTCCAAACATCTTTCTGTTCTTTATTTTTGTATGTATTAATACCTCCCACACCTGACAACGAGAATAGATTATAATCCTCAAAACGTGTTATACCTTTTATAACATGTAATGATGGCAAATGTCAAAAATCCTGTTATCCTTTCAAACCTTCCATTGTCAATAACAAACTTTAAACAAAAAATTACTGAAATGCTATAAACATCATTTAGTTAAAGTAAAAAATTAAGTTTAGTATCTCGTGCTAATGTAGATTTTTAATTTGACAAATGTGAATGGAATTTCACTATTTATTGAAAAAATTCTAAATTGTACACAATTTTTTAAGAATATAAAATTTATCCAGGGATTATACACTTAACACTGGTAGTAATTTGGTAAAGATGGACTTACTAAAATAATAAGACAAACTTAGTGAACAAAGCAAGTGTTGCTGAATCAGGTTATATTTATCCCCTCTCCCTGTGCTCTGAGCTGGGGAGTGCATCTTGATGTGTGTCTCATCACCTTCTGGAACCTGAGGACATTTATCTTCCCAATCTGGTTTCTACAACTGGTGAGTGATAAAATAATCTCTTGCTGTCCCACCTCCCAAAGCAGCTGGTCCTTCATTAACTTTTAATAAAATTAATAATAATCCCAACACGATTATTACTTGAACACATGGACTCAATCTTCACATTTTTTTCCTTATGTCTGTCTCAAAGACAGCTTTGAAGGCTTTGGACTCTGGTGTGCCTAACCCCAAACTTCTCTGGGATTGTTACAAGATTGCTTCTCCTCTCGATATGATCAACAAAGTTACTATTTGTTGGATTTCGGGTCAGGTGGGGATCATGAGAAATGAAAGAACTTGTGCTTGTGCTATCTAATAATACATCTTTTTAGTGTAGCCTAAGTACTCTTTATCCAATATGTCGGTTATGCAGTAAGCGAGAAAAATTGTAGAATACTTGCAATTCTACGATCAAGTGTTAGGGATTATTATGCAATCTTTAGCACCTTAAACAATAATGGTGGGTTTCCTCTGGAAGACCTGTTTCAGCGTTTTGTGGCATCCTGAAATAGCTAAGACTTCCATTTCATACTTCTGGGGTGTGCAATATGAATATGTTCTTAAAGCTAAGTACTCGGAAATAGGCAGCCCATTAGAAGAAAAGTGGGGTCCACTTACTCCAGATAACAAAATTTGGGAAATGGTGTTTTTGTTTCTCTGATTTCAATATGAAAATCTTAGCATCTAAACTTTACTTTAAAATATGCTGGCTCTCCACAACAAGGCCTAAATATTAAAATGTTAAGTTATGTACAGCTGAGGTAACTCTCTCAATGTATTATCTCTGCTGTCCTCAACTCTTGTGAATAATAGTATTTCTTCACCGGTACAGGGCTTTAATACACCAAACACTAACAAAATTATTTTGATGCAAAAATTAGTGAATGAGTGCAATCATGTTACAAGAGAGCCTCAGGCTGAAAATAGTTATTTTTTTAAGGAAAAACAAACACCATGTAACAAAGCCTTAGTCAATAGCAATAGTCTATCATATGAAGCAAATAAGAATCATAATAACCATATTAACAATTATTTTGGTATGTTTTTGAATGTTCAAGGGCTCAGAAACAAAACATTACTGTTAGAGACCTCTTTAACTAATGTTTCAAATTTAATTTTCATTTGTTTATCAGAGCATTGGCTTAACCCTACTGAATTACCATCATCTTTCCCAAGTGGGTTTAGTTGCATCTCAGCCTATTGTCAGAATTTTCATAGTAGAGGTGGTTGCCTGATCTTTGTAAATGATCAAGTTCAGTCAAGACCATGTGATGTGAATGGTTTCTGCATAGAATTTCATTTTGAATGTTGTGCAGTTTTTGTAGATGGATTAAAAGTTTTAATAATATCTTTATACCACTCCACAGCAGGCGATTACAATATTTTTCTTGAAACCCTGGAAAATTTGCTTTCTTATACATCTAAGTGGCCAAACTATACTGTCATAGTCGGTGGGGACATAAATATTAATTTTGATGTAAATAGAAATAAAAAATCTGTCAAAAGTATGCTCAACATCCTTCGACAACATAATTTTTATCACTTGAACAACAACTCTACACGAGGTCATAACTGCTTAGATAATGTTTTTGTTAACTGTCATAGAAAATATGTTTTGTCATGTAATGTAGTTCCTTTTATTTTCTCAGACCATGATGCAATTTTAATTAATCTGACAAATAAAATTTATGACAAATATGAGGACACTTTAGCTGTTAAATTTGACTCCAACTATAAAACAGTCTCTTTTCCAAAAACTGCAATCAATGAATTAGCCATTAGATTAGCTTCATATGATTGGCTGAACCTGATCTCTCATTGTATTTCAGGTAAATACAATGCAGAGTTAGTATTTGAAGTAATATTTTCTATTTTAGTAGTTAATAATATCAAATTTCTACAAAAAATTAAAATAGTTAAGTTTAGAAAAAATTATGCACAAATAAAAAATAAGTGGTTCAACAATGAATTGTCTTCCATGAGGGATAGACTTTTCTTTTTAAAGTCACTGAATGGAGATTCTACCAGCAATGAGCTTCAGCAACATATTAAGACCTTACAAAGAGAATATTGTAGGCTAAGCAAAACCCAACAAAGTCATATTTTAATTTCCCAAAAGATTTACAACAAATTAATAGGTCTAGTTAATAAGTATTCTGTAAATATTTTTAAAACTAAGCTATATAACTGGTTAATACAGAACCCATTTTATGAACTTTCAGAGTTTTTTAGTATTAATGATATATATTTCTAGATTGTCTAATTGCATATTCCAATTTGTTAATCTAGTGGTTTAAAGCTTTCATCTGTATACTGGAATTATGTTTTATTTAACATCAAACCTAAAATATATGTACAGTATTTTTATATTTTTATATATTAGAGTAATATCTCTTTTGACTATGCCACTTAGGTGTATTTATGACTTTGTCAATGCATTTTGTAAAATGACAATAAACATTATTCTATTCTATTCTATTCTATTCTAGACAAGCAATAGTAGATGCTAATATGTCATACAATTCTGAACTTATAGAGTCCAGTAATAATAAGTGTAAGGCAGCATGGAGAATAATAAATAATAACATAGAAAATGGTAGTAAAGTAACAAATGGTATACCTCCTGATGACTTTAATGATTTCTTTATAAATTCCGTGAAAAATATTAAACAAAAAATAAATATGTCAAAACATGCTCCGAGCACTCAAGATCTTGTTCGGAAACATTTCATTCCATCTTTCTCATTTACTTGGAAACATATATCTCCCAATGACATAATAAATGCTGCCAAGCGTCTGAGTAACTCCAATAGCTGTGATATATATGATATGTCAAATTTTCTTATAAAACAGGTGATAACAACTTTAGCCAAACCTTTTTCATACTGTTTGAACCTCTGCCTACTTGAGGGAGTTTTCCCAAATAAACTTAAAATAGCTCGTATTTGTCCTATTTATAAGAAGGGGCCCAAGAACGAGCCAAATAGTTACCGCCCAGTATCTGTTATACCAATACTGTCAAAATTATTTGAAATTTTGGTATACGATCAAATTAGCATTTTTTTGGAAAGTAATGGCTTCTTGAGTATGTCACAATTTGGCTTTAGGTCAGGAAAAAGCACCTTTGATGCAATAGACAGCCTTGTTAAATTTGTGCTAAATGCTTTTGAAAACAAAGACTTTGCTCAGGCCACTCTCTGTGACTTGAGCAGGGCGTTTGATTGTGTAAATCACAATGACATCCTTATGAAATTAAAATATTATGGATTAAGTGAGAATGTTGTTAGTTTTTTTGAATCATACTTAAATAATCGTAGACAGAAGGTATTTGCCGAGGGAATGTGGTCAGGAGAGCTCTTGGTTGAGTATAGAGTTCCTCAAGGCTCTGTTCTCGGACCACTTTTGTTTTTGGTAGCTATCAATGACTTACCTTTCTCAGTCAATTCAAAAACTATATTATATGCAGACGACACAACCATTTTAAGTAGTAGTAATGATCTGAATGAATTGAAACAAATTTCAATGGAATCCATTCAACAAGCATCATTGTGGTTTAACTCCAATGGAAATTTTGTTGAATGAAAACAAGACACAGCATATAGTTTTTAGCCTCAGACAAGTAAATTACAATATTTATTCTGATATTAAATTGTTGGATAATGTAAAGTTGTTGGGTGTTTGTGTGGATGATCGTTTAACATGGGGACCCCACATTGATCACCTATCAGCTAAGCTCTCCAGGATTGTTTACCTCTTAGGACGTCTCACGTGTTGTGTGCACACTGATTACCTCAGAACTGCATATTTTGCTTTCTTTCAATCAGTGCTCAGATATGGCCTTGTTCTATGGGGAAACTGCAGTAGGATATCAGAAATTTTTACTATACAAAAAAAGCCATTAGAATTATTGCACGTTGTGAACCATTAGCTCACTGTAAACCAATTTTTATTGCAAATAAAATTCAAACAATATTTAACTTATATATATTTGATATTGTACTCTACATACTCAAACATCCTGAACCTCTGAAGACATACAGTGACAGACATATGTATAACACCAGAAATAAAGAAAATGTATCCATAGAATTTTATAGACTAAACAAAACTAATAATAGTCACACAGTTATTGCTTTGAAAGTATACAACTTTTTAAGACCACTTATCTTGAAATATAGTTTTAATGAATTTAAACAAAAATTGTATTCCTGGCTTTTAGTCAATCCATTTTATTCATTGAAAGAATTTTTTGACTGTGGAACTGTTAGTTTCTAGACATAACTTATTTAGTTTAATGATTAGATTTTAAATGTTAATGTCATGGTTTTTTATTTATACAAACTATATTAGAAAATTTATCAATGTTATATAATTCTGTTGTTGTAATTTCTGAGGCTGTGTTTTACTTGTTGTTGTTATTTGTTACATACCTGTTTTAATTTGTTATTTATTTATTTATATTTTAAAATAATTTACATTGTGGCGTGACTGTTTTGGCAACTTCATGTTTTGGGTACAAAATTTTCCTTGTTTAGACTTATGCTAATTTTTATATTATATACATGACTTGTGTCGATGCTCGTGTAAGCTCTATGACAATAAAAAAAGTAGCAGTCGTGGGACTGCCGATAGAAGTGAAAACGGAACTATTAAATTGAGAGTAATTAAAACTATATGCAAAAATTATATGAAATTTTTTATGTTTTTAAGTTGAACTTCCCACGTGGTCAATTTAACTTTACTTATGTATTCTACACTCTAATACTTAATGTACAACGCGTCACATTTACAATTACAGATGTACTGCTACTATAACGTATTGTTGACGTGACTCACAAAATTATACTTATCCAAAAAGCGTCCAACGCGCACATAATACAGTCAGAAATAGTCGATGTATTAGTGAAAGTTTTATAATAAACATCGGTGATTCTGAGACCAGCGATAGTGAAGAGGATAGTGACGCCAGTGATGTGGAGGAACTCGCCGCTCCATTGTAAAAAAGTACTGTAGGTATTAAAGAATATTATTTTAATGCAAAAAAGTTCAATGCAATCATTATACTTGTTGTAATTGCTCAATATTAATAGTTAGTTAAACATAGAATACAAGTGAGTAAACACCGAGTGAACAACAGTGAGTTGAACACCGTTGTAAATAATACAGTTATTGCTACGGATAAAGTATATAATTGCAATAACAATTAAACCCACAATATTTTTAAAACTAATAAATTAGTTAAATTAACTTGGTTCTTTCGTAAAGGTATTTTTATTGCACAATAAACTAATTTATTGAGTTAATACGGTATCAATGAGCCAATGCGCCAACTACAGTTCCGGCAGAAACGTTCACTCATCACTTCATACGCTACTACAGGCTAAACTAAACTTCCAATAAAAAATGATAAATTACAAAAAAAATATTCATCTATTTTCACACAACTTTCTCGCTGACAAATTTTGTCTGACCAAAAAATAAAAAAAATCCTCGCTTACTACTTTTTTTTTGTCATTGTAAACGCTATGTAAAATGTAAACAATAATCAAAATTATTTCGAAAATTTTTTTAATATTTAAAAATGTAACCAATAGATTGCCAATATTAAGAGCTTTAATTTGACACATCTTACAGAATTGTACGACATTGGCTTCACTTTTAAATCGTGAGAGGAAGCCGTAAAGGTCACTGATTTTCGCAGTCTGTTTTCATACTCCGCCGGGACAGTTTTAACACAGCGAGACTGACTTTTTCATGCAGGTTAGTAGTCCGCGGCCAAGTCTACGGTTAAATAAAAATATAAGAAATTAAGACAGCCATTTTCTGCATAACTTGCTTGATTAGCTACAACATTAATTGCTTTTTTAGATTTTCAATTTCTAGCCGGAGGGCTTCAGCCTCTTGTTGTTTTTGCACTACTATCTTAGCCCTTTTTTGCGTAAGGTTGTTGATAGTAGCCTGAATTCTCTTCCTGGTTTCCTCCTTACCAGCAGCTGCCACATTTGCCTTCCTTTGGTCTGCGAGGTATTCCGGCTCTGGGTCTGATGACATTCCATGATTATCTTCTTATCAATGTCGATATTATTTGCTCCACCAGCTCTCTTGATCTCCTCATAGACATGGTATTGGGAAATAAACGACCTCTCTAGAAGGTTGTCATCTAAGATTTCTTTATTAATTGAGAAACCTCGGTCCACAAAAGCATTTCCATAACTTAAAATCTTCTTGATTGACGCTTTAAATTTATCGGAGGCATTGTTTTTCAAGAGATTTTTTCCTCCAGAAATTGTCTGCATGCTCGTAAGCTTTGAGAAGAGTTTTTGAATGTTCCCTACTAACCATCGAGTTCACCTCTTTCAGGATTCGGTCACATGTATTTACCTTGATCCAATTGCTCCTGTGTGATATTTCAAGAGCACTTTTCAGTCTCTTCAGAGCAGTGTCGGTTTTGTGATCCATAAGGGATGGCTCATAAAGTGTTACAGCTAGGCACAGGTCACTTTTCAGCGGAGATTTAAGCTGAAGTTTTGTGCACATTGCTTTCAGAAAAACAACACACTCTGACTTAAACTTAAGTAGCTCTTGCTTATCACATTTCACTTTTTTTACTTCACCTTTCACACCAAAACTAAACTCAAAATTTTTTGGTTCAATCAAGGTGTTTTTATTTTTTTAATTCTACTTTGATTGGAGGAGAAACCTCAGAGAGGGCAGTTTTTTAAATAAAAACTATACTTAATAAGTCGTGCAACAGAACTGACAAGTCGGTGTACAAAAATGGTACCAATGGTTCATCGGCTTGGTACTTTGTCAAAAATGGCTTGAAAATATTAGAGATGTAACTGAAAAATGCTAGTTTAGCAGTCAATAACTTATCACCTAGTGTACTGGCGATAACCTTATAGCAATGAACCTTATATCAGGTGGTTTGGGAACACCAGGGTCCTTCTCCAAATGGGTCTTGTATTCATTCAAGAGAGGCACCATTTTGATAGCTGCACACTCTCCACTAAGCAACCACCTCACGGCACAAAATTTGGGGAGCATGATGTCTGAATTTGTTACTTGTACACAACATTCCCTTCTGGCAGGAACATCTTCAAAAAAATTGTAGAGAGCCCTAAGAAATTTAACTAGATCCCACTTAGCCCCTGATTTGAACACATTGTTGAGGATGTGCAAACCACAGGTAATAAATAAAAAATATAGGATCATCATCATTATTCTCAGTCTGAAGTTCCTACTCCAGATCTTTCACAAACTTTAAATTTACATTAAGTCTATCAATAGACAATGAGAAATGTTTTTTCTACATTTATGTGCTTTGATTGACTTCTGAATTTTAAAATCAAATTGCTCCCAGTGCTTTTAGTCAAAGAAGCAGAGGTGAAATATCTTGTGGTCACTTTATCACTTACAGGATCCCAATACCTTAGTGCAATACCCATTTACTGTTCTGGCTAACTTTATTCATGCTTTCGTTCCATATAGAAACAAAGGCAGATGATTCCTGGGCTTCCTTGTCCAGTAGGTCTTGAAAATACTCAACAATACTAAAGTTCACCAAATAACCAATTTTAGTATGCTCAAGTGAAATTTTTCCTGCGATCTGACTATCCGTAAACATTGACTCAAACACTTTGGATGCAACTCCTGCTAGCAGGAAAACCAGCCTAAAACAGCTACCACAAAATTTTTCAGGACCAACTTTTGAATTTCAATGACTTTCCATGACCTACTTTATTTCCATGACTTTACCGGAATTCCGGAAGCGTGGCCACCCTTTATGTATATTGCGATAGAGTTAAATAATGACAGAGTTTTGGAGTTAGACTTGCATCATAACTAAAGTAATGTTAAATGCAATTTACTACACACTGATCTCCCCACAAATCACTTCGATTTCAAAATCGATAATTAATTATGAGAGTTTACAGCCTTATATATGGCATTTATCTTAGTCAGTTGAAATATTTAAGAAACTTATTCTACAAATCAAAATAAAACATTGTCTTCTTCAAAGCCTTTGTCCACCAAATCACCGGAATCATGTGCTTCCAAATTCAGCCACAGAGATCATTGTAAAATATTCATATTTAATATGTTTATTGTGTAATTGTTGAAATTAGTAACTATGGTTATTACACATTCAGCAAAACATCATTCTAAATTCCAAGTTAGTGTGACCTATACATAAAATCTGAAGTATTAGTAAAACATTCACTGGAGGAAAAACCTACAGTCCACAATAAATATACTACACCTATAAATGTTCCATCCGGGTCTGAGATATTTGTTCAATATTTTGAATATTCTAAAATCGGCTAAGCTGAAACGAACACTTTAAATGTCAGTGAGCGGCCAGGACATCAACCCATGCAGCAAAAATTCTCTGTTGATAAAGAAGATTTTAACTGACACCAACACTAAATGTCAGTGAGCGACTGGGACATCAACCCATGCAGCTGAAATTGTCTGTTGATAAAGAAGATTTTAACTGACACCAACACTAAATGTCAGTGAGCAGCCGGGACATCAACCCATGCAGCTGAAATTGTCTGTTGATAAAGAAGATTTTAACTGACACCAACACTCTAAATGTCAGTGAGCGACTGGGACATCAACCCATGCAGCTGAAATTGTCTGTTGATAAAGAAGATTTTAACTGACACCAACACTAAATGTCAGTGAGCAGCCGGGACATCAACCCATGCAGCAAAAATTCTCTGTTGATAAAGAAGATTTTAACTGACACCAACACTAAATGTCAGTGAGCGACTGGGACATCAACCCATGCAGCTGAAATTCTCCGTTGATAAAGAAGATTTTAACTGACACCAACACTAAATGTCAGTGAGCAGCCGGGACATCAACCCATGCAGCTGAAATTGTCTGTTGATAAAGAAGATTTTAAACACCCTCTAAATCTGTCCTTAGGCCCGGACTTCAATGAAAGCACCAGAACTCATATCATTAACAAATTACTTGCACAACAAACAATGTTTTCCCCAGTGTAAACTTTTCACTAACCCCCTAAAATTTTGGTAATTTACTGTTTATAACTAATTCTTAAATTCTGTAATAGCTTAGTGGACTCAAGTATTGCCTGTACTTGGGGGGTGGCGGAGGGTAGCTCGCAAATAAAAATGTTGATAATATTTCTTGTTTTTATTTACAACACTAGTATGAAACTAAAAATGAAATATCTGAGTTTAATGAACCAAAAATTAAAAAAAAACAGTAGCAGTCGTGGGACTGCCGATAGAAGTGAAAACGGAACTATTAAGTTGAGAGTAATTAAAACTATATGCAAAAATTATACAGATGTACTGCTACTATAACGTATTGTTGACGTGACTCACAAAATTATACTTATCCAAAAAGCGTCCAACGCGCACATAATACAGTCAGAAATAGTCGATGTATTAGTGAAAGTTTTATAATAAACATCGGTGATTCTGAGACCAGTGATAGTGAAGAGGATAGTGACGCCAGTGATGTGGAGGAACTCGCCGCTCCATTGTAAAAAAGTACTGTAGGTATTAAAGAATATTATTTTAATGCAAAAAAGTTCAATGCAATCATTATACTTGTTGTAATTGCTCAATATTAATAGTTAGTTAAACATAGAATACAAGTGAGTAAACACCGAGTGAACAATAGTGAGTTGAACACCGTTGTAAATAATACAGTTATTGCTACGGATAAAGTATATAATTGCAATAACAATTAAACCCACAATATTTTTAAAACTAATAAATTAGTTAAATTAACTTGGTTCTTTCGTAAAGGTATTTTTATTGCACAATAAACTAATTTATTGAGTTAATACGGTATCAATGAGCCAATGCGCCAACTACAGTTCCGGCAGAAACGTTCACTCATCACTTCATACGCTACTACAGGCTAAACTAAACTTCCAATAAAAAATGATAAATTACAAAAAAAAAATATTCATCTATTTTCACACAACTTTCTCGCTGACAAATTTTGTCTGACCAAAAAATAAAAAAAATCCTCGCTTACTACTTTTTTCTTGTCATTGTAAACGCTATGTAAAATGTAAACAATAATCAAAATTATTTCGAAATTTTTTTTAATATTTAAAAATGTAACCAATAGATTGCCAATATTAAGAGCTTTAATTTGACGCATCTTATAGAATTGTACGACATTGGCTTCACTTTTAAATCGTGAGAGGAAGCCGTAAAGGTCACTGATTTTCGCAGTCTGTTTTCATACTCCGCCGGGACAGTTTTAACACAGCGAGACTGACTTTTTCATGCAGGTTAGTAGTCCGCGGCCAAGTCTACGGTTAAAAAACACAGCGAGACTGACTTTTTCATGCAGGTTAGTATCATTAGCATGTCGGTGACGCGAACCGAGGATTTTACCCTCTACCAAAACGCTCAACGCGCCTAAAGAAGTTTTCACTTCAATAAACGAATTCTTATTCTTATTCTTATTAGCCTATCACTGTTCAGTATCATTTATATTTGGCTCATGGATTAGTGTAAATTAATTTTTTGAATTATTTATAAGCTTATTATTACAGCTGATAACTATCAGCTGGTCACAAACAGCTGTGTTAGGTCATTATCGGTTTACTTTCTGTTAGTTTCTCTACTAGAACCTCGCTTTTCAACAGCCTTTAATTAATCATTTTACATACTTTTTGTGTAAATTTATTGTGAATTATAGTGTTTCTTTGAAATGCCTTACACAAATTAAGAAGCATTTCAATGTTAATGGTGTTGGGTGAATGTTTTCAGAACTACTCAGCTTCAGCGTATCTCTATGCTGAACACTATCCAGACAGAGAACTTCAATCGCGAAAGGACTTTCAAGGACTTGCTTGTCGTGTGCATGAAAAAGGACAGATGCGACTAAACAAAAATAAAGGAAAGACACTGGCTAGGTCTATAACAAGTAATAGGGCAGCCGAAGTTTTAGCAGCTGTTCAACTCAATCCAACTGACTCATCTAGGAGAGTTGCTCTTGAATCTAGTGTGAGCCAAAGGTCAGTATTGAGGATTTTGAAAGACGATAAAATGCATCAGAACAGGTTACAACAACGTTTGTGTGGTGATGACTACCTTTATAGAATAAATTTTTTGTCTGTGAGCTAGAGAAATATGTCAACAAAATAAAAACTTCTTTCGCATAATGTACTGTGGTGTGATGAGGCAACTTTCTGCAGCAACAGCAAAGTGAATTTCCATAACCTGAGATATTGGGCCTTTTAGAACCCACACTGGATGCAGGAGGTTGATAATCAGAGGTACTGAACTTTGAATACATGGTGTGGCATTGTTGGTAGCAAAATTGTAAGGCCCTACTTCTTCGCAGAACATTTCATTGCAGACTCTTACAACAACAGTTTGATTAATCACCTACCTAACTTACTGATAAATTTAGCTGATGAAGACTTAGAAAATATGAGGTTCATGCACAATGGGGCACCATCTCATTACGCCAACAACATTAGACAAACTCTCAATGAACAATATCCTGGATGGATAGGAAGAGGTGGTCTTGTTAACTATCCTCCAAGAACTTCTGATTTGACATACCTGGATTTTTCTACCTATGGAGTAGATTGGAATAATTTAGTGTATATTACACAACCAACAACAGTCGGAGATATGGTGCAGCACATCAGGCATGCTGTAAATTTGAATAAGTGTCCAAGAAGTGTTGCGAGCTGTAGATAGCTTCAGTTCCAAAATAGAACTGTGTTTAGAAAATAATGTATTGCAGTTTAAGCATCTGTAATGTAGTGAAATGAACAAGATTGTTTTAAAATTTTGTCAGTGTTCATTTATAAATTACAGTCTTTATTACTTTAAAGATTTTTCAAACCATTAGAATGAACATGAGTTTAGACCTGTACAAGAATATTTTGTTTTACTGATACCTTAGACTTAATAGTACCATTTTTTTAAATAATGCATTACTATTAAAAATGTTTTCACTTCTCATAATATAAAAATGTTTAACGTAGTACAAATTATGAATGGCTAAGGTATTACTATAAAACATTTGTAAAAATGATGTAAAAAACTTATTTCTGTTTATTTTTAAAAACCATTGGAGATACAAAAAAGTTTAAATACACACATTGTTCATCTTAACGAGACCTTTAAAATGATATACAACATTAAGTATCTTGCTATTGAAAAATTTTGACTTATATGAATTTTAAATTTTTTTAAATTTGAGTTGGGGATCAACACCAAAATATTCTCACAAATAGTCATGTGGCATATCAGAATACAGCAATATCTGATTCTGATTTTTTGCTTTAAAAAAACTCAGAATCAGAATAAGCTAAACTCCAATGGATAAAAAATACAGAATGTTCCGTAAATTTCAACATAAAAAAGCCACCATTTTGAAACGGATTGAGATAAGTAAATTCTGCCCAAATTCTTTGCCCAATGCTTGAATTTAAAAATGTGTAGATTAAAATACTGGACTTTTGATTTTGGAACACCTTGAACATAGATTATGATGAACATATTTATAATAGACTCCTCATGGGAATTTTATGGGGAAAACATTTTGTTTTATAACAATACACCAAACCGTTCTCCCACTATACATACTGAATGGGTAGGCCGCCTCACCCGGTATATATTTAAAAAAGAAGTAAGTTTGATATTTAAAAGAAAAGAAAAAAAGCAATTTATACCACAATAACTATTTGAGAAAAACTTTTCTTGGAAATCCCCATAAAATGAAGGGTTAAAGGAATAACTGAATAAAAAAATGTAATCACTAAACGTTTAAATAACAAACCATATATTTACTTTAAACTTGAATATTTTAAGGTGCCTTAGTCCACTTTGAATACTACAACAGATAAAAAATTAAAATGGTTATTTGGATCATGTTGAGCTTAAGTATCTAATAAGCATAAGTGAAGAAAATTGTAGCCAACCTACCTGGAGGACCTGTGTTCAGCAATACTTCTGCTGGAATTGCCTTCACATCAAATGGAAGACCACCCTCTGCAACTCTGTAAAATTTAACTTTTAACTTTGTGATGTGGAAGCTATTTATACACCTTAACAAAGGTTTTAGAAACATGTTAAGGAACAAATTTTACAGTAAGTTGATTCAACATTGACCACAGTATACAAATAGGGTACAATAAAAGTACTGAAAATGAAAAGGGATTTGTGTTTTGTAGAGTTACATCACATGTTTATTTTATATCTTTTCATATGTTTTTGGAATAGGTTAATTAGAGTATAATTGTGGTTCATAAAGTAAGTTGTAAGAACAAATCATATCAAGCTATCTGTAAAGTAAAATCTAAACTATTATTTATTTATAAAACAAAAAAAATACAGCAAAGTTGCAGATATTTATGTTTAAAATTTTGTTATTCTAGTTTTTTCCATAACAAGCTTTAAGCGACTTCAGGTTTTGTGTGAAGGAGCACTTTTTCAAATGAATTAATGTCAAGTGCCATACCTATTTTGAGTTTAGCTCTAATTGAGCAATTTGAGTTGCCCTAACTAATAATATGTCAAAAATATGAATGTAGATCTTGGAAAGCTGGATAGATGTTAAGCTGTGATTATACAAAAGAAAAGGAGAGGACTCATATTGAAACCTTGAGGTACCCCTGAAGTGGCAATAACATTCTCAAAATACTACTAATAATACTAAAACTACCTGAGAAACACATCTTCCATTGTAGTACATGCTACACTGATGCCAGTGATACCCAGATGATCCTTTCTCGTCTCAAGGGCTTCAAATAATGATGAGAATTTCGGTGCATCACTCGATGAAACATTGTAAGTCAGCTGAGTTGGCAAGTTGCTCTTCAGTTTTGGCTCATTCAAATGACTCTCCATTAATGTTGTAATAGCAGTTTCTGGTTTAGCCACATCTTTAGAGATCAGTATGTGATAACCAGTGCCTGAAATTAAAGACCAAATTGATTTATTGTTACATGCATGGAAGGGTTGGTAAGCAATATTTCTTACTAAATATAAAAGCCAGTAGAATGATGATTCAAGTAAATCATTTTCAATAAGTTCATTGTTCAAAGATCTATTGATAAAAATATACCTCTTTGGAAAATATTTTCAGTGGCAAATTAATTGACTAATTTAGCTGTACATTGCAGAAGAGACATCTTGCAAAATTATTCAACCAAAAATACAAGGGTGAAATGGGATTGTATAATTTAGCATTGTTCACAGTTATCATCTCCCTACGGAAACGATACGTGTCTTTCTGTTGACGCTCTTCTTAATAATTGTGAGACATAAATGAAAATTATAATTTTAGTGATTCTAATAAATGCTCTTAACGATGTTATGGGACATGAAATGATTAAGCAATAACTATCAAATACACTTTGGAACTTATCTGATTAACCCAAAATAGAACTATTGACCATTTCAGAGTTCAGAGATGAATATTATTTGCTGGCACTATTATTATTGTTGATAAACTATTTAAAAAAAACCTAAAATATACTTACCATACAGCTTTTTAAGAAAAATAGAAGTGCCATAACAACTAACTCGCCCATGGTCCATGATGGCTATCCTATCTCCCAGAACATCTGCTTCCTCCATGAAATGGGTTGTAATAATAATGGTCCTAGCGCCTCTGTATGTCTGTATGAAAAATTAAATTACACAGCTAAGTATATTTTGTATTAATAAAGTTATACAATGTTAATGTATAATTATACAATGTGGCATAAAACATGATATCTAAACATTATTTTAAAACTTTCATATTATTGACTTAAATTATTTAAATATTACTTATTCAAGTTCAAAAATGATCCAGGTTAAAACAATTATATTTTTTATAACAAAATAAATTATTAGAAACCAATATCTATGTTAATATAACAAATTATATACTTACTAAAAGAATATCCCAAACTTCCCTCCTAGACTCTGGATCCAAACCAGCAGTAGGTTCGTCCAACATTAATACCTGAAAATAATCCAAATATTATTTATGTGTTAGTTAACTTACCAATAACATGTTCTTCTAAAAGCTGTAACAAAAGGTGTTTCTTCAGCAAAGACAAAAATTCAGAAAATATCCATTTTATTCATCACATGTAACAGCAAGTGCCAACGCCAAGAGCGAGTTCAACGTTTTTATTTTAGTAAATTAGAAAGCAATTATTTCAGGATATTGTTTACAGTAAAGATGGCAACCCAAAAATAAATTATCTGTAATTTATTAAGACCTATGATTGTGAATGTTTGTTGTTAATAAATAACGATTCTTGATATAGTTATTTCTATAGTGCAAGACACATTATTACAAGCCTGGCCGTTTGGGCAGTTACATACATAAAAAGTCCCACTTCCCCCATCTTGTGATTGCCATATTGTCATATTAGCTGATTCTCAGTATAAGGCGATGTGACAATGTCTCTCTTCATTCCAGTTGTTTACATCAGTTTTGTTCTTCAGCATTCGATTATTCTGAAGGTTTTTATATTATTATTAATTTTTGCACATTTTGTGTTGTAGTGTAAACAGGTGTTTATTTAAATCGTGAAAGTTCAAGATTGGAGAAGTTGAGCAGTAACAATTGCATGATTGTTGAATTCAATCGGTTATCCCACCACTAGTTATTCTTGCGTTACAGCTGGCAACTAAGTGCCACAATCCAGGCTTGCATTAATATGTCTCATACTATAGCAATAATTATTTTGTTACTCTTAGATTGAAAATTTTTATTTATTCATAAATTTTTTAACTTAACTCCATCATTATGTAGTTAATTAATTTCTCAAATTTACAATCCCATTAAAAAAAAGTATTTTTCAATTACGTATTGCCATTTCTTTTTTCATAATATGGCAATTTTTATTTTAGATGATATAAAAATGGAGATTTTTTCAAAAGTTTAAGAGTCTCTTTCATGAAATAGACAGTTGTTATGACTAAATTACACTTCTTTAGATAAGCTTTGAATATACTTGTAAAATTTAATTTTTAAAAGCATAATACACTTTTCTGTAACAAAAAGTGATAATTCTTACTAGCTGTGTTTCTCCATAAAATATTTCATCTGATCTCTAAGCAGCCGTGGCACCTAAAAAGGTTGTAATTTTAAAACCTTGAATAAAAAAGTTTGTAATTGTAAACAATGGCTTACTAATTTTTTTAATGGTCTTCATTTGTGATTCTCAATTCAAAGTTCTGTACAATTTATTCTTTAAAACATTATAAAGTGTATCATTTGAGAATCTCAGATTTGTGTTATTACGAGGGTAAGTCAAATATAAACGGTAATTTATTCTTTTACCTTCATGTGAGAACTTTATACACTTATTCTTTTAACATTTTTAATATACTCTTCTGTGGGATCTACACACTTTTGACACTAATTTGGAAGTTTTAGTATTCCCTGATCATAGAAAGTTTGAGGGCGAGTTGTAAGCCAATTGTGCACGTGCTCCTCAATTTCTTCATTGCTCTGAATCGTTTTCCTCCCAGTGATTCCTTCATAGACACAAAAAAAAAGTAACAGGGGGACAAGTTAGGGCTATACGGAGGGTGCTCAAGGATTTTCCAACCTATTTCTTCCAGTGTTTCCTATGTCAAAGCCTTGTGAGGCCTGGCGATGTCATGGAGGAGAATGACATCTCTGATAGGCATGTCTTTTCTTTTGTTTTGTTAGGTGGCTTTTGCCAAGCATAACAACTAACAGTAGTAAACCGCATTCACTGTACGTTGATCATACAGAAAATCGAGAAATAAAATTCCCCTATAGTAAAAAAAAATTGTTGCAAGGACTTCTCTAGCAGAATTCTAACAGCACCAATTTTGTGATCTGTAAAGCTTGTCCTTGGGTGTTGATAATGATGTTCGTTTTCAACCTAACTCATCCACCTTTAAATTCTCTTGCCCATGTAAACACACTATTCTGAGACAGTGTACTGTCCACAAACTGTGCTCACAAACGAATTAAAATTTAAGACAGTTAAACGCCTTCATTGGATAAAACTTTAAGATAATCCGTTGTGCAACAGACAAAGAGACTTCTTGCTCAGTCATGGCTGTACTGACGGCAATGCCAAACCGAACAATAACCAGAATGGTTCCCCCACTCCTCATAAACCAAACGTTTGCTCTATAAGCATCATCTAGTTAGAACCTGCATTCTAAGAACAATATCAAAATTACCATTTATATTTGATTTACACTCGTAATTATGTATTTTTTCAGTATTATGAAAAAAATCGTGCTCACATTTGTCTTTGAGATAATATTCAATTCCAAGCAGTTATTTTTTACCCGGTGACAGTTTTATATGCATTTTATGTGTGCAGAATCCTATTTTGTATTACATCATTTACTGAACAAACAGAGGTTGTATAATCAAGAAATAAAACTATTTTTACTTTGAACAAAGAGCAGAAGATAAATAATGTATACATAAAATAAATAATAAAGGACTTAAAAAGGAATACTGAGAAACTTCAGTGAGAATCTCTTCTCAGTCTGCGTTAGAGATTAGTTAGAGGCATTACTTTAAATTTTTTTTAGTAAGAGCTAATGATTTACCAATAAACACCCTTGAATACAATAAATCCTAATCTTATAGGCAAATCACTGGGTCAGAGAAGTAACAAAATTTGAAGATGTTTATAGGAGGCTGTTCCAAACTCTGTAAAGACTGTAAGTAATTAGTGAACATTGAAATTTGTATTTTGACCAAGATTTAATGGCAGATACAATGTAAACTCAAAATAACATATTTATTCAATTATTTATTTGTTGGTCTTTTAACAATATATAACATTTGTGGAGAAAATTTACTATAATTTTTTTATAGATTGACATTTTCTACAGTATTTTAATTATTAACATTGGCAAAGTGTTGGGGATACAATTTGTTCAAAGCTAAAGGTGAAGAATGTCTTATAAATGCATTGATATCATTAGAAAAGAAAACATAACTGTTTAGTGGTTTAGGAGTTTTTGGATATTCAATATATTTTATTTAATAGACTAGCCATTACCCCAAGACTTTGCATGCAGTTTGAAAAATAAAAATCCTATAAATCTGAATAAAAACACTTATGAAGTAATATGATGGAGTCCTATAATCTTTTTCAAACCTAAGTAGACGTATGTATATCTAGTACATATTATTTCAGTGTTCATGGTTAAGAAGATTAGAGGTTATGTGAAATTGTGATATACTCTTATACCAGGTTTTGTGTATGTAGGAGCATCTCTTTTTTGAATTGTCTCTCATATTTCTGATGACACAGTTGAGTTTGCCTTATTGCTCTAATCATCAAAATGTATGCAAAAATTATATAGGTCTCAAAAACCTAATTAGGAAAAAAGCGTCTAATTCTGGCCTTTGTAACCTACTACTGGTATAAGATATTTTCAGTGCCATAGTTAAATGCTTTGTTGTCTAAAAGAAGAAAATATGTACATACACCTAGGACTGAGAAGTCTACACGGCCAAAAAGCCATACATAGCCATACATCTGGCCGTTTAAATCACTTCCGGTCTAATGTATTTCAAGTTTCACAGTTGAAATTGTCTTGTTGCTTCGATCAAGAAAATATAGAAATATGTAGGTTTCAAAATCCTACTTCGGTCAAAAAGCGTCTAATTTTGATTTAAAAAATTTTCAGTGCCATACTTGAGTTTGTCTTGTTGCCCTGACAAAGAAGAGTTATATACATGTAAGGCTGAAAAAGTCTAACACAGTAAAAAATTGTCTTTGCCGCTCGTTTAAATTCAACTCCAGTCTAATTTTTTTTATGTTAATTTATGACGTCACAATTGAGTAGACCTTCTTGAACTGATTAAGAAAATATAGACATAATGTTGGTCTCAGAAACCTACCTCGGTCAAAATATATCTACGTCCGGCTCTTGTAATCTACTGTTGGTCTAGGATATTTCTATTGCTATAGTTGTGTTTGCCTTGTTTTTCTGATGAAGAAAATATACACATATTGACATATGTAGGACTGAGAAGCCTAATAAAATTATAGAGCATCTATTTCCAGTATAAATGAAATATCCTTATGAAGTTCATGCAATATTTGAAAATAATTGTTTATAAAAGGGTTTTTAGAAAGTCTAACCAACTTTGTAGTCTTGTTGTCTTCATAATGAAGTCTAGGAAAGAATGGTTCATTAAGGTATATTAATTTTCATTCTTCTGATTTTCCTTAAGCCACTGATGAAATCCCATATCACAAAGTCAAGGAAGCTAACCAGTTTCGAGTAACATGTATGCTGGTTCACATAGTTTTTCATTAAGGTGGTTTTTATTACAGTTTTTATGTAAAATTCCAAATGCATTTGATGTTTTAGTTCGTCACTGGCACAATCTGGAGTATAAATTAGATAATAACTTTATCTTTTCTATTTGCTTTACTCTACTGATCAAGCACTGTATACTTACTGTTTACTAAAAATTTAAATGTGAAGATAATATGTTTAGCCTCTTTTACGAAATTCAGCTGAAAGTGTCAACAGCTGTTTAATGTGTGTTAAATTTGGATTACGAATCATAAATAATATCATTACTTTTATGAATTCTAAAATATTCTAAACATTTATCCAAACTTTCTCATCATATAAACCTTCCTTGGACTTCAATGAGTATTATTAAAAAATAATTTGCAGAAATTGGTTCAGCTGTTCTTGAAATTAGCGCTTAACGTTTGGTGATTGATTTTTATTTATAAGATTTAAGTACACATGAGAAAATTCTAATAATATTCAATACCAGCCATTTAATATAGGTATGTTTATTATATTATACATTTTTAAATATACTCACAGTACAGAGCAATAATGAAATAATAATCATTACAAAAGGATAGTAAAAAGGTTGATCAGGAAGACAGCAACTACAGATGAATGAAAAATACTATGAATTAAGAAGAATCATTTTATAATTTTCTTGAATCGACCAAAATTGCCTAAAAGGTTGGCATCTTGGGAAATCTTCATATCAAAATACATATGACTTCATTCAATTTAATTTTAAACAGTATTTAATTCACCCACTGCAGCATAGTTTACTGATTACTATCTACTATACTTTTGGTTGTGAACCTACTGGATCTCATCAAACCTACTTTATTTTGCAGAACATATATTTTTAACAGTTTTTCACTGATTTAATTGGGGAAAAAAGTGAAAAGTATATTCTATACTTGTTACAATGACGTGTATTATGAAGTATGAAGTATTCTGCCAATTTCACCTAGAATGCTCAAGCACTGACCTATACTAAACCATCAGACGAAGTTCCCCATCGGCATGAGTCACCGGTGAACCATATTCCACTGAAATAATGCATCTTAATGAGTCACCAGTGACTCACATTGCAATATGAGAAAGATTACCAAATTTAATAACACAGAGAACATGAATTAATTCTGGTTGACTCACTTTAAAATATCTATGAAATTGAATAGTTTACTCAGATTATCTGCATTATATATATACATACATATATATATATATATATATATATATATATATATATATATTATATATATATATATATATATATATATATATATATATATATATATATATGTATGTATATATGATTAATAAGTATTATTGTTAAGCTAAGTACAATTGATCAAACCTTAGGGTTCCCCATGAGAGCTATGGAGAGACAAAGCTTGCGCTTCATGCCACCAGACAATTTTCTGATAAACTCCCCACTTTTATTGGCCATGTGGAATGAGACAAGCAGCTTGAGTCCTGCAGCTTCTGCTCTGTCTCTCGGCAACCCCTTCAACTGCAATCAATAAAAAATATAGTTCCCCATAATATCAACCTCACAAGTAAAAAGACATACATGCATATGCCTTACATATTTATTTTTATATTTGGCATATAAATATGTGTGTTATTAAACTTAACATATTATATATGTATTTCTTTCACAATGTATTAGAATTGCATTACCAGTAGTATTAAGTTATGTAAATGTGGATAAAACTATACTATCTACAAAACTGGTACTAATTGTTTTTATTTTCTTTTGTATTAGAAGCGATCTTAAAACCAGTAATTTACACAAGCTTCTATAGTATGGGGAAAATATAACAACAGTAGATATTTATTCATATGTCAGCTCTAAGAAGTTTGGAGTTTTCGAGCACCAAAAAAAAATCAATCAATTCATACTATTTTATAATTGGGTTAGATCAACCTAATTATGTATTAAAGACGAGATAAATGGAAAACGCAAGTCAAAACTTTGGAAAATTGTTCAATGTTTATTTAACAAGAATTTTTTATAAAACCATCGAGTGCACAACACGCTTTACAAAAATGCCTGGTGTGTACCCAATTAGGTACAAAACGGCAGTTGTGAAAGATCGTGTAATATTCAGTTCAGTGTAATTCTTTTTTTATTTAGTGTATGTAAATTTTGTTATGGTTGTTTTCAAAATTTATACAATTTTTGTATTAATGAATACATAGAATATATCAAGAAATAGACAATGACTATGACTAAATATATTATTATATTACTAAAAAATACTAATTTTGTTTTATTATTAACTAAGTCAAGTTGATTGATATTTTAGTAAAACATTTCTTTTTCAATAGCTAATTTGAACATTTAAACTGATAAAATGTATTTAAAACAAATTAAATGCTATCTAAAAACCCAGAGGTAGCCTCCGTGAGCATTCTCTCTAGGGTTACCCCATTTCCAACCAAATATGTCTAGACGTTGCGGGTAATGGAATATCACGACTGATAGGTCTAGTTCAGTGTGAAGGACTAAGGTTGGAATGGATGAGACTCAGTGTTAAAGGATTTAGCTAGTCTAACTGTAAGGGAGATACTCCTGTCTTCCCTGCTTTGCCAGTAGAGGTTGGAATAGAGCTAGTCACCCTTCTTCTAAGGTGGCATCACTCAGATAGTGCCCCTCATGGTTACTGTACCAGAAGACCTATACAGGGAGGTGGTTCCAACCCTCTAACCTTCCCCATTCTGAATATCCTATCATTCTAGAATCAGTGCAGGAGACGGTTTAAGATTAAGCACAGTAGAGGTTTCCTCAAATTCATGCATACATTGGGTGTAAACCAAAGAACATGGTGCCAAACACGATTCAAAACTTGACATAAAGAAATATATACAAGTTACTGCAGAATTGTCTTCAGAAAGGCCAATGTATAGCTTGGATGAATTCCTGAGTCCTTGTTAATACATGTAAATAAAGTTAATAAACTCTACATGAATCCTTCTTTTGATGGTACTAGATTTCTAATTTCTAAATAAATAACAAATTATATATAAACTTAGTTTCTTTGATATTAACACCTTTTAAATAATGAAATTGCTTAATATTAACAAATTTTCAATCGTAATATATATAATTATAACTTAAATATTCTAATGTAACAAGGTGAGAGACTTACCATTCCAAAAAATATGAGGTGCTCAATGACTGTGAGGTAGGAGAAGAGTAAGTTGTGTTGAGGGCAAAGGCCGAGATTAAGGCGAAACTTGTCCATATCATTAAAAATATTCTTGCCGTCCACAATAACAGAGCCTTTAGTGGGGGAGTACAGACCTAAAAAGACAGTACTGATTATTTTTTAAACTTGAAAGAAGCAGAATCTCTTGTCTTTATTTTCTTCTTATTTCAGCACTATAAACAGAATCAATAGAAAAAAATCAAATAAATATTGTAATCCACCAGTCACTACATACCACCATACATGTGGTATGGTTAGAAAAAAATGTGAAAATGTGAAAAATCTTGTTTTAACAATTATTACATCTATTAAAACATTTTTAGCCTTAGTCAGAAGAAAGGTATATTTTTTGTAAAGGAATGTTTGTGAAATATAATAGAGTAAAATACTATTTTATTAGGATTATTGATGGTTAGATATAATAGTTATGACATATGGTGACATAGAGTATGAATAGTATTGTAGAGGACTTACAGAAATATAGAATATAAATTAAAAAAATAGTTTTAAAGATAACTTCAGAAATAAAGAAGACAATTATAAGCAGAAACATATTCACAATATTACCAGCAGATAAGAAATTCAAGGATCAATTACAAGTTTATTTACAATGCAATATCAGTACGAGAAGGGTGGTAACAGACAACACATAGCGAGAGTTGTGAAACAGAGTTACCACTTCTTACTCATAACAAAGGGTGAGTTACCATAATGTCTGGTAGCCAATAGAGAAAGACGTTTGAGTCAGCTCATAAATCAAGCACAATGATACAATATATCTATGTTGTCAGCACTTACCCGCTTCTCGACTGCAGACACTAATATACACCTATAGCACTTGAGGGGTTAATAGTATTTTGTAATTAAGTCCCATTTTATTACTTTTTACAAATAATAGATTGTGATGTGCAGAATCGAATATTTTACTTACTTTTTTACTAGTATTACATTTCTGTATAGTAATAAAATATTAATTAAGCATTTACATGGTGTGTGTTAATGGTTTCATTTGTTAAAATTTTGGGTTTTTTTAATTAAAAATTTGGTGACATTAAATATCATATCCAGATTCGTATGTTTACCAGGTGATTAATTATTCTTTGGTCTGCTTTTTATATAGGTAGCAGAATTAATCTTAAACTATTTGGGGTGCTATTTCCTATTGCTGACCTCTCACAATCAAATTAAATTCACTCTATCAGATATTTTAAATTTAGGCACTATCTCTTCCACAAAAAGATCAGTAAACCAGTGATTGAGAATGTATTAAACTGTATTAATATTCCATGGAATTTATGATATTTTCATTCTTTGGATGATATGTAAATTACCATCAAAGTTTCTTTACCTAAGATTTTAAGAAGTTTTTCTTGTTATTTTCATTGAATTTTGTTGTATTTATTTTCAAAAACAGTTTGTGATTTTTCTTTTGTAATTTTTGAGTCTACAATTTCAGTTAATTTAGCATTGTGATTCAATAGCTGGGTATTAAGTCTTTGAGCAGTTTTTTGTGAATATTTGTAAAAGCATTATCTATGGTACTTTTTGATGATCCTGTTATCCTTGTGGAAAAGTCAACAAGATAACATACTACACGATATATATTAAAACGTTATTATTAAGTGTCTTCAGAGCATTCTTATGAGTCAATACAAATTTGATTCACTCAAAAATATCAAATATATCTTAGCAAGCAGCACAATCAATTTTAAGACTGAGCATTGTTCGTTCCAACATTATTAACTTACCAATTTGGGATATAGCATTTAGTTTTATATACAAATCTGGGTTGGTTTTCTAACCTTACACATTACATACAGTACTAATAAAATACATGAAATAAAAGTTTTACCTGTTAGAATAGACATTGTTGTTGTTTTTCCTGCTCCGTTGTGGCCAAGAAGAGCCATGATCTCACCTTCATAGATATCTAGGTTTACTCTATCCACAGCAATCTTGGACCCAAACACCTTCCGAAGGTTTTGGATACTGATACCTAATTTTGTATCTAAGGGAGGTGGTTCATAATTCTCCTGGTTGTTAGCTTCGGATGAGCCTACCACCTCTGCATCCCTCTTCCACAACTGTCAAAAGAGTTTTCAAATAAAATGTGTAACTGTAAAAATAAAACAATTGTTGTACTCAAACCTAATTAGCTAGCAAATATTGTATTGTCACTATGGCAAAACTTAATAAAGATTAGCGATGTGTTAACAAACCATTTTCTAGCTAATGTTTGGATCCAAAAACATTAAAACATTATACATTAAACTTTAAGGTTTCCTTAAAACACAATCTTTTTAACCAGGCATATTATTCTGTTGAAAAATGTCTAAGCAAGTAATAAACTTAACATTTTGTTGATTGGTTTATTTTAGTTAGTGATATTTGCTTCTATCAAATTCCTGTAGATCTAAATAGATTTTAAGAACACATTTTTACATTTCTGGGATATGTAGAGTGAGGTGCTCTAAATGAAAATTAAAAAGTTGTAACTTGTGATTATAAAGGTTAAAATATTAGTTGTTTCATTCTGAATAATTTGTTTTTAAAATCAACTGGTCTGCATAACAATTATTTATTATTTTTTTCTGTAGGTGAATCTTAATTTTCTATATTTGGCTATAACGGGGCACTTTTTGCACAAAGATATTTTAAGATTTCAGAACATTAAATTAACTTAAACAAAATGATTGAAACTGTTGTAGTCACTAATTTACAAACAAAATCCACCAATTATAATAATTATATAATAACCAAACACAACCAACAAACCAATTGGTGTTTTGGTTTAATTAGATCATATTATTGTAAACTAATACTCTTTGTTATAAGATTTTGATGACACTAAATTCAGAAAGTAATAATTTACATCGGAAAAAATACAATGAAGAGAAAAAAAGTCTTATCTGAAAATGTGATTTCAGTATTTTCAGCAATTGTAAAGCCAACCTGGAAAGCTCTTCATTAAACAGTTCTTACATCACTCTACAATTTTTCTAAGAAGTTATTTTTGTAGTTATTAGTTAATAGTTATTGCTTACCTGAAATATGAAGTAGAATGGTTTTGCTCTTCCAAATGGTCCAGGTTTTACAGAATCCATATACCAGGTGATGAGTGCAAACAGTACCCAATCAACGTAGAACATAATCACTATGTGGAACATTGATAAACCTCCAGTTGTACCTTTCTCAAAAAACATACTCCATGACCATGTTTTACCTGAAAATAAATAAGGACTAAATAGGAACAAAATTAAAGTTGCTAGCAACAGTTAGGAGATGTCTTTTTATGTGAGGGCATTGCGTGGAATAAGGGTCCCCACTCTAAAATTGAATGTCACAGCTGTTTTGACAACTAAGCTACTACTCAAGATGGCACATAGTGTTTTATCATTCCCTACTATAACAAAATTAAAAATTATATGACTGTTTCTAAACTGTTTCTTCCTCAGGAGTAAATGATCTTTGCTTTCAACTGCTTCATTCCAGCAGTTAGTTCATGCAACTATTGGCAGTAGAAATGTGGATAACCTGAAAATCACTCCAGCGATTGTGTAGCAGCCAGCCAGACAATGATACACAACATGAACGAGTATAGTCCTTTTCTGGACTATTAATAAAAATAAAAATTTAGTGAGCCACAAAGCTTTTTATTGGCATAGGACACCAAAACAAACTCTATTATAGGAAGTTTTTTTTTTTTTTTTTAATAAACCTGATGTTAGTTTATTAAATTTTTTATTTTATTTTTTTCATAACTATATCTTATTTCTTTTTATGTTACTGAAATTTATAATATGTAAAATATACAGAAGAAAACGTTTGAAATGTATTAAGATGAAATCGTTTTCAATGTTCTAGGATCAAAATTAAAGACAAAAGAAAGACTTTTTACAAAAATCAGCATTGAATTTATCTTGTTTTGACATACCTATCTTTTTGAAAGTATATGACATTAAAGTAGTAAATGTTAATAAAACAACACAGTCCAATATAGTTTATTTTTTGGTCGAGGCCTTTTGAAATCAAAGGTTTCATCATCAGGCGACTCCACAAATAAATATCTACATTACTTTTATTACAATTAATATTAAAATACCATATAGTGAAAATATGCAAATACAAAATTTTTAAGAAATATTTCAGCCAATATGAAAAATTAGATATGACTACGGTTTACTTTTTGAATAAATTGAGAAGAAAGAAGACTGGAATTTTGAATAGGGCCTTCTCCATTGTATATTTCTGTTGTTTATGTGTTGTGTTTCCCAAGTGAAATGAAATGAAATGAAATGAAATATGAAATATAAATTTATTTATTTCCACAATCTTCATATAGGTACAGAGATTACAAATGGGTTTGCAAATAAATTTGTGTTAACAATGAAATTTTAAACATTGTAATTTCTAAATATATATTAGTTGGAAATTAGCCTACATGGGCAAGCAGCCTGTGCGTAGGCTAGAGACGCTATCCTTTACAGAAATTAATGTTAGTTTGTTTTGCCGGGTATGGTTCAGACGCAAACGAAAGAGCAACAATAACAATAATAAATTAAATTAAACAAACCAACAAAAAAATTTATATATAATTTATTTGAAATAGTTATCACTTTGAAATGTAGATGAATGACAGGTGGTATCGGAGGGGGGAGGGGTGAGAGAAAGGACCAAGGTCAAACCCGCCCATATTCTGATAAAATTAGGGCCTCGGCTCCCTCAAGGCCAATCTGTAGAAGGAAGAAATTAACGTTTTTCTTAAAAATTGAAATTGAAGTTGATTCGAATAAATTGAAGTTTTTGCAAATGTTTCTGAACAATACATGGGAAATATAAAAGGAATTTGTTATTGAAAATGATTTAACTAACCTTGTAACAGGTATACCGACATTAACTGCATGCCTGGTATTATAAGAATGTAATGTTTCTGGGAAAATTATGTTGTAATATTTATAAATATGAATTAAAAGATGCTTTATGTACAACTGTCGCAAGGAAAGGAGTGAAGATTCGTGAAAAAGAGTGTCAGGAGGATAACGCTTATTTTTCCTTAATCCTGCTTTTAAGATACATTTTTGTGTTATGTAAAGGGGCTCCAAAACTGATTTTAATGCGCCGCCCCAAGCAATGTTACCAAATGTAAGAAGAGATTGGACATAAGCGCAATACGTTATTTTAATTTCCTTTTCATTTAAAACATCACTTAATCTTCTGAAAGCGAAAATATATTTTCTTACTTTTGCTTGAATATAGGCTATATGATCAGACCATTTAAGGCGATGATCGAAAATTACACCTAAATATTTGTAACTTGTAACACGTTCAATACTTTTACATCCACATGTTAAATTTGCATAATTGCCGCATTGATGAATTCTCAAACTATTTAAATTGTAATCTGAATTATTGTTCAAAGAAATAGGTAGAAATTTTGTCCTAGATATATTTAGTGAGAGAAAATTTTGATCTAACCATTTTTTCAAAATCATTAAGTCGTTTGTAGCCTTTTCCTGTACTTCCATCCAATTGTTACCAGAAATAAAAATTAAGCTGTCATCCGCAAACAAAAAGAGTTTTCCATACAGATTTAGTTTAGAAATATTGTTTATATATATCAAAAACAAAATAGGTCCCAATGTACTACCTTGAATCACACCATAATCCACATTTTGAGGATCACTGTTCTCTCCGCAGATGGACACAACCTGTCGCCTCTCGCTCAGGTAGCTGCGGAACCACGCTAGCGCAATGCCGCGTACTCCTATCATTTCTAATTTTGTTAACAAAATAGTGCGATCCACAGAGTCGAATGCTTTTTTTAAATCCAAAAAAACAAGCATGCACCTATTATTTTTTGAAATACTTTTGTTTAAATCTCTGTTGATATCAAATAATGCGTCATTGATACTTTTGTCTGGCCTAAATCCATACTGACACTCACTTAAAATGTTATTGTTTTGTAAAAATGAGACGAGTTGATCCTTAACTATTCGTTCTAAGACCTTAGAGAAAACGCTTAACAATGAGATGGGACGGAAGTGGTTTTTGTTTGTAAATTCATTAGATTTGAAAAGAGGAAAGATTTTTGCTAGCTTAAGATTATCGGGAAATACACCAGTTGAGATACTTAAGTTAATTAAATGTGTTAACTGTTGAGAAATAACATGGATATTAGCCTTGAAAAGGTTAGCCGAGACCCCGTCCATCCCCGGTGCGGATCCACCCCTCAGGCCATTGACCTGGCGTATTACGTCATGTTCAGTCACAGTCTGTAGTGAGAATTCAGTGTTCAGCCAGTAATCAGAGTCACGTACCACTGGATCCCCCCCTGAATCAATCTCGTCGGCCAGGGTTTTGCCAACAGCCGAAAAAAAATCATTGAAATCATTGGCAACCTGTTTTAAAACCTCCTTGCTCAATATAGGTGCACCTGGTAGAAATCTTTGAATAGGAAAGTTATCTCTACATTTATTCCTCCCAATTAATTTGTTAATAATTCCCCAAAACAATTTAGCATTTTTTGTACAGTCATTTAATTTCATTCTATAGATTTTATTGAGTTGCTTAAATCACATCTTAACATATTATAATAAGTTCTAAGTTCACGATTAAAAGGTTGTTTTTTTAAGATTTTACTAATTTTATCCCTTTTACGAATCAAGTTTACTAAGTCATTGGAAATACATGGTTTAAGTTTTTTCTTCCGTGTTGTGGGATGTTTTATTTCTTTTTTAGCGATAGATCATTTTTCAGTAATCACGCCCGAAAAATTGGCTGAACATTCGTTGACATCATAACAATTCAGGACGGGATCCCAGTTTGAGGTGATAAGACACTCGGTAAACAGTTTTTCGTCAGTATACGTAATCGGTGCTAGCGGTGTGTCAGTGGCAGTCGCATCCTGAGGCCGGCGCTGTAGTGGTCAGTGACGGCGGTGTGCAGCACGGCGGCCTGCACATTCTGCATGTCGTTGTATCTCACAAACACGTGGTCCAGGCAGGTCGTGCTGTGCTCCGTCACCCGAGTCGCTTTGTCCACACATTGTACAAGTCCATGACCAATAAGGTAGTTTAATTATCTGTTAGTAATATCGTCAGGTGCCAAAAGGTTAATATTCATGTCTCTTAGTAAAATGCATTTTTTAATTATGTTTTACATTGTTATAATAGCTGTCGAGAGCATCTATAAAACTACCAACGTCACTGTCAAATGTTCTGTATAATGCCAAAATGTTGTAATGAGTATTTAGGTAAGTGAAGTTAAGTGAAATGCCGTAAAGTCACCCAAAAGTCGTAACTAAATCGCTCACCCAATGTATGACATTGTGTTGACAGTAAAGTCAGGTGCCAAAAGGTCATTAGTTGCATTTTTTATTATGTTCTACATTGTTATAATAGCTGTCGAGAGCATCTATAAAACTACCAACGTCACTGTCAAATGTTCTGTATAATGCCAAAATGTTGTAATGAGTATTTAGGTAAGTGAAGTTAAGTGAAATGCCGTAAACGTCACCCAAAGTAGCTTGTGATGTAACTGCAGAAAGTCGCTTATTTACATAAACAATGACGCCGTCATTCTGGTTCCGTAATTTATCACTCAGTACAAGGTAAAAACCCCTCAATGTTCACTCCCTCCTCCCCCTCCTTCAGCCAACACTCCGTTAGAACAATTACATCTACATTGCTTACTATCAAACTCAAATCATCAAAGTTTTTAGAAAAACTTCTAATATTAGAATGGAAAAAGTTAATGTTACTACTGATAACCCTGTTACTCTCCGTAAAACTGTAGAAATTTTTAAATTTAAGTGGGCTATCAATCTCTAAACATTCCTTTGGTAAATCATTATCACCACTGTCATCAATCATTATTATCACAGGCTGCCTGCCCGCCCTAATATGATTATAAGTTTAAGGTAGCAATATTATCATATTATATTATATTATATCATATAATAATAATATAGGATAAGACATTGAAGAACATTTAAAATAAACGCTGTTGGTTTACAACTGTAATAATCATCCAAATTATAGCTATATACATAATAAAAACAAATACATACACACATCTACACTCCCGAGCACACTCACACATACACAAACGTGCATACATATGCACATACATGTACATATTGTCAAAATAATATTGATTTGTTTTTAAAATATTGTAACAACTCCTTCAAACAGTATGAAAATGAAGACTAATATTTTAACTTACAATTCAAATGTTCTAACTACAGCAAGAAATCTATACGAATAAAATTGTGAAATAACGGTTTCATAACTGCATAATATAAGTTATTTTATTTAAACGGAATACAAAGCTAAAATGAAGAAAAATTACTTAAATAAATGTTGTATCTTTGTAACAGTAACAAGCATACAATCTATAGCTGTATACATACATATATACATACACGCATACACACACACACACACACACAAACACACACACACACACACGCACGCACGCACACACAGCCATAAATACACCTATAGACACACTTATAAGTGTACATGGTTTGTTAATATTTTCAAAACAAAATTTAATTATATACAAAATTATAAACTCATAATTGACTTGGTATAATAAGGAAAAGTAAAATTTTAACTTTTATTACGAATAAAACTCTACAATTATTTTAATCAGAAGATCTCATTAATCTTTTAAACTTAACTTAAACAAGGCTAATCTTGACTACAAATAACATTTAAAAATAACGATTCTGTGATTGTAATAAATTATAATAAGTATTGTTAAAAGATTAACTTAAAAACACTTCTTCTATTTAAACTGAAATAAACTTCTAATTGATATGAACCTATCATGTTAAATAGGTATAGACAAAGATGCTTTAGTTTTATAGTTAATGCATTGACATTTTACTAGCTTATATATTATTTTATTATGTATAAATAACAAAAAGTAATTCTAAATGATGTCAGGACAGTTTTGTTTCTATTTAATTTTTGTATAATGATCTTTTAAAATGTATAACAAGAAAATAAGTTTTCAACTAATCTCGTTATAGATAAAATGAAATATAACAAGATTATATTATTTCCACCTTGTTTGTAATGACATCAATAAACACCTTTATTTGGAAATTGTTAAACTATTTAACTCTGGTATTCATAAATGTATCTAAATTTCTAAGAGAACAAAAATGTAGCTTACGGAAAAGATATATTTTTACTTGGTGTCGCTGTGCGGGGCAGGCTGAGCCTGCGGGTGGTGGTCGAGTCCATCCAGCTCCTGGATGCTGCGGTAGATCCACGTAGATGGCACGTGAGTCCTGCGTCACCCGGATGAACACCTTGCCGTCCTTACTCCAGGCGTAGGCCAGGGATTTGGCTCTGACTCCAGCCTTGCAGTGCTGCAGCAGGGCCTTGTTATGCTGAGTCAAGTGTTTGCTGATGAACACAGGTCCCGGGGTAAACGATGTGTACAGGTCTGTCGTCTGGATCCTCTTCTTCTTGGCCGAGGCCAACCGTCAGCTCTTGTAGTTCGACGTGCAAACTGGACCACGATTGATGGGTGGAAGCGACGATCTCTAGGTCCCGGAAGACGGTGAGCAATAGAGATGTCTTGTCTCTCAAAGGGGACTCCGAGCGCTCCAGATATTGCCTCCAGGATGACGTAGACGTCCTCTCCTCCCGTCTGTGGAACACCACGGATTTCAAGATTCGCCATTCTAGAGTATTGATCTTGCTCGCTGATACTCCACTCGGCTTCCCTCACCCTCTTCGAAAGTTTAGAGTTTTCACTCCTTAACTCTATACACTGTTCTTTAAGAATTTTATTCTCTTCTTCGACCACAGACAGTCTAGCGGTTACCGCGGCAAGAGAGTCTTGGATCACGGACATGCTCCGCTCAAGACCACTGAAGCTCGCCTTAAACATCTTATTGTCTTCTGCGATCTGATTCTGTATACTCTTCAGTAGACTGAGCATAGAGGGGTCCTCAGAGTCCGATCTACTTCCCACGGATGCCATGTCTTTACTACAGTCTTCACACTGCCACACAGCGCCACTCGCGATCAATCCTTTAAGTTTAGCAACCGTGCGAATTCGGCAACACCCGGGGTGAAATTCGGCTTTGCACTCTGCGCACTTTGCCATTTCCGAAGGCTTCGAAAATGCCTCGTTACACTTTGAACACACCATTATAAATGGAATGAAATCCACTCACACTCCAAAAATCGCAGAACAAGTAATTAAGAATATAAATAATAGAAATATATTACACCCAAATGTTCGGAAGTACAGATATCCAGACAGACGCTCGCAGGTTGGAACGAGCGGGCAGGCAGGCAGAAACACGGTCTACTCTAGCTGTACGGAGCGCTTATCTCTGTGACCTTCCAGCTCGGCTGACTGATAACGACTGAAGTTCATCGGCTTTTTTACTGCATTTATTAATTTTAGAGTTTCAATCGATGTCCTGTGTCCTGGTTCAATGCAGTGCTTGGCTACAGGAGATTTTTCAACTCTTCCATATTTTGTGTGTGATAAATGCTCTTTGAATCGTGTTTTTATTGTTCTTTTTATTTGTCCAATACAAATTTTGTCATAGTCATCACATGCAATTTCATAAATGCCTGATTTATTATAATTTGAAATTTTGTCTTTAGGGTTTCCTAAAATTTGAAATTGATTCACTTGGCTTTGATTACTTTATTGATTACCTTTGATTGATTACTTTATTTACAGGTTCCAAAATTGACATAATTAATTATAAAATCTGATTGTAATATTGTTATCTTCAATTTTACCTATACTGAAAATCAACTGAGGTATAATTAAATAATGAATTGATATGTATGAATGAAAGTTGCAATATTATTACTATATCATAGATAGATACTATACAATTACTATAATCATAAGTATCAGATTTTACTGTACAAACAAGCTTTTGCATTGAGATTTACACTTCATATGCTTTATCGTACATTGGTATTTAATTTAACTCACCTTTATTCTGAGCATTGATGAAAATTGTGAAAGCCCAGGAGAGACAAACCGGAGGAGAGAGACAAGTAAAAAATTGAGACATTTTGCTGGCTGGAGAATTGGATATAAGTGAATCCATAATTGTGAATGGAGGAATGACCCACAGCAGGATCCCAGTTATCATTGCCATGTTCGCTGTAATACCAGAAGGTAAAAAAGTATTATAACTGCTAGTGTACATTCATTTTCAAATTTTATCAGTTATAGTACAATTACTATAGTTGAATTAAAGACAGAAGGGTATTGGGACGAGCTCGACCGAAGACAGCCGAACTGCCTCACGAAGGCTCGCTCTACCGCTCCACCAATCACAGCCGAGCACTTTCCTTTTCGACGGAGGCAGCGTTGTCACGTCTCCTCTG
Organism: Homalodisca vitripennis; assembly: GCF_021130785.1. NCBI lineage: Eukaryota > Metazoa > Arthropoda > Insecta > Hemiptera > Cicadellidae > Homalodisca > Homalodisca vitripennis. The sequence goes on from NC_060208.1 coordinate 171,777,076, forward strand.
TTGTAGCTGTCATCCGGTAGGTATCAGCTGGGTGATGCGCAGTAGCAAACCGTGCTTCATTACGTTATTGGTTGTTGGTTATGTATGTTGTTTCGTGTGGTGTTATTGCGCTTCTGTTTGTTCGTGGCCAAGTGTTTAAACAGTCTTTTATCAGAAAATAACAGAAAAATGTACCATATTCAAATTATTATTATTAGGCCTATGTATATATTTTCAATAATACACTCGTGGTTTCAGTAAAAATCCTTTACAAGGTTTTGATTTCTGATTCAATTACTTATAAAATAACAACTCTCAAAACAACGAACGCTTTTAATTTATCGCTTCGATAAATGTGTCCACATGTTTCCGCTGCGAACCACCCCTACCTAGAAGCGGTTGTGAACGCTGTGGATGATCGAGTCAGACTGAACAACTTGGCAACACTGTAGCCGACCGGTCCCGAAGAGCCCCGAACCTCGGCCATCGCTGCCGGGTCTCAATACCCTTCTGTCTTTAATTCAACTATAGTACAGTAAGCATTAAAACACCCACAATGTGTGAAGTTAAAAAAGATTTCTACATTTTGCAAGGGTAAGTTGCTAATTACTAAACTGGCGTAAAGACATATTTGATTAAAAAATTATTAAAACTATGGATAATAGACCTCTTATATACAAAGGAATACAACAGAACATGAAACACATCCTTGAGGTACCCCATGTTCTTAGAAAGAGAATAACAACTGGTAACTAATACATTTTTTTATGTTTAATTTCAACCTACTTATGTGCTAAGCCATTTTAAGAATACAAGGACTTTAAGCTTTTGCCATTAATTCCTAAATTTTCATGTTATTCTAAAGAAGATGTGTGACATAAAGGCCTTACTTAAGTATATTAATGAACAACAAGAAAACCTGAAGCTCCAAATTTTGTTCGTACATCTGGGTGCTCTCCATCCTCAGAGTACTACTGAAATTTTCAGAATTGTCCCTCACATTCATTTTAAAAGGTAGGATTTTATTTGTTAATCCATACGTCGACCTCTGGCTGTAAAAGTAGACACTGTAACATTAGAGTGGGTGATTCAAGGATTTAGTATCTTGTAATCTCGGGTGAAAGTTTAAAAAACTACTCTTTAAGAAACCCTTCAGGGTTGTGATCCCAACAAAGAAGGCTTATTATGAGGAAAGAAACCAATTTCATCAGCTAAGCTTTAATGGAGCACATGTCTACTGCATTGAACAGCTGGTGACTACTGTCAAAATAGGTTCAAAACAATGAAATCAGAGACACAATATAAGACCTCAGTGCTCAACTCATCTACACTTAAACAGTACTTTGACTGCACATTGGGATTAGTGTGTTGCTATCGATATCTTGATTTTGCTTGATAACTATGAACTTTAATTGTTTAAGATTGATTTTTTTATTGTAGACACAGCGGATTACGATAATTGCTGTAGTGAGGTACCAGTTTTGGAATTAATGTTTCTTGGGCCTGTTAATGAAAATGAATTAACAATAAATAATAGTGTACATATTTGTAAATTAAATTATAATATTTTATACCTCTCTCAGAAATTTATGATCAGACCCTTTTTAATTTTATTCTGTTACATGATATGAGGTGCCTAGACTCAAACCCCACCGCATCCACCTGTATAATTTTTTGGCAAAGTGTCAAAAACTGTAACTAACAGGTCCACCACAATACAAACATACTTTGTACCAAAGAAATCCTAAATTTTATCATTTATTGTTGAAAAATTATAAAAACATATACACAAATATCAGTTTATTATGAGGAAAAGTAGTATTTGATCATTTGGATGTGGCGGATTTTGAAACTTTAACTGAATTTAACTAATCATTTTGCTTCAAAGGGGTTGTAGAACTAACAATTTTACAGGAATGAAGTCAACACATAAGGCATTAAGGTATAATAATAACATTTTTTTAAGATACAAATTCTGTATTGTGTCGTCAGAGTTAAACTTCACAAACGTTTACATTAAAACTAGGTTCTAAATGAAATGCAATGTATTCAAGAGCAAACATTCATGAAAGCATCCTTTTAAATTACTGTTTTTCACTAAATAACTCCAAGATTATCGTCTTCAATTTCCTCTACTACTTCACCATCATTTTCCTCTTTTGGTGTTTCTTCTGTATTTCGATTTTGATTTTTCTCCACTTGGAAGTCAAATTGAAGAGACTTGAGTTTTCTCCAGTCATCTCCAAAGTGTTTTGAGAGCAGTTTAGCATTATCCCTTATTTTCAAGGGCTTTAGACTCACTCCCTTTTCCATCTCAATCAGCAGCATATTTTCAATCAGTTCATGATACGTACCAATGTCTGCTCTGTATTAATACTCTTGTGTGAACTGTTCCGTTTAATATAATTTTGGGATAGGTGTAATAAGATGTTGTACTGAAATGTTGATTGAGTATTAATATGTGGTGTAAAGTGGACTTAATGTCAATGATACACAAATTGTTACTTATTTTAAAGTTTCACATGACACTTATGGAGTCTTTCTGTGTCAAACAACAGTTTTGTAATTACGCTTCAACCAGCAATAGATAAACCCACCCTGTCAGACTCAGCACAATAACAGTCTGATGTGACCACGATGAAACCAGTGATAAATATGTAAAATAAGTAGCAATGTAACATAAGCAACTGAACCAGCAAATGTTACCTTCTTGTCTTGAATGTACTTGATGACAAGGAGTTAATAGTCCCAGGGAGGAAAGTCCATCCATGCAACTAAGGTAGATACATTTGGATTTTTCCTAATTTCAAAATTGTTTTTCTAACTGTAGGGTTAACACTTATCAAGATAATACCACTTTTGCTTGCGGAATTAGTGGTTAAAAAATGCAAGTATTTTACTACCTTTCTACATTATTGTACTCTTATTACACAATGGGTCATATAACACAACACAAAATAAGATAAAAAAACTCACGACTGGTAAAGAAAGTGCTGACTGCAAAGCAGAAGAGAATCATTGTGACTATGAAGAGGAAAAAAAGGTACAATACAATGAGCCAGCCATCGATTTCGTATACTGGAGAGGACCGTTCAGCCCAGGAGTACTTGAACATGATTGTGATGATGATGATGGAGATCCCATAAACACAGAGGGAGTAAATCATCCAGCCAAACCATTGCATCCAGGAATGAAGTCCCATCATCTTCTGAAACTCCTTTAAAGAAAAAATAGTATTGAATAAGTGGTCACTTTTATTACCCAACAAATTTTGTAGGGTTTTTACAAATTTACATAGAGTTAATAATAATGTTACACTTTGATTAATCAGTTAATTTTTTAGCTCTGCTGTCACCTCCTCAAAAACACTTTTGCTCACTTTTCGAGTAAATTATTAAACCAAATACAACAAATGTTTAAATTACATAACATTAAAACTTACCTAATAAAATAGATTTCTTATTTAGTATCACCCGTCTTGACTCATGTAATTAATTTAAGTTTCATTTTAGGTGTTTTTCCAGACCGATTAAAATCTAGTACAGTAATTCCAATTTTTAAGAAAGGGACTTCCATGAAAATTGACAACACACAACCAATTAGCTTGTTAAAGGTTTTTTCTAAGATTTTTGAGAAATTGATGAATGTCAAGATTGTAAATTACCTTGACAGAATCAATTTTGAAAATAAAAATCAGTACGGGTTTAGAAAAGGTAAATCTTCAGAGGAAGCTCTTATAAACGTAACTATTATGATTCATAATAGCCTTAATGTGAGAAATAAATCCACCAGATTATTTTTAAATTTCATGAAAGCTTTTGATTTGGTAAATCACGAAATATTATTATTAAAGATATTAATATATAAATAAATCTATATTATTAAAGGTGGTGGGAGTGCGAGAGATAGTGCTCAGCTGGTTCCGTAGCTTTCTCTCAGGCCAAGAACAGGAAGTGCGTGTAGGCGGGTGCATCAGTGCCCCAATCCCTGTCAGGGCGGGGGTACTCCAGGGTTCGGTCTCTGATACTCTGTTTTTGATTTTTATTCATGATTTGCTTAAACTAAATTTAAATGGAAAGCCTAATACTTTCCAGTTGGCATAGCAATTTTTTACTCCCACAATCTTACCCAATTTTACAACAATGTTTGACCAAAGATCTAAAAGTTTTAAACGGTGGTGTTACATAATATTAAGTAAAATGCAAATTAATGTAAATAAAACTAAAAACGTAAATTTAGATTTTAGGGGGTTTTGATTTTACAACTGATTTGAAATTTCACTTATCTGATTGTCAAGAGGACGAATGTAGTTGTGTATCAATCGATAAAGTAATCAACTTCAAATGTTTTTGTGTTATAATGGACAAAGAGTTAAATTGAGAAAGTCATATCACAATTTTGCACAGTAATCTCAAGTCTCAAATAAGAACGTTTTATTTTCTTAAAATTTGTTGTGATACCAAATTATTAAAAATGTTTCATCTGAGATTAGTTGACACAAGAAAACAGTATAGAATAGCTTGTTGGGGGGTGACTCAAATATCTCATAGAAAAATTAAGAGTAGGTAGTTCAAATCATTCATTCATCATTTTTTAAGAACAATATTAAATAAGAAAAAGAAAGACAGTTCATTCCCATTGTTCTTAGAGCTAAAAATCTTACAACTGAGACATCTGTACGTATAGGCCGATATCGGCCGATATGATGACACCTCCAATAGGTCGCCAGACTTAAAAACAGATGTCACAGAAGCTACCTTAAAGCTACTAGGAACCAAACCCTGAGAAAAAGACTTTTTGTATTTATCACAAAATAGTGGATAAAATACATCAATATTTTCTTTAATAGTACATATACTTAATTCATCCATACCACAGCTTGGCTTATTTTTCATATTAATTATTGTATTAAGTACTTCTTGGTGACTAGACTAAACTGAGTGAAAAAAGACTCATATTGAGATTTCTAGGAATAGATCATATCCAAATTGATTATATCTTAAATTAGACACAGCATTTGAAAAATAATCATTGAATGTATTTGGTATCAAGTATTCATTACCTTCCACGGCTAAAAAATTGCCCTCAACGATCAGCTTGCTTAAGGATTGTTTTCTGTTTTTGACTATTTTCCTCACAATAGCCCAATATTTTTTTGAATTCCATTTGCCCCATTGATCATAACTAAAAAATAGTTCATTTTTGCCTCTCTTATCCTTCTAGATACTAAACATTTATGTGTGTGTGTGTGTGTGTGTGTGTGTGTGTGTGTGTGTGTGTGTGTGTGTGTGTGTGTGTGTGTGTGTGTTTTTGTGCATATAGTGTCACAAAAATGTTTAATATTAAGTATTATTATCCTTGTTAAAATCTATATCTTCATGCATTTATTATAAAATTTTCAATCCATAAAATTAAAACAGTCTACCAACCTTTATACCACTTAGTTTTTCTTCTCCAACTCGTTTGAGCATGGCAGGCATTATGAAGACAAAACTGAATGTAGTCATGAGTGGAAATAATGCATTTGCAATACTGAAGAACTCATGACCTTTGTCAGGAAATCTCCGCACACCAATCTGAAAAATAAATATTTCAAGCAAGGAATGAACAAAAAATAACCTAAACACACATTTTAAAACCATAAAAAATTGCATTTCTTGAAATACCACAACGTGAAAAAAACTAATGTGCAAATAGAACAAAAGAGCAAAGAAACAACTTCTTTCTGCTGAAATTCACTCTCATCACAATCTTAATGTTGTAAAATTTTCTGCTAACAGTTATCTGTCACATTCGCACTAGTATTTAAGTGTTGATACATAATATACTCTGCATATTAAATCGTTCTTGAAAATCGTTTTATTAACATGTTTTTATTTCACTAATCGAATATGCTGGGAATGGTTAGTGGGCAGAGGCCAAAATTTACAAGGGTCTATAATAACATGCGGATGACAATCAGTCTGATACAGAAAATAAAAGTATTTAGACGATTGTGTAAAAACATTCTTTGAAATAAAGATTTATTTAATGACCTGTATGAAAGTAATTCAACAATTACAACCACTGTTTATGCAATAGTGAAATTTGCTTATGTTGTAATTCTAAATAATTAAAAATTGATTGAAAAAATCCAAATGTTCACCTTTTATTATATTTTAAAAACAAAAAATATATATATACAAATCTAAACCTAATAAGAACATAATACAACTTTAAAAAAACAAACAAATAAATTAAATTAACAAATTTTCACCAGGTCCAAATAAAAACAATACACATTTTAAAATTTAAATTTTTTCATTAAGTACAAGTTAGAACATCAGGAAATGACATTTTTTAAATTATGTATAATTTAAAGAAATTATATGTTTTAATAAAATTTAATATAACTAAAAGACATGCATTTGAATGAACAATTACTTAAGAAAATTAAATTTTTATCAATCTTTAGTATGGATACTGCAAAAACATTATATCCTTCAACTGTTTTCCTTGGGGCAAGTCTGATTATAATATGACCCAAAATACAAATATATATATATATATATATATATATATATATATATATATATATATACACATAAAGGACACCAATCACTTCATTGACAGACTTTCTGAAATACCCCAGCCCCTGGACGGTGAACTAATTTTGGCTACAGTTGACGTGGAATCATTGTACACAAATATTCCTCATGACGACGGAATAAGAACTGTAGAACATTTTTTAAATTTAAGACCTAGGAATTCAAAACCTTCTACTTCTTTTTTATCTGCCCTAGTAACCTTTATACTTACCATGAATAATTTTAGATTTAAAAACAAAAATTACTTACAAATGAAAGGAAACCGCAATGGGAACCAGAATGGCACCTTCATATGCAAATTTATTTTTGGGACTTCTTGAACAAAATTTTTTAACATCTCAAAATTTAAAACCGTTAGTTTGGTTCCGATTTATTGACGACATTTTTATTATTTGGCGACATGGCATGGATAGTTTAACACATTTTATTCAACAATTAAATTCATTTTCAGTTTTAAAATTCACTTTCAATATTTCTAAAAATCTTGTTACGTTTTTAGATGTCGATGTGTTTTTAGACCAGGGACACCTAAAAACGAAAATCCATGTCAAAGATACAAATCCAATGCAATATTTACACTACTCAAGCTGCCATCCTGGTTACGTTAAAAAATCTATTCCGAAAAGTCTAACTATTAGAGCAAACAGACTCTGCTCTAATAAACATGATTATTATTGTCACACTGAAAAATTAAAAAATGTTTTTAGAAATAGAGGATATCCTAACAAAATTGTAAATGATAACATGCAAAAATTAAAAAACTCTACTCCTAGGAATTATAAAAACCAAGGAAAATTTATTACCACCTATCATCCAGGGCTATACAAAATTAATGGTATAATAAAAACTGCACACAATATTCTACAGGCTTCACCTGTAACCAAAAATATATTCACTAATCCACCTAAAGTAATTTTTAAAAAGCCTCAAAATTTGAAAAAACATATTAGTAAGACCAAAACTACCCTCTGATGAGCTAACTCAAAATTTAAACAAACCTTTTGGCTGTGAACCCTGTTTTAAGCCTCGCTGCAAAACATGTAATTTAATAATAAGTTCAAAACATTTCTGTAGCAGCACAACTAAAAGGAATTATCCGATAATTGGTAAAATGACTTGTGAATCCAGCAATGTTATTTACCAATTGTCATGTAAAGACTGTCCGAAGGACTACATTGGTCAGACCATAACTCCATTGCACATTAGAATGAACAAAAATCGCAGCGATACAAATCTTGAAATTAAATCAAATCCTATTTCGGCCCATGCAATGGAGCATAACAAAAAATTCGATGAATGCTTTTCTCTAAAAAGTATTAACAAAATTCAGAACCCCCATAAACTTAAAATAAATTATTTAGAAATAGCTCATCAGAGGGTGCTACAAACTAAACATCCGGATGGTCTAAATTTAAGATACGGATAGCAGTATGTATAAATTACACGTTACAATTTTAATTTATAACATTACACATTTAACTACAATTTTAATTTATAACTTTATATTCCTTGTAATAAGCAAGATTATTTACTCTTTGTACGTAATTCAAAATTAGTTTTATTAACATATGATGTTTCTTTTGTTTATTATTTTTTGTTGATATATTTGCTTATTTACCTACTGTATATCTCTTGAAAATGTCTTAAGACGAAATATAGAGAATTTTTATGTTCTTTTCTTCTATTCTTTTCTATTCTTATTGAAGATATGAAGATATATATATATATATATATATATATATATATATATATATATATATATATATATATATACAGGGTGTACAAAAAGTCCCGGGTCGGTTAAATATTTTTCAAAATATTTAAAATAGAGCTACAAAACCTAACACAAAGTTACTGGACATATTAGTAGAGTACAGAGCCGCAAACCCGACCTCAAACGGATAACCGAGTCAAAAATTACAACTGTTTAAAAATGGCTAGAGTTTGCAACTTAGGTTAATGTAAAAAGTACACTGATGAGCTTTTTTATTTTAACTTACTTTTAACTACCTTCAAAGATTTGGATTACCCCAAAAAATTGTCAAAAATCAAATTAATAAATCAAAATTTCCAAAAAATTCATATGATTATTCAAAAGAACCTAAATTTATTACTCAATTCTTCCCTGGTCTACACAAAATTAATTCCATTATGGGTTTAATTTACTTCAAAGTTCCCGAGACACTTCAAATTTTATTTCAAAAGCACCTCGAGTAATTTTTAGAAGACCTCCAAATTTGAAAAACAAGCTTGTTAACACACTAGTTCCAAAATCTATCAACTATACAAGAAATGGATGTGATCCATGTAAAAAACCACGTTGTGGAACATGTAAAATTATGAGTTCTTCAAGAGAATTCAATAGCAGTAGTACTGGAATGATCTATCCTATAATTGGCAAAATTGACTGTAATTCAAAAAATGTAATATACCAAATTAATTGTAAGTTTTGCTCCAAACAATATATTGGCCAAACATCAAACCATTCAAGAATCTGGTTTAATTTAAACAGGGCATAGGTTTGACATTTTCCATAAAGATGAAGATAAACCATTGGCAAGACATTGTCTAGAACATAAACAAGACAAAATTGAAGAGTGTTAAATTAAAAGGAATCCACCAAATACCACAATGCCCTGATGAAAACTACAACAGTTTAAAATTAAAGCACATGGAGCAAGCTCATCAAATTATGTTCAAGACAAAAAATCCATTTGGTCTAAATTTAAGATAACTATTTAAATAATTTTAATACATTCAAAATTTGTCATAAATTACAAGTTGTATTCCATCCTTCGTAAAAATCAACTGTTCCAACAAGATTGAATTAGAAAAATTTCATGTCAGCTGGACTTTATCAAATTTTATGCACTGTGTTTACATTTATGTTTTCTTAATTCTTGTTTACGTGTTATAGTTTTGTATTAATTTTTATTTAAAACTTCCTGAAGAGGGGGGTGGGAGGTGGGGGTATTAAATCCCCCGAAATATAGAAGTGAAAAATAGTTCTTTTGTTTTCTTCTATTCAAAACAGTGATTAGTAAGTAAGACATTTGGCATATACATATATATATATATATTTGTATTTTGGGTCATATTATAATCAGACTTGGCCCAAGGAAAACAGCTGAAGGATATAATGTTTTTGCAGTATCCATATATATATACAATCTACAAATATATGTAAAATTATTCTGTGAACATTGTCTTGAATAAAATTTTGATGATGAAATTATCAGCTGATGACCGAAACAATATATAAATATTGGGATATGTATGTATATTATTATAACTTATAACTACCATCACTTTTACAGTATAAACACCTACCTGTACAGAATTACCAGTTACTTGCTTTATGAAATTTGTTCCCAATATCATTTGTATCACCAGAAACATGTTTTCTATATATTGTTCTGAAAGAAGAAAACCAACGCAATAAAATACTTATTTCAAAATATCAATAGCATTGTTATAGAACAACAATGATATTAATCATACTATTATAACAGTTGCATTTTCATTGCAAATCCGTAAAATTTCATCATTATAGCTAATATAAAATCTCTCAGTTATAATAAAACTCAACATAGTCAATAACCATGACCTGGCAGGATCATATCCGTGGAAAAGGATGAGAGAGATATATATTAAGGGATTCCAAATCATTACAATTGAAGAGAGATATGAAAAGAAGCCAAGATTTTGATATTGATTTATATACAACAATAAAAAAAACAATACTGATTTTGATTGTTTTTATTAACATATCGTACTAGAATTTTTTGTATGGCACAGTTTTTGTTAGTAAAACAATTAAGTTTATACTTTTGGTAATGATAAAAACAATGTCCTATATTATAGTGATTACACTTTTATACTAACATCCTCCATTTCCCCTGCTCCAAAAAGACAAAAGGATTTAATAGATGGAGGTACGCTTCTGTAAAAGCAATACAGTTAATTGTATTTTTCAATTAAAATTTAGAGACTAAATAGTAACATTTACTGTTTATTCATTGCATACAGAGAGTTTCTTTTATATACCGTATATATATTGAAAACATTTGAACGTTCTGGAATAGTTTATATATTTTAAAACTGAATCTCTGCATGATAACACAAGAGTTGGAAATAATTATTATATTCAGTGATCCTTCACTTTCCCATGGAGATGAACCAGTAAGAGTCAGTGGTACCTAATTCTTAAATGAGAACAATGTAAAGTTGTATACCGTACTGTAGATAATACAAACTATAAAATACATTCTGAATAGAATGTATAGAATATAGAAACAGCTGATGTAAAAAGAGGGATCCCACAAGGATCCACACTTGGACCAGTACTCTTCCTCCTCTTCCTCACAAATGACATGACAAAGTGGTTGAATAATGCTTGTACCACTATAATGTATGCAGATGAGATTGTATTAACTATCTTAAATAAAGTAATAAAAATGCTTGAAGCAAACTATTGCATGCTTCAACCAAGCTAAACAGTACTGCATAAACAATGATCTAGTTTTAAATAAAAATAAAACTGTCCAAATAGTCTTCAATACACAAAAAATCACGAACACAGCACCTCCCTCTGGCCTGGAAATAAGCATCATGACAGAATATTTAGGCATCACTCGAAATTGTTTTAGAAGCCACACATGACCAACTTAGTAAGAAACCTGAGGTATAGCATAGTTTTCCAACAAAAAAAGAGCAATAAGATGATCACTAGCACAATATTACTCCACCAAGAAAACTGCCGGGAACCTTTTAAACAATTAAAAACTCGTATAATAACCTCTCTTTACATAAGGGTGCGATTTGCCTGGTGTAGAACTTTTTTTAAAGTTTGTTAATCATTGGTATAACAAATAATATTATTTTATTACCAGCCAAAATATAACACAATCACTACATATTTAAATTAGGAAATATTTCCTCAACAACTAATTAGATAGAAAGATGTATTCTTTTTAACATTTTTTACTTTGGCCTATTTTTGACGACAGCTTGCCCGACAGTATCGTGCTTCCTGCAAATCACACTGCTTCCACAGACAACAGTCCAACAACTTGCACAGAGAACACTTTTTTAGAGGAAGGAACACGACAAGAGAATATAATGGAATGAAACAAAATACCCAGGATCAAATCTCAATAGCTCACCAAAATATAGATGGCCTAAAAAACAAAATAGGAAGACTGACACACTTCCTCCACAAGTTCAATCCACACATAATAATTCTAACAGAACATGGGCTAAATAGTGATTACTTGAAAAACACCAAGATACCTGAATACGAATTCATCGGAGGTTTCTCCAGAACTCACCACAGGAAGGGAGGAGTTGCTGTATTTGTTAGCTCTAAATTAAAAAATACAATCAGCATAGTATCCATCTCTGACATATCATCTGAGCTATCGTGTGAAGCCATTTTACTAAAGATAACATTAATTTAGAAAATCCAACTTTTACTTAATGGGAATCTACAGATCACCACACAGCAGGCTAGAAAACTCACTGGATGCATTATCAGCTGAACTGGACAAAATACACTGTATAAACAATCCAATAGTCATTATGGGTGATATTAATGTGGACAACTTGACGAACAATAATGACAACCAAACTTTGACAGATGCCCTAGAAGGATACAACATAAAAAGACTAGAACTGCCTCCCACACGAATTACACATCATAGCCAGACATCTATTGATTGTATCTGTACAAATCTGAACGAGGACCATCTATCACATGAAGTAATCAGCTCAGGACTATCTGACCACACAGCGCAAATCTGCTACATCAAGACAGACTTACAAAATGACAATACAGCAAAATCCAAAAAAAGACTAATCAATCACAATACAATAGAGGAAGTGAGGAAAATCCTAGCCTCCCAAGACTGGTCACAAGTTACTCAAAAAACAGGCACAGAAACAGCTTTTTCAGCCTTTAACAGCGTTATGAAATACGCGATGGACATATCTTGCCCACATAAAACTTTTAAATTAAAAACCAATCACGCAAAAAGAGTATGGGATACTGAAAGTGAGACACTACGAAAATCATATTTGGAAGCCTTGAACATAGAAATACTTACTGGAGATGTAAATGATAAAAGGGAAACAGCAACTAGGAAGAAGATGTATGATCTTAAGCTAAAAGAACTTAAGAAGAAGCAAAATGCGGAATTCATAGAGCAGGCTGACAATAAATCAAAAGCTGTCTGGAGGGTAATCAACTCTGAAAGAAAACAAAACACCACAACCATAATTCCTGCAAGCTTCATTGTTGAAGGTGAATTACACAATTCTCCCAATAGCATTGCCAATGCTTTAAATCAATTTTTTTCCAGAATAGCAGAGAAGACACGACAAAAATAGAACACCGAATCAAAATCCTACACCAGCAAATGTTATTCAGGCTCACTTTGTTACTAACTTGCAGCACCACAACAATACTGAAGAAGAAATAGGAACAATTATTGACTCCATGAAAGCTAAAACATCTGCTGGAGAGGACGACATTTCTTCAAAGCTAATTAAACATTGTAAAAGTGAACTTTTAACCCCACTGACAACTCTTATAAACAAATCTCTGGACGAAGGAATTTTCCCTAACAGTCTAAAAGTGGCTAAAGTCTATCCCAAGTACAAAAGTGGCCAAATAAATGATGCTGTTAACTATCGACCAATATCTCTGATATCAAATTTTTCTAAGATCCTAGAGCGAGTAATGTTGAACAGACTTATAGCACATCTGCAGCAACACAACCTCCTGACCTCTAGAGTCTAGACAACATGGATTTATCAAGAACAGATCAACAACAACTGCAGTAGTACAACTAATTGAATACATTATTGATAAAGTAGACCAGGGATTTGTTGCAACAAGTGTCATGCTCGATTTCAGCAAGGAATTCGACTGCCTGGACCACAACCTATTAATTGGAAAGCTCAAGGCACTTGGGATAATTGGAAAAGAAGCTAGCTGGTTCACAAGTTATCTCAGCGATAGGAAACAATTGGTTGAGCTCAGCTACAAGGATAACAACACCCTTCTCACAGTAAAATCTGAAACCCTCCCAATGAAAAGAGGAGTGCCACAAGGATCTGTCCTTGGCCCTGTACTTTATATACTCCTCACCAATGATTTTCCAAGTTACCTTTCAGAGTTTTGTGAGACAGTGATGTTTGCTGATGACACAGCACTACTTATTGCCACCAAAAATCGACAAGAGCTTGAAATAAACTCCTATGTGGCATACAACATGGCAAAACAGTACTGCCTTCAAAATGATCTGGTCCTGAATGAAAGTAAAACCTATCAACTGATATACACATCACTTCCCAATGACTACCAAGGCCTTCCAGAACTAACAACACTAAACTCGAATAAATATCTAGGCATAGTCCTTGACAACAATCTCTCATGGACACATCATGTGACCCAACTTTGTAAAAAACTGAAGATGGGTCTCTATGCTATACGAAGGCTAAAGCAGGTCAGTGATAACAGAACAGCCATCATAGCCTACTACTCTTTATTTGAAACCCACCTAAGATATGGTTTAGTGGCCTGGGGTGGGACAAGCGCCTCAAACCTCCAAAGAGTATTGGTAATTCAGAAAAGAGCCATAAGAACACTGAAAGGACTAAGACCACAAGAGACATGTAGAGAAGCCTTCAAGGAGCTCAGGATCTTGACAGTTACTGCACTCTATATTCTTGAAACAGTAATGCATGCAGTAAAAATAGGCCGAGCCAGATTAGGAGACCACCACACATACAACACAAGGCATAGGCACAACTTCGCACTCGACACTCATCATCTCTGTCTATTCGAGAAGAAACCATCTTATCGAGGAGCTGCCTTCTACAACTGTCTGCCAGAAGAAATGAAGAGAATCCCTGAGAAGAATCTGAAGAGAAAACTCATGGACTGGCTGCTGGAACGAACAATATACACAGTCCAGGAGTTTTTGGATTGGAGAACTCAGCAATGAAGATGAATAATGACAAATTCTGTAACTCTTACTGTACATACTTTTTACCTAATTCGAACTTAACAATTGTAATTCAAATGACACAATCGCTGTACTCAATGTATATGTGAATAAAGATTTGATTTTATTTGATTTGATTTGATATTTTTTCATCCTTATCACCTTCAAAATTCATATTAAACATAAAACGTTAAAAACTTTTAACATTACAAATTGCGCCAAATTTATCTTCTTAAAACCTTTAGATTGCATTTGTGTCTTTTACAATACAATTACAGAACAGATACCAAAACAGCTCATCACGGTTCAGTTCTATTGTTTGGTCTTTGACTTTGATCACTCGTGTCACTTACACTGGTGTCTCAAAAAATATTTTGTAACCTCAGCTATCAACAACACATTTTATAGCTGAAAGATAACCTATTTTTGCCATGAAAGAAAGTTATACTAGTTATAATAATGGTATTATATAATGGTCAGCAACATAGTTAAAAAGCAACATAGTCTAAATGGAGAATGGGTTTAGCTTTGGCAATTATTACATGATGTAATAAAATTTAACACACTAACACATTTTAATGCTCTTTGTTTTCAAAAGCGAGTTTGAAAAAAAAAATTTGACACAATTTTGTAAAAAAATTTAAAAGTAAGTGATTTTAAGTGTTTTGCAGAAATTTTCTGAAGCTGTATTACCCTCAAAGCCGGAAAAAAGATCTTCAGAGAAATCTGGTGATATGGCAACCCTATGAGATGAAATGGATGCTGCTGCTTTATACTCCACTATGCACAGCAAGATTGCCAAACTAAGAAATTTTAGTGTTAGGGCATATGTTCCTATTTTCTAACACAACTTAAGTAACAAAATAAAATACCATTCACTTTGCAATACCTAGTAATTCAGCTGTCTAAGTCAGCAACGCACAGAACTACTAAAATCTTTTTAGTTCATGTTTTTAAATATGGTACCAAAATTAAAAAATCCTAAATTTTGCGCCTTTCTTCCACATTTTGTGCCTTGGGCAGGAGTGTAGATTGCCTATATGGATAAGTCAGCACTGGGAAACAGTCTCCAGCTTTGTTGGCTATGAGTGATCATTCATTGTAGAGTACCTTCCTCAAGATACACCAATATCTTACCACACCACAGAGGATGAATGTCTGCTGAACCTTAATATGTACTACTTTACCGAAATATAAATAATTATATTATTATGCTACTTTCAGGTATTAACTGGTTTAAACTTAACTTTTCTGGAGTAATTTTAAGATCTTACCTGCAAAAAAGCTGTAACCAAATAATTCATTTTCAGGACTTGTTTCATCATGGTACACTCTGATTTCATATTTTAATTTTGTTTTAGAAATTTCGTTCCCAAATGCGATGCCAACCATCTTCGATAGTTTAGACTCTTCTTCTTCACTGTTCAACCACTTATTCAGGTCACTTTCACTAAAGAAATGTGTTATATCTAAAACATAAAAATCATGTTATAAATTGCACATTCATATTTTGTCTCGCTTTAGAGGAAAAGTATTTAATGAATACATTATATGATCAATGATCAACTATTAGTGATTGAAACCTCAATCATTTTCTCATGAATAGAAATTTTTCACTGGCCTTATTGTTAAGTCTATATAATAATGCACAATTTAGTTTTTAAAGTTGTCATTATAACATCGTCTTTATATATACTACACGATTACACAATTACTGTTATGTTAAGATGACCATAATGCACCAGGGTGATGCACGAAGTTCAGTACTTGGTATTTGCAAATGTGACATAAACCTCTATATAGTGCTGGGAACAACAGATTAAAACAATTTGGAAAAACCAATTTGATCGATTCTATTTTTTGGTAGCAGTTGAAATTTTTATTAAATTACTTGCTCTGAACTAAGGGAAACTAGTTATTTAATTTTAGCTAATTAGTTTTGTTTTATCAGGTGTTTCATTTAAGTGGGTGAACCAGCCAAATGGACTCAATTGGTTGTTTTTCTGAAATTATTTTAAATATTTCAATCTACTAATGTTACTCCATAAACAAAATTATGAACCATAAACATAAACTAGTTGAGAGTTAGCTCTGAAGTCAGGCTGAAAGAACTAACTGAGCAAGAAAATAAAACTAAAGCCTTCTTAAAATCCCTCTTAAGTACAACTCAGGCTTTTTTAACACAGGTTCCACAGATAACCACGGAGATAACTGATTATACCAGGAAGCAACAATACACAGAAAAACATGAAAACCTGCAAGCCAACTCATTAAAAACCAAAGAAATCTTACAAAACCAAACTATAGAGATTACAAAATTGCCAACAGCACAAAGTCAAGACACTAGTAATGAACCTCCAGCTCAGGAATCTTCAATATTTTTACACCCTACACCAAAGAAAATAAAAACTACAGCAAATCCTCCTTCTTCAGCAGGAGAAACTCTGCATCAAAGCTATATCCTCAACGAATGCTTAAAGAACACCAACAATAAGAGAATACCCTGCTGCTCCTATATAGAATCCTCAATGAAAAAAAAGAGAACTCAGCTCCACTGTAAGCTATTGAGATTGGCAATGTAACCTCAAACACAAAGCCAATGTCAGAAACAGTAGGCCTTATTGACCATGGGCACCTTAAAACTCAAGAGCATTTTTTAGAGTTTCGCCAAAAAAGGGAGAGGAAACTAAAAAGCACCCAAAAGACTCTAATTTATTGAAACACAAAACTCAAAGGCCGAGCTGTATAAAAATACTGCACCAAAATGTGGATAGATTAGCTAATAAAATTGATAAAGTAAACCATTTATTAAGTGAAGAGGCTCCAGATGTAGTTGTTTTAACAGAGCATGGACTGAAAGACGATGAACTAAAAACACAGTATTAGACGGATACAAACAGATAACTAGCTTCTGCAGAAGAAATCACTTAAAAGGTGGAGTCACAATCTATGCCCAAAACGATGTTGAACCCCATACTGAGAGTACGAGTACACACTTACTCAGCACAGAACTAATATGTGAGCTCTCAATGGTCAAGATAAAGACCAAACACAAAGATGTCTGTATCTTGGGAATCTACAGACCCCCTAAAGCCAACCTTGAAGATTCTCTTAAAATACTATCAGAAGGCCTAGACGAGATTACACTCTGGAACAGCGAGATCATTATTGTTGGAGACATCAACGTCGACAACCTTGAAAAGAGCATCAAACCCCAATAAAACTAAGCTAAACGAATACCTGGCAAACTACAACATACAAAGACTAGATATAGGAACCACAAGGAAAACTTCAACATCTGAAACCTCTATCGACTGTGTTTGCACAAATATTGACCAAAAAGACATCCAGGTCAATATCCTAAATACAGGAATATCCGATCACAAAGCCCAATTATGTGTTGCCACCATCGCTCTTGAAAAACCAAAGCCAACTATGGTGTACAAAAGAAATTTTACAGACCGAAAACTGGAAGACCTAAAATTGCTACTTGAGGAACAGAAGAGGTGGTATGAGATATACTCAGCAAGCAGTATAAACACATCCTACAATACCTTTCTTAACATTCTCACCACAAACATGAACACTGCATGTCCTGTCACGAAAAGAAAAAATAACGGAATGAAGAAGCATAAGTACAAGTGGGACAAAGAAGTCAATGCCCTCAAAAGAAGTTTCATAGCAGAGCAGGAAAACTATCTTACATCAGGCCAAGAAATGCACAAACAACGAATGGTTGAGAAGAAAAGAGATTACGATCTGAAGGTAAAACAACTTAGAAAGGAAGCAACATCATACAGAGTAGAAAACGCTGACAACAAGAGCAAGGAACTATGGAGGATAGTCAACAGCGAAAGATGCACCGGGAATCACAGAACCCCAGCAAATTCAACACTCAATACCAATGGAAAGATTATTCGTGACCCCAACATCATTGCTCATGAGTTCAACACATTCTTTGTTAATATAGCTGCCACAACCTTGGCCAAAGCAGGGCAGATGGACACTGAAAGGAGAACTGTCAACCATATACACAACATAGGCGACCTAGTACTCTACCCAACAAACGAAGAGGAAATCAGGAATATCATCCTGTCCATGAAGCCAAAGTCATCATATGGATATGATGAGGTCTCCAACAAATTACTTCGTCACTGCATGGAAGAACTTATACCCTCGCTTGTACATATTGTAAATGGGTCATTCAGAGAAAGCACATTCCCAAAAAGGCTGAAGATCAGCAAAGTGTACCCGAAACTAAAGAAAGGAGACACTACTCAACTAAACAATTATCGACCCATCTCTTTCGTACCTACCTTTTCCAAAGTTCTGGAAAGAGTAGCCTTAGCCAGACTAATAAAGCATGTCAAGAGGTATGGGCTACTAACTACAGCGCAGAATGGGTTCACCAAATGTCGATCCACTAATACAGCAATCATAGACCTTGTGGAGACAATGATTGATCACATCAAGGAAGGAAATACTGCCACAGGAATATTTTTAGATCTAAGAAAAGCCTTCGATTGCCTAAGCCATAGCCTCATACTAGAAAAGCTAAAGTCAATAGGTGTTAGGGGAACTGCTGCCGACTGGTTCTCCAGCTATCTCAGTGACAGGTCGCAAATGGTAGAAGTCCAACACAAACTAAACACCAAGATCACAACAGTCAGGTCCAAGCCTCTGCCTATCAAGAGTGGAGTACCGCAGGGCTCAGTACTGGGGCCAGTACTTTTTATACTCTTCGTGAACGACATGCCCTCCCAACTTGAAGAGTTCAGCAAAGTTCACATGTACGCAGAAGATACCATTCTCACTCTTGGGGCGAAGACACCGGACAACCTTGACATACAATCCTTCATAGCATACAATATGGCCGTACAATACTGTCAACAGAACAACTTAGTCGTCAACAAAGGAAAAACTCAACAGATGGTGATTGGCAAGGAAAAAGAGGGTGTAAGTGGAGTGCCAGAGCTTGCAGTATGCTACGAAGTAAAGTACCTTGATGAAAACCTTAGCTGGGCAAGGCATGTCGACACTGTATGTAGTAAGTTAAGCTCTGGGCTCTATGTCCATAAAAGAATGAGCCAGATCTCAGATGACAAAACTGTAAGGACAACTTATTTCGCCCTTTTTGAGACGCATTTGAGGTATGGCCTTGAAGCCTGGGGCAACTCGTCAGGAGGCAACTTACAGAGAGTGCTCATCCATCAGAAGAAAGCAATAAGAGTGATGGCAAGACTGGGCTTTAGAGACTCGTGCAGAAATGCTTTCAAGGAACTACGCATATTGACAGTCGTGGGACTATATATTCTTGAAACCACGATCTATGCAAGAACAAGCAACCTTGAAAGACGAGGCAATATTCACCACTATGGAACCAGGAACGCTGGCACTTATGACCTACCTGCCCACCGCCTTAACATCTTCAAGAAAAAGCCATCATATATTGGTGCAAAGTTCTGGAATTTGCTGCCAGCACATGTTGCCCAACTAGACATCAAATCCTTCCGAAGAGGACTTATGAACTGGCTGATGGACCGCCCATTCTATTCGGTGCAGGAGTTCCTGAGGTGGAAGGAGGACTACAACCCCTAAACTGGAGAACGAAGATACCAATTGTTCTGAAAATTTTTCTGAAACACACACACACACACACACAAATACACCTTTTGTAACACATACACACATAAAAATGACAATTGTACTGATCTTGACGATTATGTTCAAATAAACAATGTCTTATGTCTTAAATTGTTTTTATTTAAATGAATGAGTTTACCAGTCTGCAATTAAAGTTCAAGCTCCTGCCTTAATTAAACTATTATTAAGAGTAACATTTTATGACATACGTATTTCATTTCCTAATAGTCACAATAATAGAGGTAATTATATTAAATCCACTGTAAATGTTGAATCAAAACTAGTAAATGTTTATTTTCAACATCTTTCACAAGGTTAGTAATTGAAAAAACAACCGATTCAAAAGGAGGTTTTAAAATTAACTAATTGTCTAATCACGACACCAGATATATGGGACAGACTATGGTAATTAGATGTACTTAATAAATCGACATCAAGATTATTATTTGTTAAGAGATGAACGTAATTAATCAATTTTATTAATCAATAACTATATCATAAAACTTTTATTCAATAAAATAATACAATAGAGTAGTCAGACGTTTTTACTTAAAGTACAAAGTTAACTGAAAATAAAAACAAAGGAATCATGTCAAATAAAAACAAATCAACTCGAAGATATGCAATTGGAGTTGCTTTCATAAAATGAGCGAATCTTCTGTATAAATATAAACATCAAGTCTCAGTAAGTATTCATAATGATGATCTGTATGACTCTACAATTCCACGTTTCAACTTATTTTAGTTGCCCCTCACGAAGTTCCTACTGTGACTATATCTCATGTATTGAAAGTTATTAAATTTACATGGTTGTCAACAGTTAAATGATAACCATTTATATGATCAAGATGGTTGAATAACACGCTTTTAACAGATATTGTAAGATTGTTATCCCTGGCTTTACATGCTCAACTCATATGAGTGGTGTGATGATTTTGGCATCTTTCTTTTAATTGGGCATATGAAAACATTGAAAATCAATATAACACATCAAAATAAAGGACTGTTTGTTGTTTAAAATGACTTTCTTGTAGAGATGATCGATAGGTTGACATTTTATAATCTCATAGGTGTTGATTAACATCGAATATTGAGGAGCACATGTTAGCCAAGTCTGCCTGTAATATAGTGCACAGTGTGATTGATGGTTACATTATTTTACCTCCAATTGTACATCCTTAATATTTTATAAGCAATTACAGATAAAACACTTGGTACATGATTACTACACCTAGAAATCCACTTTTTGAAGTAACTATCAGTTATCTATCATATCTATGGAACAGCCTGTAAGAAGCCAGAAGAAAATCTTAAATGAGAGCATAGGTCGAGTAGTACATCAAATTAAAGGGCTCTATTAGGAGAATACAATGCCAAAAATCCTACCTCAAAAAGTTCACTCCATTATAAAATTGCACTGGTGACAATGTATATCCTGTTGTGGACTGTTTAATATTCTTTTCTTGGCTCAAGTTGGGAAAGATAAACTTTATTAATGCATATTGGACCTAATAAATAATGGTTTAGCGTAGTTAGTGACGCTTCACATTCAATAAAGAGTATAGTATACAAGGAGTTTGACAAAATATTAAACAAAAACATAGGTCAAGGTTTACATAATTTTAAAGGGTTTGTCTAGCAGAGATGAATACCACAAAGGATCATCCAGTGCATAATGGCAGATGTTCAAAAATTTTACTTGGTTGTAGATAGACATTTTATTAGTACCGTACCTACAATTTAAGTGCACTAATATATCAAAGATAAATCGCTGCTATAATCTGAATACTGCGTTATGCCCGTCATAGAAAAATACACTGTGATGTTATTAATTAATAAAGTTTAGCAATTTGGTCTTAATTTACTGATACAGGGAAAAACCTGGTATCAGTTACAATGGAAAGTTCTTATAAGGTTCCTCTTCGGAGTTTACAAATAGCAATTAGCCAGTCTATTCGTAGTATACCATTTTTTCTGATGTAGTCCTGCTGTCCAACCTTCTAACATCTCAGTATTGTTTAACAAATTTGTTATTTTTAATTTAATTTGGTTGAGAAGAATAAACAGCATTCTCTAAAATTATTTCACATTATTCAATATACACTTATTGAACACAGTCTTGTGCACTAGGGCTTTTGTAAAAGACTGTGGCGTAAACTATCATGATGATATCTGTAATTTCTTTACTCACTGAAGTTATTCTTGAGTGAAGTCTCATTCAAACTGTTCTCAAGTTGGTGCATTATATTTTTTGTGAACTTTGTGTGAGGAGCGTATGCTATTTGACGAATGCCATAAAAATTGTAGCCTGCAAAAGTATCAACCAGATCCTTAAAGTTTTGAACAGGGTAGGTATGGTATTGATTGTCAGTACTTTGCTCTGTAGGAGCATACTTTGTGAGTAGGTAATATAGCAGTAGAGGTAGCACCACTTCCAAGCAGCTCAAGAACCAGTGTCTTTGCCTAAGGATGTAACTCTTCCAGAGTATCACCTTGAACTTCTGCCATAGATCAGCCATTCTTCTTTCTGAAAACAAAATGAATTTATATTAAAAATACTGAGGAAAAAAAATACAGTAAGTCTAAATAAAATGTCTTCTCGAATAATAAAATAATAAGAAAAAAGTTCCATGATTATTAATAAACCATAGAATTGAGATCATCATAAACATTGTTATTGTACCTTGTTTTATTCATAAAACACATAGTTACACAAAGAAATATTTTTGTTCATTTAGAGGAGAATACAAAGCTACTAATGCATAAAACTTCATTTACAGTACACAGTGCCAGTCTAAATATAGTATTAAATCACATTCAAAATTCAAAGTTTGGTCTTACATTACTCACAAAACTTTTTATTAGTAGATACATTTTCTGCCAATTTATTTTCATTAACAAGTATTGTAAATAACAGCTTACTCAAAGCAGTGTAATTCTGGAGAAATAATCTGGATTCTTGTTTAAATTTTGTAAATTTTTAGAGAATCGCTTAAAAATTAATTAGAATTTTAATAGTACATTCTCACCTTTGAATGCCAAGGTATATGAAGGGGATAGAGAACCACAAATTGCATTTATATTGTTTCAATTTACCAACGTATAACTATGCCATAACTACAAAAAAGTAACAAAAACGAAATTATGCGATTTAACAAATTATGAAACATTAAAAATGTCTTGTTAATCTTGTGAGATAGACAATTAATAAACAACCAACAACATGAATTCTAACATCAGTTGTATTCTATTTTATTGTAATCTACATGAAAATTCCTTTCCCTTGAATAAAAAATGAGTTTTTTTAACTGAATGTTTAGAGTATTGTCTTATATTGTCATGAAACACTTAATAAAGCTTTGAGAATCATAACAAAATTAAATTTTAGATCATCTTGTAGGTCTATATTTAAACAGTTAAATTTATTGACCATTCCATCACTTTATATATATGAGGTCTTAATGTATACCCATAAAAACTTACTTAATAATATCACCACAAAAGATCATGATTATAATACAAGACAGAGAGACAGACTTACATACCCAATCCATAGAACTAAATTATTTGAAATGTCCCCTTATTACAAAGGACTAAAATTTTACAATAAAATTCCAATATCTCTATCCTCTTTGCCTCCAGAAAAGTTCTCTGTAAAATTAAAACATATTTTAATAGAGAAAGAATATTATTCAGAAGCTGATTTTCTAAATGATGCAACCTTCATTAATTAAATTACCCCCCAACCGTATCAAAACATTTTGATGTATATATATTAATTCCACTGTATTTATTTTATCACTAATTATTTTTAAATGTGTTTTATGTTTTGTAAATTATTTTATTTTAGTGTAATAATAGCTACATCTATCTTTATTTAATTTTAATATGAATTATAATCTGTACCTGTATCATTAGAGTTTACTGTTTTATATACTGGATCACTGTTTGTGCGATTAATATTGATTATTTATCAATGAATTGTTAATTATGTTTATAACTTTTTTTTAATTAGGTTTAGTATATTTTAAACTATATTGACGAGTCACCTGTTCATTGTAGATTTTATCTACTACATTTATGTAACGTTATGTGACAATAAATTTCTGATTCTGAATAAAAAAGCTCTGTAAAATCAACCACAAGCATAATTTTGCATCGTAAGTACTGTAGATACAAAATGCAACCAATATGAGTTTGATTACTCAATTAATTACAATAACCCCCCCCCCCCGCAAGATTTTCTATTGTAAGAACTTTTTCGGAATAAGCAAAATATCTTATTAAAATGTATGCACAAAATTTTAAATAAGCAACTAAAAAGACGTAATATAAGGTAAAAATATTCCTTTTCTTCCTTTTTGATTGATTTATTGATTCCTCTAATCAGGATTCCACATTGACATGAAACACATGGAATCCACTTTTTTATAAGATGCCAAATACAAACAAAACTCCTAAAAAAACAAAATCACAAAAGTCAATATTTAAACAAATGGAGCAGCTATTTTTCTACCATAGTTGAGAAGAATAGTTGCAGCTTATGGCGATGAACCAAAAATCATCCCTCGAGATAATTCCTACCAGGAAATTATGAAAATTCTATAGTTTGAATTTTTCTTAAAAAAATCACATTATGTGAATAAGGTGGAAAAGGTTCAGTATGTTTATTATGAGTGCTATGGTGTTGGTTTTGATAAGCTGCTGTAAAATAAGCTTTATCTTTTCAAAGTACTAGCAAGTCTCTTGTTAAATCACACAGTTTAAGTTAAGTTATAAAGATATTCTTATACAAATTATTCTTATTCTTTTTCGAGAGAAAAGAATAAGACCTGTTTGAAGGCGAATGATACGGATTACTTCATGTTACACCACTATCCATCTATTCTTTTGTTTATTTTTTATGGGTTTCCAATGAATGAATCAATTTTTTATTTTTTTATATTAATTGTCTCCCAATTAT
This sequence comes from Homalodisca vitripennis, assembly GCF_021130785.1. Lineage (NCBI taxonomy): Eukaryota > Metazoa > Arthropoda > Insecta > Hemiptera > Cicadellidae > Homalodisca > Homalodisca vitripennis. The sequence goes on from NC_060208.1 coordinate 171,802,257, forward strand.
TATTTGGTTAAAATTCTATAACATCAAATAACTGTTTCCTTGTTTTCATTATTACATAAGTTTTAATACTTGGATTATTGATAAAAGTAAATACTTCATACATAGGGCATATTCGCAGGACCAATATCAGACAAAAAAACCAAAATAGAAGATAAACATAATGATGAGGCAAAATTAAATATATACTATTGCATAATCACAAAAAACAAATTGTATAACTGATTATTACAAAAATCTTCAATATTTCAAAGTCAATCCAATTTTATTCATTGTTGTGATGGGATGAATCATTTTTGTCCACTAGAGATCATTTTATATTGAAACAAACTTTTAATAACTAAATTGTGGCAATCTGTCAGAAAAGGTAAGTTTGTTGTAAGGGAAAATAAACATCTAAAGATTTTAAACAAACGTGTAGGCCTACAATAAAATTTGATGCTGATGACCTCGAATTGTGGTGGCACATCAGAGTAGCAGAGAGTGAAAATAGTCTAGTATTGTATGCCTCAGTCAATCAATGTTCTACTCTTCTTTACGAATAGATAGTGCAGGATAGATAGCGCAGTCAGTAACGCTGCTACCTAGCGAATATTCCATGAACACTGGACAACTGCCGGATGGCGCGACAGCTAGTTTTCGTACACAATCAAACCGTCAAATTAAGCTGTTACTGCTGATGTTAATTTCTAGTTCATCGTTATTCGTCACTCATCGTTCCAGATTCTGTTATTCGTTATTCCGTTACTTAGCGATACTAAACATGTTCATCGTTATTTCAATAGTTATAACACCAAGCTAATTAAAATATAAGGCCTATTGAAGTTACATTTCAATAACAGTTACAAAATGATAATTAACCAATCAAGCTCATCACTGACAGAGGAACACGCACTATCATCAAATCTCTCTTGCCCATGTAGAAATGGTGTCATATAACATTTCAAGTGACAATAATTTTTTTTTCTCGAGATATCCTGCAGACAGACATAAAGACTGAAATCAATTATACAAGCCCTCTAAGTGATGGTAAAAAATGATGTAGTCTCACGACAACACAGCCAATTTTGTCTATTTTTTTTATTTACACCTGTTTAAAGTGTTAATTCAAATAAAAAACGCTTATTTTTAATTCGGTACTTTATTTCAATTCTCAATTTTACATTCAATTATTAGCCTTTTTATTACAAAGTTCCACATATTATACGAACTTAAGCTGCACTATAGTTCAACTTTTTATGGGGTTCATATTTTAGACAAGATTTAAGCTTTTGATACTTAACTTTGTAATAACGGTGCTTATTAGTAATTTCGTGTACGGCATTAGACAAATATATGAACCAAATACTATGACTACTACTACTGAGGTCTGAAGGGAACACTCAACACTATTATAATAAACTTCATCGGGATTATATTACGTGACCGTCTGTGAATTTTATCGTTTGTTAAGCATATTGTGATCGATTTTAACTTTAATTGCATGGCAACGCTACATGAAACAACGGCACCGAACTATCCAACTTCAGCTGAGTATAACGTTCGCGAATTGACAGCCGTTATCCGCCAATAAAGAGTTGCTGCTCCTCCATCGATTCCTTATCCATCGACGCTCGTTGTACACACATAGTGCTTTCATCATCAGGCATTCGTACTCAACTAACTAGTCTATATACTAGTTGTTGATATATCACAGTAGTATTTTTAATAATAGTTATTGCGCTGTAAGCAAATCTACCTGCAGACTATCTGAATATTAAGCTTTTGAATCGGTATTGCGAGCCATGTTCTATAGTTTGTCGGTGACGAGCTGACATTTTATCCATCGATCGCTACCACCCGAGGCTTCAACCATTCGCCAATCGTCCTCCATTTTAGCCTTTATTTAGTGCACATCCAACCCTATTCGACCTATGACAAGGCCGTTTTAGAATGAAACAAACTGTTTTGGTAGGTTTACCTTTTTAAACTTTCAGTCATCTGTAGATGGAAATAATATTTCAACATTATCACTCCGCGAGAATTTCAAGTACGAATTCTGGCCACAGAAAAAATGTATGAAAATACGTGATTTTTAAAGTAACTTGTGTATAAGTTATGATTTTAGTTAAGCAAGTGCTTTTTAAATGATTTATGACTTAAACGATATGCGTCTTAATAGAATATTGCCTCAGAAACTTACATGTTATAGATAAAAACCTGCAAGTGCCTTCAGGTTATATACAAATATTTTTATATGCTGTATTAGGTTACTTAGAATATCACACACAATACAGGATAGAACGTATTTTAAAACATTTTATGGATCTCGACCCCAGGTCCTCCCTGTGCCGAGCCCACGGCAACCGAGATTCATTTTTGGGCGGCCCTGCCTATATTACGACCTCCTCTTTCCTATCGATGAACTCCATTCTTTGTCACCTCAAAGTCCGCCCCAGGTCCCTATAACATAAATTATGGTTTGTTGCGGAACCTATGGAGGAATAGACGAAATATATCTAATGTTATATAGGCTAATATAATCTACCTGGTAAAGAAATTCCCCGCATCTTAGCGTCGCTCTTATGTCATCGCGCATCACAAACCTAGCCAGGATAGAAATTCTCCTGGAAACTATTGGCCAATCCTCTTTACGAGTAACCTCTGTAAACTCTTCGAGATAATTGTCAATCGGCGACTTTTTTTAGAGAAGAACAACCTTTTGTTATCTTGTCCGTGTGGCTTTCGTCAAGTCAGGTCAACTAGCGACCATTGGATTATACACCGATCTGATGTTCCACCTTGGGGCGTTTCAAAGGCCTCCATCAATTTCGGGCTGACCCGTTTTAAGAAGTTATCTACTCCAGAAATGGCCTACCGACAAGAATTCCATCAAATAATACATAACCTCGCACCATGCGATTTGAGCCATATGTAGCCATGGCAGATGTGAGCACAGACTTCGACAGTACCACACAATGGCACTCATCCGCCGCCAATTCTAGACATTAAATATTTCTCCTGCCGCTCAACCCTCAGCTCATTCTGTCATTGCTATGCAACAGGACGCAAACCCCTTCTCAGCGTTACTTGTAGCTAACACACTATTTTCTCCTCTAAAAGATATTTTATCAGGCTTGGTAAAAAATCCAACTGACATTCTGGTGTACTAATCGACCGATTTTAATTGTCAAATCATTGTTACTTTTTTTGGGGGGGGGGGCGTTAAGCTTGCCGCGGCACAGGAGTATAACTAACCAAGATAAACTCCACTGCACTACAACACTAGTGGAGGTAACCAGCGTCAGACGGAGCTCGCGAACATATGTTGATCTTCATTGACAATTTCATGGACCACGTAGCGTAAAATACAATGTTTCGAAATTAATCAGTGCTTGATTCAAGGAGCTGTCAAATTATGTCTTGATTTTATAAGTTCTTGTAGACGGAAGATTTGTTTTTGAAATTCTCCCGGTTATCAGGAAAATTCCCGGCTTATTCCCGGTTTCCCGGTTTTCCCGGTCGGGTGGCGACCCTGTTACAGCCAAAAAAGTACAGTGACAAATTCTCAAGGAACATTCTTGTTCTGGCTATTTGGAGCTCCTTTTATTCCCTTCAATCTAAATGAAGGGGTAGTTGTTAACTTTGTTTGGTTGCCAGTCATGTATGAATATCTGAAAACGAGCAGGCAAATAAATGAACGAAAATGAACTTGAACTCCAGCCTTTCTTCTCACGATGGTGGCATGAGACATTGCCCCATTGGTTAGGACGAAATTTAAAGGGAAGTACAATTCCGAGTGGTGGGCAGTCGACAATAACAAACTTAGATTAATCAAAGACAGTGTTAAATAAATCATGGAACACAGCGTCTCGGCAGTGGCGTCGTGAGGAAGTAGTGATTTCTCATCTCCTAGCAGACCACACACTGCTGACGCTGACTCACGGATTTCTTATGACAATGCTATCACAGTGGCACATGTGCTTGTCGACTGTCCTTGGCCCTTGCTATTCGCAGAATAGATGTAACGCGAATCTGCAGCTTCGTTGACAGATATTCTATGCGACAATGAGCCAGTTACAGAGAGGCTTCTTTCATTCCTAACCTCACTAGTAAATGCGATCTAATTTTTAACCATGTTAACTGTTGAGATTGAGGAAAACCTAAATTTACTAATTAAATTGTAACTAGTTTGTAGTTGCTATTGTTATTGTTTGTTATTTTATCAAGTTGGTCCAAGTATTTATTGGTAACATTTCTATTGTAACGTTTAGAGTTTGTTTCTTTTTATGCTGTTCGTGTGCTCTTTACAAATATACGTTTTGATAACAATCTGACACTAACAAAATACGTGTAGGCGTCAGTTTTTACCAAGGGAATTGACAACAAAAGTGTTCTTCACAGTAAACAAATGCCGTTGAATGGTCCTGAATAGACCATAATGCCTCCGAATAAGGTATTTCTTTTAGTCGTCGTTATTATTATAAAGAACTTATTTTAATTTCGTCTCCTGTTCTCAATAGACTCAAATTATCGCCAAAAGCGACTCAGTGCTAGATGTAATAATGTAACAATCAGAAGTTGTGGAACCGTGAATATCTCCCTATCATTTGGATTGAACAAATCCGCAACCAACAATCAAGATAGCTCTTTTCCCTCGAGCTCATTAAAACCTACTCCTTTTGATATTTTTAGTTTTCATAAAACAATTAGAAACAAAAATAATGGAAAATGTCGAAGACCGTTTACTCTTATAAAGAGTTGTAAATAACTTCTTATTTGAAAAATATACACAAGTTAATTCATAAATATTTAATTAAGGTTCTTACGTTCCAGAGCAACATGTGGAACACTTTGAATCGATGAATAGTAAACGTTAACACGTAATTATTTTTTTTTGTGGTTACGTAGCTAGGAAAACATGCATTCTAGTACAAAGTTTCGATAAAAATAAGAAGAGGAGAGGACAGTGAAGTCACTTAATTCGTGGGAACCCAATAATCTCAGTTAGAATAGCCGGCTGTCGCATCAGCGTATAAACTCCTAGACGAACTTAAGCACATTTGGGTATACAGCTGAACAAGAGAAAGCTGTCAAACAGGATAAATGCAACTACACTAAGCCTATATTATAGGAATTGCCATTGTAAAACTACAAATACCGTTAAACACGTGAGGCTCATTATGCTGTAAATCACGTGTTAAACCACAATCATTAACCATTTAAACCACTAGAATATTATAATACTAGCAGTTACCCGCAGCTTCGCACGCAATTTTGTAGCCTTTGCACGTGTGTGAGCAATGCTGGTTCGAGAGAATTATATTTCCGACGCCAATGTTGAGTTTGCCATAATCAAGAAATTGTGATAAAAAGTATATTTATGGCCATTGTAATTTACTCCAGCGTTAGTATTTTGTGTTCAAAAGTTGATTTTGCCTTGCTTCCCGATCAAGAATATATATGTCACAGATCAGAGAAGCCTACTTCTGTCAAAAGACAACTAAGATGAGTTTTATAACAGTATTTAAATTTATAGTAAAATTTATAATTATAATAACTTTGTTTTTTATATCTAATAATAAATATTTGCTAAAAATGCACAGTTAAAATTAAAGACACTACTTTTACGTGTTTATTTCTTTATAAACTGAAAAATATTTTTAATATTTTACAATATTTAGAGCTGGAATTGGTACATTACTTCAAAAGAACTGTACAGCGAACTTTCATCTAGCATAGTAATGATTCTTCCCGACTGCTTCAAAGGGAGTCGAAGGTACATGAGTACTTACTTCATCGCTGAGATCTAAAAACGGCATGACGAAAAAAGAATGTCTATGTAAAAGTTCAGTACAATCGGTTAAGTATACCGTAGTTTACACGTGAACCAAAACAAACAAACAAAGGCAATTCACATTGACAGTATATCATTATTAGGATTCTAATGATGGTGTCACGTTATCATAGTTCTGTGATCTACATTACATCATATGTATCTGATAGAAGATCTTACTGTGTAATGTACCAGATATATTATAATAGTTGAACTACAGTATGATAATATGTCTATCTATGGTCATATGTTCTCCTAGAGATTATGAAATAAATTATTATAAATCTATGTGTAATATTTATCTCTACATAACATTGTAATATCGGCCAGAGGAGAGAGAAAAGGTTTTATTGAATTACCCAGACGACTTGTGATACCATAAGTCATTATAATTAGTTTATATTAACTGTCTAGCAATAGTAGTCAAAATGCACAATATACATCGAAATACAATTTTTATACAAAAATAAAAAGTGAATGAGGCCTGGGAAATCGAAAACCTCTGGGTATAGATGCATTTCAAAGAAATTGGAAGAATTAGATTGTTTAGATAAAATGATACACATCAAACACGCGCGAATGTGATGGCGCCTTATGACTCAACCGGCTTGATTAAACTAGTGGTATTGTGTACTCACCTGTAGAGATTATTCATTCTGTTAGTTTTATTATGCTTGGTGGCAGCAAATACATTTGCTGAGAATATAAGAATTTGGCAGAACTCTTACAACTTTTTTACTTGCTCATGGTAGAAGTAGAGCAATGCAATTTAATCATCTTAAGAAATATTTATATTTTATTAATTTTATTTTTTTAATTTTTAAGTTAAAAAATGGGTTTAACATTTAAAATAAAAACTAATCAACTAAACGAAAATCAAAAGTAAGATACTGTTTTTAATTATAAAATTTGTTTCAATGGACCATTTACGTTTCTATGAATATACATAACATGGTTTTATAATGGAAAACGTAGCTCAATATTAAAAATTCCAGGCTCATTTAAAATAAAAATATAACAGATGTGTCTGTTTGTTTTTTGTTTATTTTTTTTCACGTGAAATCAACTATATACTATTTTACGCGAAAATTGCATTAGTTAAAAATACTGAATGTATAAAATTATTATTAACCAAAACACTTTTTATTACTTAATAGGCAGAGAAATGTTTGTGTATTACTATACATGTAGATTTACATTATAAATTATTTGTATATTTACACGGCACATTCTCCTATTTTAAAAATTCACTAACCTTGATTCAATTCCCGGTGTGCCGCACCTGGTATCATAGGCCTACAATCTTCAATGCCTTCATCACTATTATTGTCAATTCGATTGTATTCACAATCACTGTGCATCCCGCCAACTCCAGAATAACGTAAATGTTCACGTTCCATCACTAAACACGATGTAAACAATCTGTCTCTGTCAGCTGATGAAAGTAAACTATCCGAATTGAATGACAAGTATAACAGACATCGAAAAGAAGAATAGCCTCCGCAGATTGACAAACAGAATACACTAACTTGGTTGCCCCTGTTGCAATACATATAATGTACATCCCAGTGACATCTAGCGGAAGTTCGATGAACTAAATGGCAGAACACAATGCCAAGGGCGTCTCTCTACTGACCTTGGCCACAGAGAATAGAGGCCCTGCAACAGTATACAATCATCGTACGTACAGACCATCACACAATAGCGAAATTCCGAAATATGTGCTTTTATCACAAATTGTGGAAGCGATTTTATGGCTAGTATGGATTTTGTTATGATGGCAGCACACCGAAGGAACATGTAAATCTTTCTCTATGTGATTTTCATCAAATCTTGCCTACATTGGCGGCTCTAAACCATCGCGCGGGGCACTGTTTGGTAAGGGCGCACAATCAATATAAACATACAATGTAAAATGGATTTCACTTTACAATTACATCTATTCGGAGAGTTTATTCCGTTTCGTAGCATGACTAATCTGATGGATTCCGGAAAACTCCTGCGTTACAGAAACAACTTTCCTGCTCTCGTTCTTCTGAGAATTGATAAGGAGAATCGCTGATGATTCAGCGCGATTACATTGATTTCTTCCGTCCGCGGTTTCTAGATGAGAGAATTCCAAATGCAATTAATAAAGTCAAACTACCTATTATGTAATGGCAGCGGCGTATTCGGGGTTTCCTTATAAAATGTGTTCATATATCATAGACAATTATATATAAATTTGATTCTATCATTATTATATCATCGGTTGAATTGTTTCAGAAATATTCATGGAGCTGACTGTCACTGATATAAGATCAGGGAAAGTAAATATGTTCGTTAGTACACACTATCCAACGCTATATAGTAGATGTTTTGTTTCTGTACAGTTTCTGGGTAATAGAATCCGCCCTAGTCGTAGAAATTCCAGTGCACAATTTCTGGAATTCCTACATCTTTAAATAGTCTACGTTATATTCTAAAAGGTCAATAAATGGAAAGGCAGTAGCGGGACTAACCTATAGAAGTGACTAATAATTCTTATAACGGCCTGTGGATATATATATCTAGAAAAAGAACGTTAAATGGTTACTTTGTATATTTTAAAATAATATGCATCACTAAATTCCTTAACACAAAAGTGTTATTAATATATTCTATTAATTTTATACATATTTTTGTAGTGTGTTTTTCATTTAATATATTACAATGATCACTGACTTCTAAATATTAAAGTAATAAGTATGTATACAAGTTCATTACTATTGTCTATATTACTTTCTATAATTCGGCCAATATAATTTTCAATACAATCTTGTACTTACGGAATAATTACTTCGTTTTCATTGACATTATATTTAAAAAATAAAATTATGCGTTTATGATAACTGAGATAAAAAATTTAAATTCCGGAATAAAACCTCGCCAAACATCTTGTAAACACAGTATCTATTGTTGTTCCACATCTTGTTGTACATATGTTTTTATCGTTTGACATTGTTGAATTAATTTATGTATTAAAAAATCAACTCATGGTTTTGACGTTTCTTGAACAAAATTTATATTAACAATTTTATGTAATTTATTTAAGCGGATGTAGTAAGGTAAGGCCCAATTGAGTAAAGGTTATAGTTATATTCAACATAAATACTAATTTTCTGAGTGCTGTGTTGTTTAAAAACGGACCGACTCCCTCCCCCCTCACAAGAAGATTTGGCTGTCTTCTGAGGCGGGCAGGTCGAATGAGGCGCACTGTTTTACACAATCATATATTGCATTTATTGTAGCATTTATTAATGCATTTATTTTTGAACAAAAAATCTAATTTTTATAGCCTTTATTTAAAAAAGTAGGTGCTTCTAACTGGGTCTTTATATTCTTAAGTTTTCTCAACTTCATTGTTTCAATAGTATATGAACAAACAAATACAAGAAACCAGATGCTTTTTGTATGTAAACTACTATTACTATATTGAGTTATTACTTAATAAAAATTAAGTAAAAACTTAACTTTTAATTCTGTTTCTCATATGAAAAAGATCATTGTAGGCCGCACGGATTTATTAGTGCATTTATTAATTGTATTGTCAACCTCGGCTACGCCTCATTCGTAACACACGATTTCGTACTGAAATCAATCACTTTTGCTCCTATATGGTGACGAAAACTATTATTTGAACACATGTGATCGTGGTACAAAGTTGCCAGAACACTCATGACAGCAATTACTAATTTTCTCTTTCAAAATTAAAATATGTTTATGTTAAAAATGTAATTTCGTGTTCTTCAATTGGAAGTTTGGACATTTAACCAAGTTTGCTAATCTAAATTTCAACTGAATGGTTTGAAGACAGTTTAGTAATCCAAAGTGTAACGTGGCTAGAGCGTGCCCAAACCATTCCATTCATAGACTGAACTATAAATACCCGGCTGACCTTGAAACAAACTGTTCTGAAACGACTAAAAACCTATCAAAAATTACTTTTCTTACACCAGTCTATTCTTACAGTATTCGCTAGTTTGTGAGAAATCTAATGATTCTGATTTAATAAATAAGTTGTTATCTAATTGTTCGTTTGTAACTATGGTACGAATGTGTTCTGACATTTGGAGCATAAAGAAGCTCTTACATAGCAGCGGAAAAAATCATTCAAGACTGTAATTTACGTCTGTATCTAGGCCCGTGTTTAGGCACGTGCTATTATTTGCTCACGTACAGGGCGATAAGATTTGTGAGGCGGCAGTTTCAAATTTTAATTTTTATATTCATAATCAAATATTCACAAAGTAAAAAAATATTTATAATACGTTGTATTACTTATGAGCCATGCCATAAGTGTCTGAATGAGGACCGTAACGTATATAAGGTTATGTAGATCAGGGGTCTACAAACTGTTTCGTTCGTGGGCCAAAATGAAAGATCTTTGAGAACAGGCAGGTCCAGAATTGAGAGACTATGTGGCTATAGGTAGACTATGTATAGCAAAAAATTAAAAGTTCTATTGTAAATACGACAATGTAGTAGATTCCTGAAGAAAACTTTAAAACATTTTCATACATAATACATTTTTCTCATATTTACTCAAATTAATATTCTTTGTACTAGTTGACAAAGCCCAAGTTACAGTTTTCTATTCAGTTATCCCTTGTTTTTCTTGTGTATGTGAGAAAGTTATATACGGCCATTTTTAGCCAATAATGTCAATCTACCTTGGCTCGAAGTTTGAAACCCCTGTTACCAAAATATATTTCAGGCGTTCATAAGAAAGATTCCCTCTATAATTGGATTCATAAAAAACAATTTTTAGAAGTTAGTCCTTAGATTTGATATGTTCATCTAAAATTTGAAAACTTTTTACTTGTAAAGTGTTTTGTTCTCTTAAAGTCATCGCCCAAAAACCTGCAACGAAAAATATAAAAACCTGGATGTGCGACAATTTGCTGATTAACTATTGACAAATCATTAATCAATTCAATTAATCAATCAACCTAGGATTCAGAATACATTTGAGACCCTAGAGTAATAAAACGGAGGATCTTTATTATTTTAGCAATCCTTGCGGTATTCTTTCAATTTCTCATTTGCAGCTTGTTCAATCAGTTCAAGTTGAAGTTCTGAAGGTGCATTTTAAATTTCAAACTTTTTAATATATGTTTTAGGTATTAGCTGTATTTGGCAAATTTAAAAGTGGTTCCAAATTATGTTTCTTAATTTATTTTTAAATAGTTCTAGAGGCTATCAAACGGACGTACGAATTTTCGCGTTAAAGTTTCAAGTTTAAACAAATAAGATGAGTGGCATAAGATCTACTGCAAATGCAAACTTCCCACGCCAGTGATTATCTGAAACTCTTCTACGGGCTTGGCCTGTTAAATCGTGAGCATGTCCAATAGCTTGACGTAGTTAAAAACCTTAATAGCATTCTCCTGTGCTTAACCAACGAACATCACAATGATAGGGCACACCTGGATATTTACTCCCGAAAGAAAAAGGTTAAACTGGCGGTGATTCAGAATGCTAGACGTAATACAATTCACTTCTAACAATTACCTTTATTACTTCCACTACATTTACCTTCAACACTTTGAACTGCATACCAAACACTTACTACTAAGCCTGTTTTAGGGCCATAAATAATTATTCTTCCATCTATAATTATTTCCATAAGCATTTTAGATGAAGTTAAAGATTAGCAATTGTTTAATTTATCGTCGTGAATAAACTAATTTATCGCGATGTCGAGCATCAGGAGCAGGAGGCCTGACGGGTGCACCATCCTAATAATATATATGAGTGTGTGTGTTTTTTTATAAAGTCTTAACACGAATTTATCAGATTCAAACGACAAGAGATATCACAACCAAATTTGGCATATCGTTACTGGTAATAGTAAGCTACTCTTCTGTGTACAGGGTGATCGGTTGTCACCTTTGGGGACTCAGCCTTGAGTTGTACATTACATTAAGGTCTTGTTGAACTGAAATCAGTGCCGCAAACCGGATTTCAAATTATGTTTAAAGTTTTAAAAACGTTTAATAGGCCTATGTCATAAGAAGTAACTAATACTGTACATGTTACAAGTTGAAGGGAATTGTTATTTGAGTGAAATAATTTCATAATATGTGTTTGAAATGCCCCCACCCCTCCGACCGTCTGGCAATGTGCTGACCTATTTATAAAAGCTGGCTACTTGATTTTGTATGTATTCTCTTGGAATAGCTTCCGTACTTTCCTGTTTGATTTCGATCAGATATGTATGTCGAATAAATTGATCAATCTTGTCTTTGAGGTAGCTCCATAAAAAGTAGTCGAGCGGAGTAGGTCAGGAAAACAAGCTGGCCACTCAGTCGCTTTACATCTGCCAATCCATTGGTGTGAGACAATTGAATCTAAAAATTGCCTCACTTGAAAACCATAGTGTGGCGGTGCTCTGTCTTGTTGGAAAAACGTGTTTGGAGTCAACGCCAAGACTGAATAGGAAATATCTCATTTATATATTTTATAATATTTTAATAATTGATGGCATTTTAATTTCCATCAATGAAACATGGTCTAATAATTGAATCACGTATTATATCTGCCAACACGCTACAATATTGGGAATTTTGTGTGTGACACTCTAACATCAAGTGTGAGTTAACATTATCCAAATTTTAGTAGTTATGCCTGTTAACATGGTCATTCAACATAAAAGCTGACTCATCTAAGAATACAATACCGTCCAAAATTATTTGGTTTTGGTAAATTATGTTAATAATAATTTCACCCATATAAAAAGCCAAAATATATGGGTGTAAAATTCTTTAATATACTTCCAAATTACTTAAAATTAACAGAAAAGACTAAAATCTTTCAAATTAAATTTCGAAATGACGTAACTAACTTACCATTATATTCCTGCTCTGATTTTTTTGAAATTCGTAATAGATAAAGAGTGTATGCATTTATGTTACCATTTATTTTATACTTATCTAAATTATTCATAATTAATATTGTTTATTATTCATCATTGTTTATGGATTTATTGTGTACTTTATAAACATCCACTGTATTTAGAAATATATACTGTGTTTATATTCTTGACACCATTCATGTACATCATATGTAAACTTTGAATAAAGATGTTTCTGATTCTGGTTCACTGAATTCCATCCGACGACGATCAAAATTGACTTCGCTCAGTAGCTGTTGGTTATGAGGGTTGTACCGCCCCCCCCCCTTTTGATATAAATATTCAAGGTATATTTTAACTTGCATTAAACTGAAAATATACTCGTAGTCGAACAATGTATCATAATCCAGTTTTGTTTTAATTTGCTTTTAGTTTGTTTGACACATAGTATACATAGACATACGCACAAGACTCATGCTTCGTAATGTTTCGGTATGACGAGTCCGTCTGTGACTCGTGGCGGTTGACAAATACAATGCGAGTTCAAAGTATGGATACACTCTGTTTAGTTTTTGGTGGATAACAATGGAAGGTTGCAAATCGGGACACCTTTCTATAAAAAGAAGTGAACTTTTAGTCACTGTTTCAACTTTGCCCACTGTCTCAAAATGGGATTGGGGGAGGGGTTCAAAGTTTTAAATGTAAAGACTCATTAAGGGGCACCTCATTTGAAAAGATAGATCTTTCTATCTCAACCCAGTACAAAATGGCAGCTCAATGAAATTAATAAAAAACTAATTTAGGCAAAAAATTAACATCCATATTCAGAAGGTAACTTCAATAGACATCCACTCTCCTTACAAACTCAAACTTGTTTTACAGTTATTACCTGCTGCAGGGCAGACCTCCCTCGTATCCGTTTTGAAGAAATCCAATATCAGTTTCGGGTTAAAATTAACAAAGTTAAGACGTGTTTTTGTGATACTTTAGGTTGAAATAAAGTATTTAAGTGAACAAGAGCGTATTATGATCCTGATGATGCGGGGCTACGGAGACCGGTGAGATATTATGATGAAATAAGGAATTTATTTAATGACACATTTCGTATGAAAAACTAAAAATATACATTCATTATTGCCTTTATGCGAGACTAAATGTTTAATGAATGTTAAAAAATTTAATTAGCATTAATATACCTACAGTTCAACAAACTACTCTTACATTAAAACGATTAGATATAAAAAAAGAGATAGCTACGCCATCGCATGAATAGCGTTATGGTGAGAGACTCGAAGGCGCATTCGTCACTATTTCTTGGGACGTGTTGACTTGACGCTACACATGACTCTTCCACCCAGACAAGCCAATAAGCATGACATCGACTGGCAAACATATGTTGTAATATGTAGTCTGCTGATAGTAGCAGTTCAATGTCGGGTCGAAAAGGGAGCTTCAAGCTCCGTCCCAGGGAAACCGACCATTCGATTTGGACCCATTGCATTATCCATAGAGAAGCATTAGCGAACATCTCACTAAGGAACCGCACGATATAATTAAAATTGTTATCGGTGCAATCAACTACATTAAAAACTTTCCTAAAAAGTAGGGGTTTTTTAACAGATGAACAAGGACATGTGATCTGACCGCTCATGTTTTATTCTACACTAGTAAGTAGTGTTAGTTGCCTCTTGGTAACTCTATTTCTAGAGTGTTTGAGCTGAGATACGACACATGCGCTTACCAGAAGGATAAACACCATGTCATTGCCGATAAATTTATTGATAAGAACTTTCAATCAAAAATAGCTTTTCTTATTGAATTGTTTGAAAAGTTGAACACACTAAGTAAGTAATTGCAAGAAAAGAACACAAATATCTTAAACCTGTCAGACAAAGTGGAAGGTTTTTAAACGAAACAGTTTATTGGAGAAAGACCTTTCCAAACTGAGTGTATTTTGATGAATATCACCCCTATCAAAGATGTCAACGAAGGATATAAAATCTTTTTAACAAAGCAATGCATCTAACCGTTCCTGAGATTGAACAACTGGTTGAATTCCAAACAGATGCTTCGTTAATTATTAAATTAAAAACGAATTATTTGCTAGAGCTTTGGTGTAACGTCGAAAAAAGTGAACGTGCAAATCGCCAGGAAAACTTTGCTTGTGATAATACTCTTTGCTAATTCCTAACCTTTTGAGGTGGGCTTCTCAGCTGTGGCAGTCATCAAATCAAAATACAGGTCAAACTTAAAAAAGTGTGTGTTGCAGTTTCCAACATCAGTCCAGACTTTTGTGTACTAGTTAAAGGAAAATATCTTTCCTTCGCATAGACATTTAGCAAATATGTCCGATTGGCTCGTGTGAAACTTTAAACAAATATTACGGACCGTGATGAATTTCATTAGATATAATCTGACTAGCTAAACCGTAATTTTTATGAAGCAATCATTGAATTATTGCAACAATATTTAAATTTTAAAACAACATTTAAAAATCTTAGACTGCCCCCCAAAAAGTCCATTTTAGCGAAATTATTCGCTTTTGTTTCCTATAGGGGTGTACTGAGTTACATTTTTCTATATTTTGTCCAATGAAGGTTGAACAGGGTCCATCCATGCTTTTAACTAGATTAATTTCAATTAACTGCCATTTCCTACGGGGTTGAGATAGAAAGCTCTAGTTTGCACTGTTCTTCTTCTTTTATCAAGACTTAATGAGTCTTTACATTTAAAACATTTGAGGCGCCTCCTGTGGGATAATGGAATTTTGGGGAAATGGGCAAAGTTATAACAGTGACTAAAAGGTTCACTTCTATTTCCTATAACGGTGTCCCGAGTTCCATCCCTCCACCTTTATCCATCATAACTAAACAGAGCTTATTCATACTTTTAACTCACACTGTATAACAAATACCTCATTTCCGGCGCTTCGAGCGAGTGAGATAGCGAGCAAAGGTCATGAACCAGTCTGTTATCTCATAGAACGGCTAATTTGTATATTAACGTAGTTCTCATCGCTTCCGTTGTTGGCGCTAGTCCTGTATTAGTCACTTGTGTTATTCAAGAATATCGATAGTGGTAGTTGTAACAGAAATAAAATAAAATTACAAATCCTCTAGATTGCTCATTTTACCATTTAAAAATATTCTAATTTTTAAAAGTCCGTTTTTCATCTAGTATTGAGTGATAGATGACGGGAAGGGGCGGGTAAAAATGGAGGGGTTCAACCTGACTGCACAGGGGCGCACAATTACGTAATACGTGCATGCCTGTATCAGCTGTGTTCGGCTGAGAGCTGCACAGAGTACAGGCTAGGCTTCACACGTTTTACTGACGAGACGCATGGTTAGCTCTCTGGTTCCTGAGAAAAGCAGAACGGCTACAGCGTGATTATACTTAGACCTTGGTTACGGTAATTTTTTGCGCTTTCTACTGAAGCAAACAAAGCCTTCACTGGAATCTCGTCAATAGGTCGAAATGGTTGACCATTTGAACCCTAAGGTCTATTGCTTTACCACTACACGAACCGCTTTTTATCGGGTCCAGACATTTCGGGAATTTTTCTTATTTTGGGCTGCACAAGTCTTATTTTGTGTTTTTTCATTTCAAAGTTACATTGTTCATATGTAACAAGCTAAGCCAAATAAAAATAAAAATTATAACAGTAAGAGTTATGCATATTATGTGTTACGTTTTGCCTGTATTCTAAATTTTCAATATTTTCACTGCACATTAGTATGTATACGAGTAAATCAATTTCTTAAGACAGCTGAGGTATTGGTAGAATACATTTGGAATCATATGAGGAAAAATACCGCTGTCAAATAACTATCAATTAGAATTTAGAAGTTTCGTGTTATTTGACAATAATGGGCATTTTTATCCGATTTACAACGCAATGGAAGAAGTTCAAGCAAATGATTTAAATATCGGAACTTCCTCTTGGCAATACTGGAATAAGAACAATTTCATCGCTATCGGTTGAAGATACAGAGTAACAAGAAATTTAGTATTGTAGCAATAAAAAATACAGGGATTTTAGCTGTACTAGCCTAGTAGGCTGAAACTTGTGAATCTATAAAAATACTCTAGACAAGATATGAAAAATTACAACGCTGATTCAAACTATTTACGTGTCATTAGTTTTTTCATTGAAACTGGTAAATAAATACACGACACACAGGTAATGTACCTTGTATGAATCACCAACAACACTATTTACACAAAATATTATGTGGTTTTAATATCACGTAACTTCGTGTAAGTTGGATGGGGGACGTTTTCTTTAGATACAGCCCTGAATAGCTGGATCGTTAAATTGAGCAGGAGAAGAGGTGAGAGGTCATTTTGATCTAATACTAAATGTCACCTACTCCGAGACATTTCCTCTCTGTTGTCTTCATCCAACACAGTAACCGAAGAAATCAAGCTTCGTAATGTTGATGAACGATCTGCAATTTACATTTCATGATAATAATAATAACTTTCAAATAGCGTTAACTAGCAAGGGATGAGCATTTTTTTAATACTTGTTTAATTTCTGAGGGGAAAAATTGAGTAACCAGCTTAAGAGCCGGCTGTACTGGTGGCCATCTTGGCTTTTGCCTTAAAAGAACAATACTAAAACAATTTTACGATAATCTTTTTAGTAGAAGAGTTATAAGGCGTGTTACTTTATAAATATACGATTAATACTAATTCAAACTCTCTTTATACTTTTTCCTAGTTTTATCCTTAATTGGTTTTCCAGGGGGAAAATCTCAATATTGTTTATTTTATATCGTTAAATATTGAGTGTTTTGAACTTTATAAGAACAACTAATTAATGTTTACATGCGTTTTAATCATATCTTTCAAATTAGACACCTTCCATATTCTACGGCCAAAAATAAGGACGTAAAAGTGCTCGAAGTTTACCATGAATTGCTCTTATGAGGTTAAAACTCTAGGTAGTTTCATTACAGTCAGTCGGCTCTTGAAGTTTTAGTAGGAGAAATTTATTTATTCTATTCATGTAACTTAATTCTGTAAAATTACTAGTTTCAGGAAACTAAAAAATAAGTAAAGAGAAATCAAGTATTTGTTGTCTGTTATAATATACGTTAGGAAGTTATTCAGATTTCAATTTGTTGTGAAAGGGTGACCTGGGGCGTATCCAGTGACTTTATTTAGAGGAGAGATAATGCCGGGAGTCTAGGGCATATGTTTACTATTGAGAATAATTCAAAGTAAAAATTATTAAGCATATGTTTTATGCCTTGCCAGGGAGGGACAGTACCACTACTGCATAATTGCAGTATTTCAGTGCACTAATGTAAATACTATTTTTATGATTACCAAGAAGGTTATGTGTTAAGTCCACATACACACAGATATACAGTAGAGTCCCGTTAATCCGACCTAATTGGGACCGAGCCCTATTCGGATTATGTGATTGTTCGGATTAGCCAGAATTACAGAAAAATACGGTTTTAAACTTGAGAATGGGTCTATTTTGTTATAGATTTGAGAATACTAAGCACATTTACCGTATTTAGTGTGAGAGTTCTATTGTTAAGCAATGTGAGTCATCCAATAAACTCTCTTCAATGCGACAGAAGACAATAACTGAACTTATGTCTTTTAACAATTAATATTGTACTCAATAATAATATCAGTACTGTACGTCCAATTTTTGTTTGATTTCACTTCTTAATACAGTAATTTAACTCATACTTAACCTATAAGTTTCAATTTGGTACAGTATTTAACTTTATTATATATGTACTGTACCGTACACAATGTGTCTTAATAAAATACTGTATGTCTATTTAATTAAAGTTTTCTTTGTTTATGTACGAAATGATGCACCCATTTTCATTTTTTAAGTAATTAGTTCCTATAACTGTTCATTATCGTTATAAATAATTCCTCCTGGACCTGTTCGGATTAACCGACGTTCGGATTACACGTGTTCGGATTAGCGGGACTCCACTGTACATACATTCATACAAAGCCTATATATACTGATCAGGGTGCTGAAAAGTCTTGAAACTGTCTAATATTTTTGGTGCAAACAAATCTTTGTACAGTGATATGGTATAAAATTTAACTTTTTGTGCATTCAGTACCTTTTCACCACCTCAAGGGGGCGGCCCGTAAGGAGGTGGTGGAAAAATCTAAAATGTGAGTATAGGTCGATGTGTATACTATTTTAAAGGTATTAATTGGTAGAACATCATGCCGCAAATTAGACATCAAATAGGTTATCCTAAACGAAATGGCCATATCAGATGAAGCTACAAAACTTGATTACTGTACACAAACATCTACTTTAAGATGTATTCAGTGTCCTGCTATTCTTCTATGGGAACGGTCCACGAGGAGTCAGTAGAAAATCTGATGTTAGTATAGGTTGATATGCACATCATTGTAAAGGGCTAGTCAAGCAAAAAAGAATGCCGTAAACCTCACTTTAAAGAATTTATCCGTTACAAAATGGTAGCGGGTCAAAGATTTAAAAAGTAAACTGTAAATTCAGCAGAAAATTCAGGACGTTGCTTTAATTGGTTTAATTTTACATTAACAATTTTTAGTAGTCAGTAACAAAATCAAAACAAAATCATCTACCTAGATTGTCATAGGTGTTCTGATAGATTTACCTCGGTATCTTGGCAATATCCCAGCCGATGATAAAACGCTGACAACGCGTTCAGGACGTATAATGAATTTATACTAAAGAGTACAAAATAATTTTGAATTAAAAGACTAATTTCTGATGTTGGATGAACAGTTTAAGTTCAATATGTAACAATCTATTTTCAATATTTCAATCAAATTTGGAACTTACATTTGAATAGATAAGAGGAAAAAATGTGTTATTATTTTGTAATATTTAAAATGGCATTTGTTGAATATTTTTTAATCAAATAAAAAACAGTATGGTTATAAAAACCTTTATTAGATACTAACTATTTGAAAAATTTCATTACAATTCTAACGGTACTTGTTTCAACGAAATCCGTCAATGTATAAGTAAGCACTGCCACTTTAAAGGTCCGTTTATACAAGCCGGGAGCACCAAATGTTGCTCTTGGCTTGTGCAAGCGTACCTTTAAAGTGGGTGTGCTCGCTGGGCCTGGTTCGATTACTCCATCGATAGTTGGCCCAACGACCCAAACATTAGTTTAGTTTTAAATATGAGGGTCGTTGGCCCAACGAATAGTGGTGTAATCGGACCGATTTGTTTCATAAAGTAAAACAACTAAAACGGGTGGTTGGCCCAACGAACATTATTTACAATTTAAACAGTAAGTTTACAATCAAGGTTCGTTGGCCCAACGATCCAAAATTTACTTACAAATACTAATAGCGTATATGGTTCGTTGGGCCAACGACCCTATTGCAATAACAAGTGAAACTGTAGGACACAGGTTTGATTACACTGTTCGTTGGGCCAATGACCCATTTTATAATTTATAGAGGTTCGATTAGTCCACTGGGTCGTTGGCCCAACGATCCGATCAAATAAAACATTGCATTTCAAACGAAAAGGGTCGATTAATCCACTGACCGATTAGTCCACTATGGTCAAGGGCAGGCGGCACGGCAGCCGCTCCTCCTGCACTGTAGTAATTCTATCTGCATTATGAGCGTGAATACATTTGATGAATATATATATATATATATATATATATATATATATAATTTACAAAAAAATAATAATAATTTACCAAAAAATAATAATTTACAAGTTACCTCATATCTGCATTTAATTAATATATAATTTATAATAATATTTATAGTTATACACACACACACACACACACACGCGCGCACAAATATAAATATATTTATATTTGTGCGCGCGCGCGCGTGTGTGTGTGTATAACTATAAATATTATTATAAATTATATATTAATTAAATGCAGATATGAGGTAACTTGTAAATTATTATTTTTTGGTAAAGAAAAATTACATTGGTTAATATAAACGTAATATATTTTAGTGCCAATTTCTTCTACAACATTGACGTAACTAAACATATATATGTGTGTGTATATATATATATATATATATATATATATATATATATATATATATATATATAATTTGTATAAACGGAAAAAAGCGCGATTTAATCTTTATTGAAACTAATTAGTATCGATTTTTTATCATATACATATACATGTACAAGTAAAAGAACTGGCCAATTCTCTTCCAAAAAGCCATTGTATAATGTTCTGAAGCATTAAAACATTTTCCTGTATCTGATAAATTTCTTCAGATGGATATAAACTACATTAACAGTACATATTAAAGAAAACTACCAATCATTAAAACTTAATTGAGAATATGTTGCCAACTTTAAAATAGAAGCCTCTGAAGAAATAATGTTGATTATTAATGGGATGTGAGAGAAGGCATTACATTATCTTATAACGGGTATTCTATAAGAGGTAATCTATAAACTAATGCAGCTGTTAGACTCTTAGTTATAAGTAGAATAGTGTAATTTGTGGTAATATATTAGAAAAACAATGTTATTAGAGATATCGCAAAAAGAATTCAACTGATTTCACATGCAACTGACCACTACTAGAGCTTTAATTTCCCATAAGTTCAATATTATTCTTTTGATGGTGTCTTCCTCAGTTTCTTTCCAAGTTGAAACATGGAAACTTGAATTGATGTCTACGTGACAAACCTTGTTATAATTATTAATAGTTTTAATTTGAAGTAAACGTCTTCCTTGTAACTTTGTACGCTGTTATGGTCTATAAATTACTTTACAGATACCGAGCCAGAACATACATAAAACAGGCTCGTGACACTTTAAAACTCAACCGTTATCCTATCAAACACTACTTAGAGTGTCAGCGTAAACCTTAGGTAAATTGACTATAGTACAAGAAGCCTTTGTAGTTCACTCTATGTAAAAGTGAAGACAGCAACAGTGTTAGTGTTGTGTTCGGGGTTGGGCGTGATAACACTGTGAAAAGCACATTGTCGCATAGCTTCTATAACCCCATTACTACTACCTGTCTAAACCTTTACTCAAGTCAGTGAATCAATCAATCATTAGGCTAGTTTTGGGGGTTTTTTTATCGACACTGTGTAGTTTTTATTAGCTGTATCTAATGTAACTTGATTATGCGAGCATCCCGTACGTAAGAGGACACGCTAGTAGATGCCGCCTGCTCATCCTAGGCTCTATTTTTAAAAGGAGCAAAAATTGAATGGAAAATAGGCACTTGACTTGTCTCAAACTTGATTAGTCAATCTTTCATTCCACAGACTTTATAGTAGGCCTAAACGCCTGGGGGTTTTGACCTCGGATTACAACTACAGTTAATGCATTTATATGGTCGATGTGGTATTTTGATTTTCAGACTATAAATTACAATGTTTATCAAATTTTTTATCGAGGTTTTTTCAATATTTAAACAAATTACTATAAAAATTCATCTTTGAGCATCTAGTTTTGCTTTAAATGGTATTTTTTTCATATTATATGTGAAATTTCACCTAAATAGATGTAGAGAAACATCTATTAAGAACACCACTCTTCTTGTTGTGTTTTTGTTTATGTGTAGGGTTGTCGGACTCTTTAAATGTAGTAAAACGTGAAGGGGAGAGCGGAGCTGCAGGTGCAAAGTACAGTGGAAATATATAATATAAAAAATAATATACATGTGGCCTTATTTTCACATAGTTCAGTGCCTAGCAACGAGGATTTTTATTACTAAGACAGTTTGTTTGTCTAAATTGTAAGATTTTGAACAGTCTATCAATTGTACTCCATCTCGTACCATGTATATACAAGTATTGTTATTTAATAGGAATCAACCCAACCTTTTCCTATATTGGTGACCTCGACGTGGTCTAAACACGTAACCTTCTGATCTGGAAAAGGTTAGGTTGATGTCTAAATAATAAAACTTGTATATAGGTTAACGAGATATGTATTTATTGAGTATTGATAGACTGTTCAAAATATTACAAAGTAAACTGTCTTTATAACAACAACAACCCTCGTTACGAGGCACCGAACCATGTGGAACTATTGTCACATACACATATAACATCATAAACCTATTTCTTATTTAAAGTATAGTAAATCCCTATGACTAAATCCATATTCGAACAGTACTGCTGGACGGTGTACTGATCTATAGATTTTAACCAACATTTACATGGTCCAAATGTTGAACCATAGAGACGAAGTTCTAGGGCCAACTCCACATTCATCACGTCAATCCTAGAGGATTTAGGGACCCATTGACTTTAACCGAAATTGACATGGATACTCCTTCGGATAAATTACGATAATTTTTTAATCCCCTTTCCCTTGAAGACAAGGGACACAGTTTAAGAGCATAAATGTTTTTCGGACAACTTCCTCTGCATGGCAATGGGAGTGGGTGTATAAATTTTCGTGAGAATTCACTTACTTATTGACTTGAAATTTTGCTTGAATAATCATTTCTGCATAAGGAACATTGGTTCGATGATGCGTGCCATGGGATTTGCCTGAGTGTTAGGAAACATTTTTACATATTTATCTTATGAATAACCACGATGAAAACGAAAAAAATATTAAATAAAGAAATTTGTAAATGGATTTGATTACAAATTAAAACACAGAATTATTTTTTGAGGCACAAAATTAGTACAGAAGTCTCAAGGTTTTTTAGTATTTCTATCATGTTTGTGTCGAAGTTCACGGAGCCGTTTATCGAGGGGACTGAAGTATTTCCTTTTTTTTTGTTCTCTTAGGACAAGAAGCTTATAAATTGCACTTAGTCCTGTAAGAACCTTTGCGCTGCTTCCGGAGTGACAGGATATTCAGGATGGGTAACGTTAGGGAGTAGGGGCCGCCTCCTATCGAGATCCATGAGAAAGAATTGGGGCACTACATCTCAAAGTCATCCCGGAAGAAGGGGAGGCCAGCTCTTAACCAGCCTCTCCAGTCAAAGTAGGCAGGGGGTGGCACACCCTTGTTGAAGTTAACAAGAACCTCTGAGGTAAGGGAACAAACCCCACCAACTCCAACAGTCATCTTCCACAGTAGACTAAACCTATCGAATTGCCCATGAACCCCAGAATCTCAACATTTGCGGTTAGTGATGTGCCGCTACTGGACATCCATAAGGTTGCCCAGATTGAAGTGGCACATTGGTTTTTGCTGTGCCCAGTGGTGGGTTCAACTGGTAGGTATAAACCAGCCAGAAGTGATCCCTGCTGGGTAATCCAGACTATTCTTAGTAATCAAAGTATTTCCTTAGTCGCCAATTGTGATAACGACATGTTCTGTCAATCAAACGAAGAAGAGTATGAAGATATAGAAGACAAGACAACAGCACAGAGACCAGGAGGAAGTGCTAGGCCACACAGATAAGCTGGCTTCCGGGAACTAGGGCATAATAATATTTTTCTATCAATAACCTAAATTACGGCTGTTTTGAAAATTCTTCCTCTTCATTCGTCCAATTTCAAGCACAAAGCCTGGAACTTCACAACCGCCTAAATTGTTTGAAATGATAAACATTTCATTGATATATGTTCATTTATAAAACTATCCCGAACAATTATGGACGTCAGTGATTGCCGTTGATAGATGTCGTAATCACAAAAACAAATACGTTTGGCTTCGTCAGCCCTAAAACCCTTACTTCCCAAAAAAATTCAAAACAAAACGGAAACTTATTTTAAATATCTAACATTTCACTCCTAAAATTAATATTACAATTTTCAGTATGCATTGTAATATTTTTACCAGTTGATACCAAAGTTTATGAATTAACGCTTTTACAAGAACTATATTTTACTTAAATTTTGTACATAAAAACAAAATCAGCAATTTCATTAATTTAAATTACCTCACTTTCCTAACTGTTGATTTGCGCAGATTTTTACATTAAATCAAGTTTACAATGTAGTAGTCAGAAATGTACAATGTGTATGATATTAAAACCAAACCTGATATAATAATTCTTAAATTTAAAATTAAGTTTTATTGTAAAATCTGTAATATTTTTAAAATTACTTACACCCTGTTATTACATTGTTATTCTCTTTGCTTAATATTCAAAGTTTACACATATCACAGTTGTTGTTTATATTTTGCTTGTATCCAATTCTATTTTACCACTAACCTGATGTATAAAATTAAATTAAAAATTACGTTACTTCAAAATAACTGTCGGGCTTAAAAAATAAAATTGTATTCCTTGGTTGTTTTGTATGCAAGAAAGAAAACTTATTCAAGTAAGGTAAGCAAAATATAAAATATTTATATTTAATAGAAATATTTTATGGATAAAATGGTATAAATAAATTGCACTAATTCTTGATTATTTAAAAGATATTTTTATAGAGATTATTTCTCAAATAATTCCAGTATCGATTTATTGTGGTCAAACAATCACATCGTTAAATAGTGAAGATTTATTCCATAATTATTCTTTTTGCTATCAAAGAATAAGTGTTTGTGATGAAGAGTACTGCGTTTATAAAAGTTAAACATTGCAGATTATATCAAAAGAATATTCATCTTAGCGATATTATTTAAATTTAATTTAATTCAAATAATTCAGGTAAATCCATTACGTCCTACTCGAAACCTTAGTCAACCTTTATTTTATGTCACTGGCAATGTAGTAATCGATAGTAATATTATCTGTAGGTCTTTATGTATAAATCTTGTATTATAGTTTCCCATTATGTGTCTTGTTATGTTATTTGTATTTTATAAGTGTTTGATTCCAAAGATTTAAGATTGAAAATTCAAATGATTACAAAATATTTTTAAGTGAAAGTGGTTCATCAATCGAACTACACATAACCGTCGATCAAAATTACATTCTTGTGTAACAATGTGTTAATAACTTGTGTCAAATGTCAAACACCATAAAATATGTAAATAACGCTTCTAACTGTAGTTATAACTATATATTTTGTAACAATTTTTACATGATATTAAGGATTATGGACCCTGAGAAATCTTACAACAATAGGTTTTAAAGATACAAAATAATTCTTGATAAATTGTATAATGAAAAATAATTGAGTTTGAAATGGCGTTAAAATGTTATATGATATTATCATATATATATATATATATATATATATATATATATATATATATATATATTTGTAAACAAAAAAAATTTTTATATATATATATTTGAAAAACAATTATTCCTAAACTTGTAAAACGTATGCGTCTAACAACGTTTACGGAATTTCAATGTATTTTACCTACTTCTTATTAACCAGAAAAGATATAACTATCAACGAAATTAATAATCTAATATTTGATTACATATGAAACCACTTATACTTTATATTAACCTTGTTATGTAAGTATTAAAAAGGTCATGATAAAAACAAAATGTCATCTGATAATTATGTAAGCATTTGTGGATACTAATACTGATATAATAGTACATAATCCTACTAATATGTATATCTTTATTTTTAGTATTTAATATTTATCGGGTTACTTTATCATATACGAAATATTTTCTACATACATTAGTATTTAGAGAACAACACTAAAAAAACATATTAATTGGAATGCTAAAAAAAGTAAAACATTGTCTTGCAAGAGGGCTTAGAAGGAGACGGAGAATAAAGTAGTGGACTAATGGACCCTCTGGTCGCTTAAAAAAGCTAATGCAGCGGCGTGGGTCGTTGGGCCAACGCCTGGTGGTGTAATCGGCCCTCTTTTAAAAATCGTAGAAATCATTCCATTAAGGTTGTTGGCTCAACGACCCCCTTCAAATATTATTGCTTAATATTAATTCATGGCCCAATTATACCACTGACCGTTGGCCCAACGAACCTATACCAGTAAATAATAACCATAAGGTTCGTTGGGCCAACGACCCTATATTTACAATTTACAAAAACTAAACGAATAGGATCGTTGGGCCAACGAGCCAGTGGAGTAATCGAACCTATGCATGTTTGTAAAATGGGTCGTTGGGCCAACGACCATCTGTACAAATTTCATTTCTTCCAGGAGGGTCGTTGGGCCAACGATCAGTGGAGTAATCGAACCGTCCCCTGCTCGCTTATTCGTTAATGGATTTCGTTGAAAAAAAGTACCGTTGGAATTGTTATACAAATTTCAAAATAGTATCTTGTATAACATATGTAAAACAGCTGATGCCTAAAAGACAAATGTTTGCTGCTCGCCGAACATTACTGCCACCCGGCTGTTCTAAAGTCGATACATATCTCGCGTGACAGTGAGAGTGTTAAACTACTTCATCTATGAACGCTTGTTTTATCAAATTTACAATCCCGAAAAATTCAAAACCTTCAACAACTCATTTTCCAAGACATTTACTGCATTAATTAAGTTAGTAGTGATTAACCAATTTTTACACATAGTTACAACGAATGCATTGGTATCCGTAAGTAAGTGTTATACCTCAAAATTTGTTATATTAGTTTCCCAATTGATTTTATATATTATAGTGTTGGCTTTTTATATAGAAGTCAAGATAACATTGAAATTGTGATATTTGAAAGAAAGCGTCGCCCAAGTTCAAAACAATGAATAAGGAATTTGTTACGCACTATTAAGATAGTAATATGAATACAATCTGTGTGTCGCTCGATCACCGAAACTTCAGCTGGTGTATGGGTCTTTATTAGGAATAATAGTTTTTAAAATTTTAAATTCATAGCCATTATTCCTGAAGACGGAATTGAACAAAAAAAATCTGATCACTACACGAGGAATTACAGGTATTTAAAGTAGAAAATTTAGGCAATTTTGTTATCAGGGCCAAATAAAGACTGCTGAGGATAAAAATGTGAAATATTTACAGTACATGTATTTGAAAATGAGTTATATACAACTTTAGAGTGTGACATAATGTTCGTTCATTTATAGCTTAAAAATAAATTAACTGTAATTTAAGAAAATTACAAGTTTTCATATTTTTTCTCAAGGGTATTTTAACATTGTTATAAATGAAAACAATGTCATTACCTCCAGTCATATATTATGCGCATACAGTACAAAGTTCATATTCGTATCCTGATCATTTTTTCTTTTGGACTAATTACAATGTGCTTTTAAATCCTGCTTCAAGTGAATGATTATTCCTTAAAGAGTGATAAAATAATTGTCCATGTTTTACTGGCATCTTAAAGGGTTGCAACCAAAATGTTCTTTAAAATTAAACTAATTATACTATCCAGTAAACCGATTGCACCACCAAAGTGGAACCAAACTAACTAGTAAGCCAGGTCATGATTTGTTTTACGTACGGTATTTATAAAATTGTATAAGACCAACAATTCTGGATAGCGCAAACATAGGAGGATCTGGCTAATACAATCTTACCTTAGTTCGACAAGTGGTCAAATGTCAACAACTACGAGCATCGGAAGAACCGCTCTGGGAACACGAGTGCGGGAAGGTAAGGTTCCGTTGACACTGGCACCGACTGCGGTACTGAGCGGCGCGGCGCGGGGTGGCGCGGTATGACGCTCAGGCTAGGCGAGGCGTCGTGAACATCGACTAAAGGTGGCGCCACAGTCCGCCCTTGCGCCTCGTCCACCCCACCTCCATCCTCGTGTCGTTCCGTTGTTTATCATAGCACTGCTTGGAAAAACGTTGTGCTGGACCTGTTCCAGACATTCCAGAGTTACTTGTATTCCTCGTTATAGTACATTTCCTTTTCAGAGTTAGTTCGTTAATTATTATCGCCTATACTATAAAACTATCCCGGATTGATTTATTTGCCCCACACTGTCCCCGCGAATATTGGTGTTCGTGATTACTGCTTGAGTCGATGTGACTGTGATTAATTGTGTTCCATTTCTGGAGTGGGCGTTAGCTAGGGCGTAGGGCGAGCCGATATTGTTCTCGGTTGCTGGAGAAGCGTATTCCAAGAACAGTCCGTACCCAGGGATAAATGACTTGGTTGTCTTTACCAATTAACTAATATGAAAGAAATCAAGATTTGGTAATATGTGTTATGTACTCAAGATCATTATTGACGTAGGTGAGTTGAAAGAAAAACAGAGGTTATTTTGTAACAAGAGCATCACGACGTTTCGAGTATTGGTACTGTCCTCTTCTTCAGGCGCACAATCTTAAATCGTACTGATAACCATGCAAGAAAGTGAATAGTACAAAAAACATATCGATGGAAGAGGCGAAGTTTACGACAAAAACTTACAAGTGAAGAACACAAGCATATAAATATGAGACAGCCAAAAATCAGAAGCATAAGCGTAAATCTCGATGCCCAACATTTATACGTACTGCAAGCAACACACTGTGCGCCAAAACAAGTAGTTGAACTTGAGCAGGAAATTCCCCACGGGCCGAAGAAGGTACGTCCAAGAGGCTGAGCACGGCATGACATACCTGGAGTGGAATACAACCTACTACAGAAAGCATGGCGGGAGGAGGAAGATAAGGACTGACGTTTTCTGGTTGCTATCATGGCCTATTTATTGGATGGGTTTTCTAATTTGTATAATTTATGTAGATTTTCTAGTTTTCTTTTCCTTTTTTTTTTTGTTAAGGTAATCACAGTGACTTAGCAACAGAAAATTGACGTAGGTAGGTCTATTAATTTTATAAATCACGTATCAATGTTACGAGCTTTGGTAAAAACGGGATATTCGTTTGATTGAATTTTAAATGTTTTGAAAAGTACAAATCAACCCCAATAAAATAAGATAGGGGTAGCATATGCCACACCGCGTGTCGTAACAGGCTTCGCTGTGTGTGTATGCAAAATTCAAACCTATAAGTCATTTCTTTCTCAATATGCCCTGCGAACAGTCAGTCGGGCAATCATTAAAAAAATAACTGCTTCATCAAATGGGTTAAGCATTAATGGCTTCAATCAATAAAAACAAAAATGTAAGAACTCGATTTCTTTAATTATTTGCTGTACAATACGTTAATATAAACAGTTAACTATATAAGACAAAAATATGTAGCATAGTTAAACGATACTTCTTGGCTTAATAACTACTACTATGAGCAACAATAATACGGACACAGCTCGCGAGGACTTGGTTTCATAGCTGGGAAAGGCCAATTTGTCTAATGGATATCATCAAACTGATACCGGAGTGTGTGTTTAACTCAGCCACATAAAACAGAAGCGTCCATAGCAATTTTGTATCGTACTATTAAGTATTATAGTTATGCCATTTCCATATGGAAACATTAGTTGTTTCACTCGTTGTAACTACCATTTCCGATGTTACAGTTAATATAAAGCTGCGTGTAGAAGTTAGTCTCCTTCAGGACGTTTTAGTAATGTTAATTCGATTTAGCACAGGGCTCTAGTGTGCATTAATCGTGACCACTAATTATTTAAAACAGAGCTCGAGTATAGTGATAATGTTTCCATCACTTAGTATTTCACCAACACCTCCTCCAATTTATATTATTATCAATACAATATTTATAATATAATAAAGAAAATTCAAAACTCTAAAGTGAAAAGTGATTTATTAATATAAAAGTAGCATTCCAAAACTATAAAAATCGCTTTGAACTTGATTGTTACTTGTAACAATCCCGGCTGTCCTAAAGTTTGTTCATGACCGGTGTCGCAGTGAAGGCGTTAAATCAAGTGTATGTACCCTGTCCATATTTTTTAGATTTTAATACAACCACAAAGTAACAAGTCAACTACTAGATCCTCGCACGGCACGGATAGTCACCGTACACTTACACTCGACTATATTACACATGCACAGAATAATGCAACTGCCAGATGATTCGACGTCTGCTCTGCTTATTTGTCGCGCCAGTCGCAGCACACCTGTCTGCACATGTCACCAGGCATACAGCATCGCACTTCCTGCCTCCTACCATGGCGGACCGCTGAGTCATTATTTTTTACCAACTCGCATATTTGGATTTACGATGGCAACAATGTTTACTCGCAATTTGTTTACAAAGTTTTATCTTTATGTCAACGTTTGTCTGAAACGCAACAAACTTCTCGGCCAAAACGCTTGACACAAACTGCTGTGTATGGATATGGAGGATTCAGACTGTCCCATTTGCTTTCCTATGGGGGAATATAATACTAACGTTAAAATCCAGGCCCGTGCGCATGGGGGGGGGGTTTTGGGGGTTCAAACCCCCCCCCCCTTGAAGATTGGGATATATCATATTGTTTCCATATATCAGTTTAATTGTGCTCTATTGCGCCGTCAGTTTACGCGCATGCGCGCGCAAATATTTCCAATCGTTTGATTGCGCGCGCTTTCCGCCTGATTTGTGTTATATACTGTTTAAAAATTGGAGCTCCGACGCGCTACACAATTGGTCGCGCGGGACCAAAAACCCCCCCCCCCAAATAAAATTCTGCGCACGGACCTGTTAAAATCTGATGGTGGGGGTCAAATGAATTTTTTGAACGAATTCAAGTAGTTTATTGTTGAGATTTAATAATAAATTACATTATGCTGAGTCCAAACCCTCCACCCAACCCTGTAACAGTGCGTAACGCTGACGAAAAACCCCCTCCCACTCTTAGGGGTTAGTAATTTAGGGACGGCCCTAAGAAACAGTTATTCTTCACTTGAGGGATTAGATCGTCCTCAAGGCCATATATTTCCTCTGCGGTAAATTTGCACCAGTGATTTGCAGCTACGACCTATGATTTCCCGACAGTTAGTTGACACAACATCTAAGAGTCTGCTCCTAAAATCAAAGTCTAGTCTGTAAATACTCACATTGCGTAGAGATAAGGTACTGCAGTTCTCTAACTGAGAGGTGACGGATTCGATTCCCGGGGAGACATATTAATTTACATATGGTTCTGGGCAGTTTTCCCTCATACATATGTAGCACGATAAATTTAAATGCCAACGGCGTAATAAGAATTCCCTTAAAAAGACTCCACCACAAACTATCAATTTAGGTAGACGTGTGAGTCCAAGCTTCATACCCGAATCTGTTATTTTTCGTGTAGGCACTAAATCACTGCACTGGATATTGTGATTTGTGACAAAGAATTTCTTTGATGATAAACAGATTTTGAGAATCAGTTCTCAGCTGAATCAATTATTACATGTTTAATTATTTTAACACATTGACTGCGGCGGACGCAACTACTACTAGCCTACTCCTGCTGTCCTATAGTCGTAACAAAGATCGTGTCATAGTGAAGGTGTTAACTACGTAATCTGCAGCTAGAGATGTATCATAGTCACATATTGATTGTGGTGGACGCAACTAACTACTATTTTAGCTGTCTTAAAGTCGTAACAAGGGTTGTATCGCAGTAAAGGTGTTTTGTACGTCTTTTGTCAATCTTAGAAGGTTTATCTATGCTTTATAAATTGCGTTGTGTTTCTGACTGTTTTTATTGTGCTCTGACGATTTATTTAATCCACAAATACAATATATATATATATATATATATATATATATATATATATATATATATAATAGTATAATAGTAACACGTTATGAATGGGTGGCAGAATAGTAGCAGAGCAGTAGTTACTAAGCAAGACAGTCATAGTGTATGAACTTTAACTTCAACTCTTGAGTCTTAAGTTACATATATTATCTGTTTGCGAAACGGTTGCAGACCATAGCTAATAAAGTCAGAAGATAAGCTTTTAGGAATAAGTTGTCCACACCCATCTTGCATGTGTCATACTTTCTGTTCATGACTTTTATAGAATTTAGCTGCTTTAGTGTTAATGTCGTATTTATCCTGACCAACGAGTCTCTTTGGCCTTCATGCCACAGTTACCTTTCAGCAACAAAGTTTATAGCATTAGGTTAAGACCAAAAATTGGTTATGGTTAAATGAACTACAAAAATACTCGAGGATACATGTAAAGTATGCCTTCGAATCAGCCATTTACCAGAACACCATTCATTTTTTTAAATTTCTTGGTATCCCAGACTACATGATGCATAATGACCATCTCTGATGTCACATGCAAAATGTAAAGGCTGTAACTCATGACATTCTCTGATCCTGTGGGCAGGCAGACATACAATCAGACAGAAAAAGATTTTTTACAGACCCCAGCCAGACAGAAGAGAAATTTTGCCAGCCTACTGAGTAAACACCAATATGGCTTTAATTACGTATTAAAAAATGAAATAGTTAATTTTAACGTGGACATTTTTTCAATATGAAATAAAAAAAAAAACTGTTGATAGTTGCCAAATTTTAAATACATCCCTTATAATAGTACTTTAGTGTACTTTGACAAATAAAAAGGAATTGTTTTGAGTTAGCTATTTTAATGTGTATGCAAGAACAACACTGCATACACCCAGGTCTCATATTCTTTTTTTTATTAAATTTTCATTACCATGAGTGTAAAATAAAGGGCATTTGACAAAAGAATTCAAAATCTATCTGGTGGCCAAATATCTTCATTAGCTATATTTCCAAAATGTTCAAAATTTTAAGCAAAAATCTTGGTTATGCTACGAATTTAGTTGCATAAAAATAAATAGGTAGATGGCTCAGTGGTGTTCTAGGGGAAACCAAATTCCCAATGTCATACTTATATTTTTTGGAGGAAGGAGTAGATCAACTTCTTCTTTTAAAAAATATTTTGGTATTATGGTAGCTTTGTCCTCGTTTACTTGATTGCTGGTTTTCATAATCTCTGGTTTGAAGCTTTGCAGACTCCAGGCATTTTGAAAATAAATCACTTTTAATTTTAAGATGCTAGTATAATAGCAGTTTTCTGTCCCGAAAGTGTTTAGAAGCAAATCACTTGGTCTCAGAATGTCTTTATTCAATATGGTGGATAACCTGCAGGAGTGGTGGGCCAGAGCTCTCTTCAGTTTGATGGATGGTTTTGACCTCACAGAGTTCATAAGTTCGGATGAAACCTGCTTAGGTCAGAATAATGTTAAGTTTGCAACGTTCCATTCAATCCACATAAAATGTTTTATATTAAGTGTTGTCATGTGATGCCAGTCCGGAAGTGATAGCCGAGACACATGCTTAGTTAATTATTCTCTTATTAAATTTTCACTAGATATCGTTCTAATGTTCTTCCTAAGTTGCTACAACCACTTGGGTGGTAGGCCTCTCACTCTTTTTTTGTTTCACTTTTGTCTTCATTATTAGTTAGGAGCATTTATTTTGTCATTGTCTTTACAACAGCTATAATTGCGAAACATGAAACTTGTGTGATCCAGAAGTTGCTAAGGTCTTCTATAGTGATAATGAATATAATTCAAGTAACAGTGGTATGGTGAAAGTGTTGTGTGCAATACTTGCCACCACAACTTGAAATTTGTTTCAAGGCGAGCAAAATACTAATGGAACAAATGAACCTTGTCAGCCTGTAAATACTTGACCTGTATACAGTAATAAGTTTATAAATTAGTGATATTTTTTATTCAATGTAATCTATTAACACAATACTGTGGAAAGATTATGTTTTTATGGTTTTTGATGCAAAACCAAAAAAGTCAAGCCTTTTTATACAGAAATATGTTTTTTATTTATTTAATAATATTAATAATTGTTAGTTGCTGCAGCACACAAATAAACAAGTATAAGAAGAGTGAAATAGTCAGTATAGTAAGGAATTGTCTATCAATCAGACTACAAATTATAATATGTTTTACATTTGAGTTTTGTTATAAATAGAAAAACAGTCATAAGTATAAAACCAAACTCTTACGTTTTCACCTGGTTAAATTGCTTACATGGGACTGAACAATTAATACTTAACCTCAGTGGGATGATAGGCAAACCAATTATTATGATTTAAACTGCCTAAATTTTATTGTTGTGCTTAAGTATGATTTAAATTGTTTGTATTATCCTCAGTTTCCTTTAATATACTCCAACAAACTCACACATTTTCAAAAAACATAACATTCATTTAGCAACTTTGGCTATCACAGTTTCAAAAAATTCACCAAAACAAATTTACTATCATCTCACCCAATCACTGTAAAAATATTTCTAACACTACTATTAAAACTCATAAGATAGAAAAAAACTTCAAATACAAAAAAGGTTTGTCTTTAATAGGATATTTTTAATGGTGTACTTTGCAACATAGGTTGCTATTTTAAAATTTCGACTTCACGGTTTATAATTTATATATTAATTTTTCATATTTTTTTTATTTGAAAAGGAAGTAAAAAGTTACACCACTCCCAATTTCCTGACAGGGTATATAATAAACACCATACAAAATAATTGGTGTGTGTAGTTTTAGAGGGGAGCTGGCTGCAGCATTTACTGTTAAAACCTAAATTAAAGACATTTTGTCATATCCTGTACATACAAATAAATATAATACTGAGTTTTTGGTGCCAAAATGATCATACAAGGGCACTCAGACCCTTAAAATGAGGTATCATGTGATCTATGTTCCCATTAGAACATTTTCCAAAAATGACTCCTACCTCCCTAAAAATGCCCTTTAGTTTGAAATTAATTTTACGGAATTCTTTGGAGTCAAAAATGGGGGTATCTGTTGAAACAAATTATGAAGCTCAGTTTGTTTGGCTGCAACAGATACTGCAGTATATTGGTCTGAGACACTCTGTATACTGAGTTAGATTAGTTCTTAATATCTAACGAGTTATTGTTCTCCTCATAAAAATGTGTACTGGTAACACATTCTTACAGCTATTTTGAGATTTCATAGAAATCCCTTATGACATCCTATAACAGGCCGCCAGTTCAAAGGGACATAAAGATCAAATTACTTTTATGCATGTTTATTTTAATCTTTTTTATTGATTTAACACAAGAAATTGAAATAAAAATTGGTTTAACATATAATACAGTAATAACATTTTAAAATCTATTGGCTAATTTCAAAAATGTGTTTGAAAAAGTTAATTAATTTACTTTATTACCTTTTGACAAAAAATGGAAACTATTGTGAATGTTTACTGTTAATTTTATTTTTGTAGACTATTTGAAATTCCAGCTAACATTGCAAAGTAGCTAGCTACCTTCAAATTATTAATTATTCAATAATTTTTTTTCATTCACATAACAAATGGGCTTAAAAATTCAATTTTAGAGACCAGCCAATGATTTTAAAGAAATTATCAACTAATTGCATAAACCAAGTTACATCTAATTCCAGCCTAAAATATAAAAGGTTTGATTTGCTTACATGTAAAACTGAAGATTATAATTAAATAATAAACCCATTGGCATAGCATTATGCAAGAGCTCAGTGACTATATCAGGTAGCCCATTCATACCACCTAGCCGATCCACAACGATGACAGACATCACGTTTTTAAATATTTATCATAACAAATTTTTAACAACTGAATTCAAACATGGCTCTACATCTTGACAATAATTGTTTTGATATAAGTTGTAAAGCCTATTTGTAAATTGTATGTATATTGAAACCCATTTCATTATATCTTGTGTTAGTAGGCCCTAGTTGTTTTGTAACTTTAAAGTATCACACGTGTTGTAATTTTTGGCACAAGATGAATTTGAATGAAACAAAAAATTTTTCCTTGCAGGGAATTAAATTTCCTATCGAGATGAGGTAAAATTTGCAACTGTAAATTGTAATATTGGAACTGTAAAAAAATTAAAAAAAGATTGCTCTCAACAAATTTAAATATAAATGTTTTGCTTTATACAGGAAACGTTTTTATTTTAGATTTCATGTGCTTTTAGCCTTTTTTTAGTGATTCTGAAAAGTACATAAATGATCAGATACGATTAGGCATAAAACAATTACACATAAAACTCTGCACTTTTGTTTAATATAATTATAACATGAAGTTAGCTCTATTATAAGTAAGTACGCCAATATGTTAAAATCTCTAAGAAAATATTATTTCTGGAATTTAAACAGTTTTTACACTTATTAATATTATATAACTTGTAACTGGAATTAGATACTAAACAGCATGGATTCTAATAGACAATGGTTTTGAAACAAATAAAAATTAACCTACAAATAATAAACTATCCTCATTACATCTAATAAAACTGGTCATTACTACTATATTCATTGAAAGTTAAAAGATATTTGAAACAAAATTGTTGCATTCTGCCGATATTAAATTATTTGCAAAATAAAAATTATTGAATATCAATATAATAAATTCTATCTATTGTTCCAAATTTTAACTGAAAGATTTAATGCACTTAAATTTTTGTATCTAACCAAGAAGTTGGCAACATATCAAGTTCAAATTTAACAGCACGACTTCTTATGTAGGTTTATACAATATTTTCACCCATCTTTATGAGCGCTATAGCTTGCATTATAAATCTTAAATGTAAAAATATATGCAAAAAGATGTAAATATTAAAAATGCAAACAAAATGTTGTTTCCTCTGATTGTTAAACTTTTTAACAGTGAACACTAATCAAAATATACAGTATTAATAATTCATTGTCTGTGAACATTCAATGAAAGAGATCTTTAGGCCATAAATATTTAAATTAAAATTGGAGATACAAAAAAAATACTAAAACCAAATAATCACATCATCACAAAATGTGGAAGTAAACATAAAATTTATAAGAAAGAGGATTGACGCAAATAACAATACAGCAGTCCTCACGTTTTTCTTCCAACTTAATATCAACACCATGTTACTAAATTAAGATTAAATTACAGAGTTGATTACTTTACAAATATACAAATTTATCGAAAATGCTGATTTATTTAACCCTTGTTGTGGCAAGCATCGCTTACACGATACAATATCATTGTATTAACATTAGTCATGGACAATAGAATATGCCTGTAGTTCAGGCGTCAACTAAGTTATTTTTGCAATACGCAAAATGCACGATGACTCAATCAGTTGTTTACTAAATTGCATTTATTTACAGTTTGCCGTTTTAGTGCAAAACAGTTAGTTATTGAGTTTCCCTAATTCCTGATGCTTGGTACTTTTATGTGTGGTAAACATATACTTTATTTGCCAATACATATAATTATTGATCTAGGCTACTAATTTGTAGTGAAAGTATTTATTCTGTTAGTTTTGACTGTTTATAAACAATTATTATTATCATGTATATCAAATAAGTAATATTATATTTTATAAACATTAGATGAATTAGGATTGATTCTTTTCTTATAATAATAGTTATTGGTAGGTGTAGTGCATAAATATAAAAACCTAGATTTGTTGGTTACTTTTAAATTTTCAGTCATAGCCTTTGTTTACGTTAATATATTGTAATAAAAATATATATTTACAAAGTACTTAATACTTAGCAACTCTTAGCTATCTTAGACTTTCAAATTCTTTGAAGAAAAGTATTTGTACACCATACCCCCATCAATATTTTGTAAATACATTTTTCAAAAATCTTACATATCACATTAATTTTTTTATAACTACATATATAAAACATTTTGATTTATTATTTTTATGGTGTGTGACAATTAAAAACAGAGTGGCATTTATTAGTGAAATGACTGCCACTACTAGGATTAAATACATCAAATTGATATTAAATTACTCAGAAAACATTGAAATTAACATATTGTATTTACAAACTATATACACAAATAACTATTTTACAACACTACTTGGGTTTCCTACGTACAACAATTTTTTTGTTTAACCCTCCAAGTGATAGCGGCTCAGACCGAGCCGTTAGGGACCCCGCCTGAATCGATAACGGCTCGGTCCGAGCCGTTCGTGAAAAACGACGTAAAATTATAACTAGTATCGGAATCCAGCTATATTTTTATACTAAACAGTTTAGAAAGAGTTCCTTTACTTGATACTCTATGTCGTATATTTTCAAGTACATATAAATAATAGTATTACGTCATTCACCATCAGCTGATTCACGGCGTCTCTCATTCGCTGTGTCTGAGACACTACGTCGTTCGGCAGCAGTGTTTTTATTGTTGTCGGTTATGTCGTTTGATGGTTTATATTAGTGGGTTTAGTTGTTTTATTTAGTTTGTATGTTGGTTATTGTTCGTAAATATGATGAACTAAGCCGTTCAAGTCAAATACGAGCTTGTCTACTTGATATTTCAAGTGATGAATCTGACGTAGACAATGGACGTAAACAGTGATGTAGGCACGGATTTGGAAGATTTGCCAGCTTCTGATTTATCTCCATCATTGCTAGATCATTCTTCAGGTAGTGGGGAACAGTACGATCCTAATTTGGATCAAAATCAGTATAGTGACTCAGACAATAATATTCAAGTAAATAAACAACCTACTTCGAGTATTGGTAGGCCTCAGACTAACTTGGCTCAAACCTCAGCACACAATTTATCTGATGTCTCTGACAATGAAAGTGATTACAGTGATCAATCTGCACAACAAAACCCTCAACCTGCATATGGGTTTATGGTTTTTTTTCCCCCAGAACCTGAAATTAATTTAGGAAACCAATTTCGCGTCAGAATGACAGGGGTAAAAAATTTGCCTGAAAAAAATAGCACCCCATTGAAATATTTTTATTTGTTTTTTTCTGAATTCATATGGTCTATGATGACAAGGGAGACAAACTTGTATGCACAAGACAAAAATTACGAATAAGAGAAACTCTGGTACAAATTTCTCGGTTCAGTAGGCTGACAAAATGGGTTGAGGTCACCAAAACAGAAATGAAAACGATACATTGCCATCATAATAAATATGGGCCTAAGCTATAAGAATAATTACAAACATTACTGGTCGACTCGGAAATCTCAAAAAAGTCCTTTTTATTCAGAAACAATGGGTATAAACAGATTTGAGGCAAATAAGATCAAATTTTCACCTTAGTTCACTGAAACGAATTCCTAAGGGTCAGCCTGGACACGATCCTTGGTATAAAATAAGGCATTTTTATGACCAATTGAATGCTTGTTTCAAAATGTATTTCGTACCTGGGCAAAACATTTCCATAGACGAATCTATGGTTGGAATGAAGAACAGGTGTTCTTTTTATTCAGTATATGCCGAATAAGCGGCATGCTCGCTTCGGAATTAAAAAGTTTGAATTATGTGACAGCGAAACGAGCTATGTTCTTCATTCAGAGATGTATAGTGGGAAAAGGTGTTTTTAGAGGATAATCAAGTCCAAGCTCCATTCACTCAGAAAGTGGTGATGCATCTTTTGACAGTGTGTAACCTACTAAATAAAGGATACCATTTTGTACACTGATAATTTTTATACGAAGGTGCCACTTTGCAGAACAACTAATTCAAAACCAAACTTATATGACTGGGACTATAAATAAAAACTCCAAAGGTTTATCAAAAAAATCTTGTCACACAAAAATTGGAACCTCTACAATCTGTTTATTACAGAAAGGACAAGATTCTGCTTGTAGGCTATAAGCAGAAGAAGACACGTAAACCAGTATACCTTTTATCAACAGCATTTCCTGCCAACGATAAAATTATCAGAAGCACGAAAAGTGGGATTGAGGCTCTAAAGCCAGAACTAATAAATGAGTACAATTTGTCTATGGGTGGTGTTGATGTCAAGGACAAATCAATTTATCACACAACATCAACACGCCCAACAAAGAAATACTGGAAAAAAACTTTTTGAAAATTTTCTAGATATGGCTTTGCTCAATGCCTACATATTATACAAAAATAATACTGATGTACCCCAAAGCAGACATGATTTCATGGTAGACATTGTAGAATCACTTGTTGATGATGAACCTGAACCTGAGCCTGTACCAGGCCCAGCAGGCACTGAACATACTTTGGCACGACACCCTGGAGGAAAGTTTACGTCTTTGTGTAGTATGCCTAGAGAAAGGTAAACATTCTAAAAAGTAGATTTTGGTGTTCAGGCTGCAATGCAGGTATCCATCCAGACTGTTATAAATTGTTGAAGCATTTCTGGAGAGCTAAGGGTCACAGGAAGAGAAAAGCACCTGATGCAGGGGAATCAGATTCCGAAATAGGGGATGTTTATATGTGACATTATAAGTAAATATGTATATATAATTACAATTTTCTATAAAAGGTATTGTGTTTAGTTATTTAAAAGTGTTTTATATATGTAAATAAGGTGCTACAAGCCTATATAAAACATTATATGGAAATTGTTGAAGAAAAGTACATTTTTTTGCAGTTTTTGATTTTTTATGCTAGTGAGAAACATATTAAAAATCAATTTTCATGTAAATATAAACTACAAGTATTATACATCTTTGTGTTCAGAATTAAATTGTGAATCTTTTGTATATAATGAATTTCAAATGTGTTACCATGGAAGTTATGAAAAATAGCCTCAAAAAACAAAATTTTGTTTGAAAATCTTTTTTCAAGATCATCAGTACAACATCAAATTAAAAAAAAAAAAAAATGGTAAGTTTTTCTTTTTTTCATTATCATTTAGTAAATATTATAGTGAACATTTTGATATATAATATGTTATATTTCAGGTATATAGTATATGTTTTATGAATTAAAACAAAAAACACTGCACGTCATCATAAAAAGGCCTATCACTGTAGAGTAATATGAGTATCACTTGGAGGGTTAAAAAAGTTAGGTGAGTGAGAACCAAACAATTTGTTTTAGCTAGCAACTTGTTACAATAATTGCAACAATGAAACAACTGTTGTGTTCATAATACTTTTGGACTATATTATTTAAGAAAGCTTAGTAAGTCCTTAAACATAACACATTTTTAATTAGTGCTAAAAAAACAATTTAATTGGATCACCACAAAGACTATTTAAAATTATTTAAATACTGGGAAAAAATATATTTATCTTATATTGAAAATGAGAATATTAAGAAATACAGCCTCACTGAAGCAAAAAGTATTGGGAGCAGTTACAACAGTGCCCATGACTTAATATGGTATAGAATTGCTATTATTCAAAGTCTGCAAGGAAGCAAGCTCTGGAACTGAAAACTTTTATTAACTTTTGCACAGGATTTGCATCAAGATCTATACTTCATCCCTGTAGGGTTCAAGTTGTCCATCTGCTGTTCAAAGGTATCATGCCAGGAGAGTTGATTTTTTGTAATGAAATGCTGGAGATAAGGGATCAAAGCTCAACACTTTTGAAATATTATTTTCACTTTTCCAGCCCTGTCAATAAACACAAGATGCTCTACTGATGACAACACTGTGAAATTAATCTGAAACCCTTGTAGAGTTCACAGGTAACTCGTGAGTTGAGTTTTTATTGAAAATTTTTAAAAGGGCTCTGATAGCAGTACTTTTTGTAACCCAGCTTCACATGTGGAGACCATGAACTCTTTAGATTCTGTAGACAAATGAGTTAGGAATTGGTGGTACTACCACCAAGGTAAGGTGCACCACCATCACAACAAAAGTATGGAGAAATATTTTTAAGGGTAGCTTGATCTAAATCGCAGCTGAATTTGATGGTTCAGTGAGACTATATGAAGTGATTAAAACTCTAACAAACATGTCCATTCATTTGACTAAACTCAGACATCACATCATCATCAAACTTTGGTAACATCTGAAGTCATTTCAGTGAGATATTAACAATTTTATGTGACGAAAAATTCAAGTTTAAGAGTTAATATTCCTTGAAGGATGTTATTAAAAATATGAATTTAATGACAGAACTCTTTAATTGTTTTACATTAATATTTAGCTTTAAAATAGTTTTATTAATTTGAGACTAAAAATTGTTGTCCTGAGTGCCCCACTCAAAAATCTGATAATTTTTTAAACTAATACAGTATATGCTTTTTTTTAGATTTTATTTCGTGATCCATGTTTGATTTCCTACATTTTATAATATTTTTTATATTATTTTAGTAAAAAATATGAATCCAATACAACTAACATATTTAAATATTTGTTAATTTTTTTTAGATAGTTGTATGTTACATCTATGTTAGTTAAAGCAACGTCACCTTGTAAATTAAAGTATATTAAATTATTCATTACCAAAATTAATACACAATGAGTTTAAAAGGTACAAATAGTTAAAGTAAAATTAGTTCAAATAAGATGAAATACGTATTTGTAAACATATTGCAAACATTACCTTTGAGACACCTAGAGTAAATAAAACATTAATAGAGTAACTGATAGAAAAATCAATATGACTGCACCTGACTTCTGTGATTCAATTTAAATAATTGAGATTTCTATCTGAAAGACAAACAGCAATTCTAATGTTAATTGTTTATCAAATGTCAACAGTAACTGAAACAAAGTGAATGGCAATTAATTGTAGGAAATTCTTTAAAGTGTATATATTAACTCTGCCTTGAAATTTGGTAATTTATTGTTGAGGTACTTTAAGTTAGTTCATCTGTAAATAAACGTTTTTGGCAGTTAATTTATATAGATTAAACTATTATATTATTTTAGGGAATTATTAATAATATTCATTTTCTCTTCTTTGCATTTATGTTACCATTCTTGTGAATTCTGCTATAGTAAAAATAATTTTTTAAATGTAAAAGACTAATTTTAAATTAAAATGTTTATAAATATATAAATCTAGAACTTTATCATTTAAAATTAATTAAATAGTATTTTACGTTTATAAACAAGGTTTTGACTTGAAATATGTCAATATTAAATCAAATGTTATTTTTATAGTACATGTGTGATTAATTGTCTAGTAAAAAAACTTTCTTCACTATAACTAATTAAATAAAAG
Source organism: Homalodisca vitripennis (assembly GCF_021130785.1). Taxonomy (NCBI): domain Eukaryota; kingdom Metazoa; phylum Arthropoda; class Insecta; order Hemiptera; family Cicadellidae; genus Homalodisca; species Homalodisca vitripennis. The sequence goes on from NC_060208.1 coordinate 171,845,523, forward strand.
CATTACAAAACACTAAAAATAGCAACATTTTTGAATACACCTATTTAAAAGCAGCCAGCACTTTAGCATAGTACAACAAAACAAAGTTACTTAAACACCCAGCACTCAAGGCCCAACAGAACATCTAAAATATATTTAAATAATACATATAACACAATGATGAATCAAGAATGATCAGGTTTTTAACTAAAACTAAATGAAGAAATAACTGTATCTAGACAATTTCTTTGAATCAACTTAAATTGAATTTGATGAATCTCTTTCTAGACTCCCATAAAAGAATTGTTCAGCTTAGAGATAAAGGTTTGTGCTGATAAGTCTTGAAAATATCACAGATGTGGGACGAGCTAGTATAAATTCATCGCTGAAGTTGTGGACAATTCTGTTTGATAATGTTCCTTGCGATGTCTGTATGACCTGTAACAGGAAAATGTCACAGACCTGGAACACATGTTTGTACAGATTCATAGCTACAACTGTGGTCAATTAATTGTGCTTGACAATATTCCTTGCAATGTCTGTATGACCTGTAACGGTAAAATATCACAGACAAGGGACACATGTTTGTACAGATTCATAGCTACAACTGCGGTCAATTCTGCTTGACAATATTCCTTCCAATGTCTATATGACCTATAATAGGAAAATATCAAAGACATGTATATTTTGTATATGATAAAAATTTGACAATTTCAATTGATGAATTTTGTTGTAATGATTACAGAAGCTTTAGCTAGTTCTATGACTAATTTTAAAATCTGACGTAAAATATCCTAATCATTTGTAAAAAAGCATTAGTCAGTAAAAGGTAATGAATTTTTCACATTTTACAAATTAAATGTTATAATTCTTTATTTTATCTAAAAAAACTAAAATAACTAGTCAAAAATAGCTGTTCAATATTTCAGAATATTAAATTATTTGTTACTTTTTTAATCATTTACATTAAAAAATTATTTAACAATTTGTACTTAATTCAATTTTAGTTTTACTACTCATTCATTCTTAACCGAAATACACGTTTATCTGATTTATGCCATCAAAGTTTACAGTTGATTATGTCAACAAATATCGACCTGAGAAACATTGGATGGAAACTATTCAAACACAATTTTAATATCTCTCAACATTATGTTTGCCACAATTAAATCATGAGAAATGCTAGTATTGTTTAAGATAACACTTACCCAGAAGCAGTTCTATGTACAAGGCCAGGGCTATGACATGTATAGGGACATCACATGTATTGTTTAAGATAACACTTACCCAGAAGCAGTTCTATGTACAGGGCCAGGGCTATGACATGTATAGGGACATCACATGTATTGTTTAAGATAACACTTACCCAGAAGCAGTTCTATGTACAAGGCCAGGGCTATGACATGTATAGGGACATCACATGTATTGTTTAAGATAACACTTACCCAGAAGCAGTTCTATGTACAGGGCCAGGGCTATGACATGTATAGGGACATCACATGTATTGTTTAAGATAACACTTACCCAGAAGCAGTTCTATGTACAGGGCCAGGGCTATGACATGTATAGGGACATCACATGTATTGTTTAAGATAACACTTACCCAGAAGCAGTTATATGTACAGGGCTAGGGCTATGACATGTATAGGGACATCACATGTATTGTTTACGATAACACTTACCCAGAAGCAGTTCTATGTACAGGGCCAGGGCTATGACATGTATAGGGACATCACATGTATTGTTTAAGATAACACTTACCCAGAAGCATTTCTATGTACAGGGCCAGGGCTATGACATGTATAGGGACATCACATGTATTGTTTACGATAACACTTACCCAGAAGCAGTTCTATGTACAGGGCCAGGGCTATGACATGTATAGGGACATCACATGTATTGTTTAAGATAACACTTACCCAGAAGCAGTTCTATGTACAGGGCCAGGGCTATGACATGTATAGGGACATCACATGTATTGTTTAAGATAACACTTACCCAGAAGCAGTTCTATGTACAGGGCCAGGGCTATGACATGTATAGGGACATCACATGTATTGTTTAAGATAACACTTACCCAGAAGCAGTTCTATGTACAGGGCCAGGGCTATGACATGTATAGGGACATCACATGTATTGTTTAAGATAACACTTACCCAGAAGCAGTTCTATGTACAAGGCCAGGGCTATGACATGTATAGGGACATCACATGTATTGTTTTAAGATAACACTTACCCAGAAGCAGTTCTATGTACAGGGCCAGGGCTATGACATGTATAGGGACATCACATGTATTGTTTAAGATAACACTTACCCAGAAGCAGTTCTATGTACAGGGCCAGGGCTATGACATGTATAGGGACATCACATGTATTGTTTAAGATAACACTTACCCAGAAGCAGTTCTATGTACAGGGCCAGGGATATGACATGTATAGGGACATCACATGTATTGTTTAAGATAACACTTACCCAGAAGCAGTTCTATGTACAAGGCCAGGTCTATGACATGTATAGGGACATCACATGTATTGTTTAAGATAACACTTACCCAGAAGCAGTTCTATGTACAGGGCCAGGCTATGACATGTATAGGGACATCACATGTATTGTTTAAGATAACACTTACATAGAAGCAGTTCTATGTAGGCTATGACATGTATAGGGACATCACATGTATTGTTTAAGATAACACTTACCCAGAAGCAGTTTCTATGTACAAGGCCAGGTCTATGACATGTATAGGGACATCACATGTATTGTTTAAGATAACACTTACCCAGAAGCAGTTCTATGTACAGGGCCAGGGCTATGACATGTATAGGGACATCACATGTATTGTTTAAGATAACACTTACCCAGAAGCAGTTCTATGTACAAGGCCAGGGCTATGACATGTATAGGGACATCACATGTATTGTTTAAGATAACACTTACCCAGAAGCAGTTCTATGTACAGGGCCAGGGCTATGACATGTATTGGGACATCACATGTTGGGCTTTTTGATTTCCACACCTGAAATGTAACATTGATTATAAATATTAGCAGAATTGGTTATTATTTAATTATCTATAACAGATTAAGGATTTTATCTATTTATATAAAAATAAAATACATTATTTAAGAGAATATCAACCACCTATAACACTTTTACTACTTTTTATTTGTTCTATGTATATTTCAAATTCAGAGAACTAACCTATTAACCACTTTTGGAGGCTACACTACTAATACGTTATTTAATTTAGAAATTATTCTGGAACCAATACAATTTTTCCTGTCATACATATTTTTTAATACAAAGATAATTCCAAAGTAACATAAGATTCTCGACAACAGCTAAGCTAAGAAGAAGAAGCTGTTATTCCACCGTCTACTAGTGGATAGGAAAGAGATGTCTTCTATGCCTGGGCTTGCCAAGACTTTGGCACTGAGGAAGCCCCATCCACTTTAACCGTTAGTAGAATTTAAACCTACTGAAAGATTTTCCCCTCACCCTAGTACGAAATATTTGCTGCTAGTATCAGGTTCGTTTTCCCACATGAAAGTAAGACCATAAGTTTAGGCTCTAATGAACATTTACAAAAAAAGCATAAATTAATGGAGTATTCTTTTGGAATGGAGTTTTGTTTATGGAGGAGTCCAACAAATAAACAAGGGGCTGTACAATTTGCAATGACAGAAAGACACATGGTGGGATGAGAGAGAGTGCTCAATTTACTGCAATATATGCACATAGGTAACTAATGTAACTGATCTGAAAAGTACCACAACCAAACAAACTTCAGATAACCTGGCAAGTTAGTTAAAATGTGTCCCTAATTGTATTCTAGAATTTGTTACCTCTTCTATGTAAGTTTGGTCTATTTAAGAATGTACAATAATAATGTTTTTTTATTTAGACATCCTATTTTTACAAATTAATATTTATAAACATAAACATGACATTTTTAAAGGATGTAAATGTTCTTAAGCATTATTTACTTTGCTTTGTAAAGATAAAAAATAAACAATGTTACAGAAAAGATTTGTATTCTGTAAAAAAGCTGTAAAATAGCAAAAAATAAGTATGACCTGTGTACAGTTGAAACAATTTTTGGTGAGCCCTCAAAGAGTTCAATTCATACAATTTTTGCAATAGGCTGCTGTTAGTTGGGTTAAATATGAAAGCCTTTTGGTTAGCTCTTAAAGAAATTAAATATTTACATTACATAGCTAAAACAGTATATAATGATCAATATAAATTTAACCGACCTGTTTGAGCATATCACCAGCCTTATCGAGTTCACCACGCAGTGCCAGTGCCACAGCCAGGTTATACTGCAGGACTGCTCGGGCTGTATTAGTCGATTGGGGGAACCAGGGACGCAGCGGGCGAATGCAAGGGTCAACAATGTCTGCTACTGACTCTGGACTCAACATTTCCACAGCTTGCCCCACACGATCCAGCAGCACGTAAGCCTCACCTGCATACAGTCGCCCCAGTAACCTGCAACAACCACAACCACTGAATTACCTTTAAACAAAATATATTAATCCACCAGTTCTGTATTTTGTATGAACAAAATATATAAGACAAAATTAAAATTCACTTGTACCCACAAATTTGAAGTAATGGTAATGTTTTACAGTTATTTTAAGTATTTTTTTTAATTAACAAAAATTACCCATCTTCAGTAGTCTATAAACTTATTGCAGAAATAGTGTTAGAAAAATTCCAAAACTTTTTGAAATATATTAAATCTTGATTGTTTACCACTTTTTGGTTGCACATATCATTCAGAAAGCCTCAAATAACTATAAAACTTAATAAGAAATATTTTTGATCAAATATAAGGTATTCATTCCACTATTATTTATTGAGATTTTATTTTCTCATATTTTTACTGCTTCAGAAATTGATACTTTGGTGCAGACCAAATCAACATCAAAATTACAAGTAAATATTTTAAAAAACATTTTAAAGTTCTTATGATTTTAATTACATGTAAGTGAGTCTCATGTATGATTCAGTCTTTCCCAAAATATCACAGAACTTTAGAATAACTTAGAGAAATACTTCTTCACTTATTCATCCTATTGATGTATACTACACTATTCTACAGTACACTCTATCTTAACTGTCCACACTATGTCAAGAATAATAACTATTTCATATAAATTGGTTTTCTGCTTTTCTATCATCCTGTGGCTGCAATTATAAATACAGATACACCAGTGCAATAAAATCTGTTATATCCGCTCTAAATGTACCACAGGATAACGTAAAAATTGGAAATGAAACTCTAATATGAAGGAAATAATTTATTTACAGCTAATGTGTTACAAATACTGCAGGCCTTATCTGACTGTAAAAACGTTGAATACTGTGCTGAAACTGTTTCATGTGAAATTTTATTAATTCATGATACAGCAAACATTTATTCTATTTTAAACTTAAAAACAACACTATTGTAACTGGATATTTTAGTTACATGTTTGTGTAGTAGGTTACATATATAAAATTAAATACATTTTTATTTTATTACAAAAAATTACAAATTCAGTACTGTACAATATTTACAATTAGGATCATGTATTATTGAAAACGTAAAAAGAATACAGCATTAAGATCACAGGTTCGCAAAGGTTGTTAGAAAAGGAAACAAAGCTCACCCATCCGTGTCCTCCTTTTAGCCTTCTTTTTGAGAAAGTAATTGAGCTTTCCTATGTAGCATTTCTTATTCAAAATGCTTAAATGTACAAAACGTTTTATTGTTTGTATCTAAACTGGACATCAGAGGTGCCGGATAAGACTGTTTATACTATATAACCAATATTTGTCTGAAAAGTATTAGTTGTACTTACTTGTGCACTCCAGAGAGGTTGGTTTGTACCAGCAGAGCTTTGGCATGTTCCAATGCGATGACCGGGTCGCCGAGACACAGCGCGACGTAGGCACTCGCAGCTAGCACACAGGCACGCAGGTAGGGCACCTGGCGCGGGTCCACTGGGGGAGAGGGAGGAGCCATGACGGGTGGACCTCCCTCACCTCCTGTGGTCGGGAGCAGAAGCAAAGCATTCCTCAAGCACAGTGAGCTGAACTCCAGGCTGACCATTGGGATGGCATACGACTGCGCCTCACAACTGCCATTCCCCCAACATTACAGTTTTATAAGTTATTTGTTAATAGCCTTGCAAAATCAGAATGACTTTGTAAGAATTTAAATTACTTAAATTCAGAACTTGAACTGTTTGCTACATGCAGGAAGTGTAATAGTTTTTATTGTAATGATGATGTGCTACTATTAGTTTTATTCTATAATATGGGAGCACAGTATTTAGCATGAGTAATAAGTTATGTTGAATATAAAAGCCGTGCTGCTAAAAGGCACAGTGACGAAAGGTAAAAGAACATTTACTCAACATATGTTTAAGAGCATTCTTCGTAATGGAGATGTTGTTTTAGAAGATTGCTTAATATATGCACAGAGTCAACTGGAAAATTATTTAACATTCAATGCTTTTTATTTCAACCAGATAATGAAAAACACATTGTTCTAGCAGTTTTAATGGGAGCACAGATACGAATTACTCAACAAACACCATGACCATTCTCATGCTCATAGGCGCAATATTCTTATGACATCACTAGACAAAAATAATGCAGGCTGATAAAATTATCCTTACACAGTATTAAGAAAAGGTAAACTACAGACAAAGTATACTCTCAAAAATAATTTCTGTTGCAGTATTTTTAGCAGTTAGGGGTTTACCATTCCAAGGAGACAATGGTGACTTTGGATCAGCTTCAAATGGTTTGTATCCTGTATGCCTTGAGTTAATTAGTGAATATATTGGAAAATATGATAACAAAGGTCCAGTGCACACATCATATCTGTCTTCTGAAATATTTACTTGAAACTGTATGTTTAAAACTGTTGTCAATGAAATAAAATAGTAGGTACTATTCTCTTATAGTACAGTCTTGAAAGTTAACAAGTTAAATCGATTATTGTCCAAATTTACTCTTTCACATAGTGCCATGGTGATCATAAAATTCTAAAGTTTTGTTGTCCTCTCTGGAATCTGATTGAATTATTTGGTAGTCGATACATCAATGTTTTTCAACTAGTTGTTTTCAACTTGCTTACAAGTCTACAGACTGCCTGCATGATTGCCTACAGACTTGAGCCACAAAACCTTGATACCAAGTTTCAGAATTTCAAGATCACTTTTTCTTTTAGTTGTTTGGGATGACATTTTGGAAAGAGTAGATAAGTGTAAAACAATTTGAAACTTTAGAAGGATTACTCAAAGCGAAAAGGGACAAATTTGACATTTATGAGCAGCCTGCTTTGAAAATAGGTGATGTGATGTTCCTAGCTACTGAAGAGTAAGAAAACGAAAAATACTTACAGACGAAACAAGGAGGGCAGAACAGGCACAGATGACAAAACAAATAAAAGCAGAATGTATTTTTTAAGATAATGGGATCACTTCTAGTAGACATGGTATATAATAGAAGGAAAAAAGATTATAAAGTCATAACTTCTAGATTTAATATGTTACCTTGTAGATTTAAAGTGTTAACTCTTCTACAAACTTGTTCAACCGAATCATCAGAAGTGAAGAACAATACAGTGAGCCACCCATAAAGGCCTGACAAGCTGAACGGAAAAACAGTGAGGGCTATTAGCAGTGGCCTAGAGAGCTAAAGGACAGGTTATGATCATAAACCTCTGACCTGACAGAGAATACTTTTGGCCACAGTAATACATGTTTGAGTATGAGTGCAATGGGTTTATCTGTCAAATTAAATTTGTTCTCATTAACCCTAGAAAGCTAAGGTTCGTAAAAAACACGTTACAGCTAAACATTCGTCAGGGAGACTACCATTAATAAAAACATTTTTATTTTACATAAAAAGGGTTTTAATGAGAAAAAAATTAATATTAAAGCTTACTTACATTAAATATAATAGTTTTTTTTTCAATTGAAAACTTAACAAGTGCAGTCCACACACCACTTCCCTTGGTGTTCGCCACACATTGCCTTTGAGCAGCGGCCGGCAGAAATGGGAGGTCATTCGTCGTTTTTTTGAAGGACAAAATGCACAAATCTTTCTTCCCTGGACAAGTTGAGGATCTATTTGGGCAGCAGGAATATCAACTTCCAGGATGCTGGCGATAGATTCGCGTAGACGCTTTGGCAAAGTTGTGATGCGATTTCGATGTTGAAGCCAAGGCTTGACGAGTTCACTGTGCAATTCTTTTGCAAAATCACGTCTTGAAACTGGCTTTGAGCCCTGAGCAACCATGTTATGTGCGTAAATTGTGTAGCAATTGACTAACATTATGTTAATCATGCCATAAAAAACGCACAATGGCCATCTTCTAGTTTTTCGGCTGCACGACATGTTATTGCACATCTGGTCAAGACTGTCAACGGCGCCTTTGGTTGCATTGTAACATTCGATAATCTATGGCTTCTTGCTCCTTGGGTTGATGGATGGTTGCTCATGAGTAGTTGAGAGCAACAACACGACTCTCTTACTCTTTGCTTTGTACGACACCATTGTTTTATGTCCATCAAAACAAAACATTGAAGACCCAACCGGTCGATCTCCAGCTTCTTTCATCTCTGAGGTATTTCAGGTTTGTTCCGCGACGTAGAGTCCCAAACTAAAGTCATATTTATTGGTGGATTTAGAAGTTGTGTTGCTAATGAGATCGAAGTGAACCAGTTGTCCATGGTGAGGTTCCTATTTGAAACCGTAGACACATTGTGTCAGCTCCTTTACGAAGAACTCGGCTTGTGGTATATTCCTGGGAGTGGTTCCTTTACCCAAATATGGCATCGCATTTATCATGTATTTAGAACCTGTATCACAAACCATCACAATCTTGATTCCATACTTTGATGGTTTGTTAGGGAATATACATACGAAATTTACAACGACCTCTGAATGCCAACAGCTGTTCATCAATTGTTAAGTATGATCCTGGTTTGTAATTGTCTCTACAAGACGCCACAAACATCTCCCAGACTTCCCTTATTGGAGCGAAGCGATCTTGCCTACGTCTCTCATTCCTTGTTTCATATCCATCAAATCGAAGGGCCTCCACTAAAAAATCAAATCGCGCACAACTCATTGTAGCCAGATAACGGTTACCGCAAAATTCTACATTGAATAGTTTTCATTAGAGGGCATGTGATTATCTTTTTGACTTGCCGTCAAAATCAGGACACCTAAAAAATGCATCAAACTCCTCTCTAGTAATTTCTGAAATTGTACTTGTAAAGTTGGTGTAATTTACTTGTTTTTCTTCTTATTGCAGAGTTAGTGTGACTTATAATACTGTCTTTCATATTATCTGTACAAAATAATGAAAACACATCCAAAGGGTTTGTTTTGTCTCTTGCATTAACAGTTTGGACCTGGCCGAATATGTACTATATTTCTTGCAGATGCTCTGGTATTTGTTGGTCGTGATGGAATGTTACTCCACAAGTGTCCGTTCCTCCCCCGCATACGCTGATTAGGACATATAAAAGTGATGTGGATCACGAGGAACTGGTGGTGGTCCATGAGCTACAGTTGGTGGTGAAGTCAGGACGAGCTACGGCTGCTTGAGGTACAGGCACTAGTGGTGAAGCAAGGAAGAGCCACAGCTGCTCGAGGTCTAGGCACTGGTGGTGAAGCAGGACGAGCTAAAGCTTCCTGAGGAGTCTAGACATTGGTGGTGAAGCCGGACGAGCTAAAGGTGCATTTCCTACCTGAGGAATGTCTGTCGGTGGAGGATGACCATGGCAATAAGCTGCAATAACAGCATTGATAGTTTCATCTATAGTATCCATAATTAATCCCTTGTGTAGCAATTTTAGCTGTAGGTATTTCCAGTAAGTCTTCATTATCACTAGCAGAACTAGTACCTGATGGTGAATAGTCCCGGGTCAGCGTCTGTATCATCACTGTCGTCTATACCGGAGTAATATCGTTGATCAGTGGTTTCTTCTTCTTCAGATATAAAGTCATCAGATAAACTTTCATTCAAACATTGTAGAATACGTTGTTCCTGATCCGTATCCATTTTGAGAGTTCACCAATAACTATATTACATAAATATTTACAACTTTATCACATAACAAAAACACATAGAAACACTAAACATTCGTACATATGACGAGCACGTAAAACACTAAACTATCGTCGGCAAGACAACACAATGCTATTGTAAAAACAACGTACAAGCTAACGTTTCGTCTCCACGACTACGCTATTCGATATATTGCACAAACTATACGAGCGAGGTGGCTGCCAAACTACTCACAGACCCGGCGGAGCGTTGACTGACCTTACGTGGAGGGGGGCGCGCGTTCAAACAATAACTTAGCGCGGCAACACTCGAAAAACTGTATCGCGTCGTCACAGTGACGACGCCTTAGCTTTCTAGGGTTAAAAAGTTATAAAAAGTATTATTGAAAAATAATTATGTTGATTTTCTTTATCATAGGATGTTGATTGACTGAAAATTTGTATGTAATGAAAATTGTACATTGGACTGGAGATATTGAAGCAATGATGGTTCTTACACAACTTGCTGAAGATTTTTACAGTTGCAGTAGATTAAAAGTAATACTCTGTATAGTTGCTAGAAAAAATTCAAAATTATAAATTTGAGTAATTGAAAGAGTTCACTTACCTGTATTTAGAATCTTTCCAGATGTTAGGATTTAAAATGATTTTCCTGTGAACACCTCCTGCAATCACTCCTTGAATAAGATCTTTCCTTCGAGCGCTAAAGTCAAAGCTACCTGCATTGCTCTGAAAATTACAATAATAATTTGCATTAATATTTTAAGAATTAAAATTATTTAAAAAAATAAACAAGAAACAATATATTTACTTAACCCTCCTAGTGCCATCTTCTTTACCTATTGACCAATCAAGAGTATCTTAAGTACAATGAGACATAACCTATCTTGTGTTGTTGCATTCTATCTTCTTTCACCTGGTTTGGTGAACCCATTAATATTGGAGTTTTACAGTACAGTAATGGTATGTTTTTATACAAATATAGCGATGTGATGTTTCAAGTATGAAATGTAAAATCACTCACCTGTTTGTGAGCCATAATGCAACACTCGGCAAGTCGTAGCCATAACCGAGGGTTTGTGTGGTAGACCTGCACCGCCTCAATGAGACAGTCGAAGGCTTGTGTAGGCTTGCCTCCATGCAGCAGAGCTACACCCAGGTTATACATGAGGCTTGGTGCCTTGCTGCCACCCACACAGAACAGTGGTCTCCCTGACAGCATCTCGCCTGCACATACTTCAACTCATTTACATCTATTTTATTAAGTGAAAACCAGTGATTTTCACTATCAACTATTTACTTCAGCATTTATGAATTACTCACACTTTTCAATTTGATATCTTAAAAAATAAAACAGAAATGGTATAAGTTTGATGAATTGTCTATGATAATAGTCGATTTAACATATTTATATGTAGTAACAATGGTAGTTCTTATAAATTAAATTTGTCATTTAAAATTTTGCTTTTGTATGACAATGCCCGAACTCACATGGCAAAACACACGCAAGAAGTCTTAAACATGTTCTTTACTTTCTGAATAGCCTTGTAAAATAATAGTATGTTAAAGAACTTACACATTATATTAAATTTACACATTTCAATTATTGGTTAAATAGTTTTATATATTTTTTTCATATGCACAGCAATGAGTACACAAAACAAATGCTTATGAACAAGGATATAGTACGCCGGCAAGCAAAGCAAAGAAATAAGAGGTTTGATGTTTGTAATTTTACTTTTTTAAGTTATTTTAACATAATTGATCCTATTAAATTTACCCAATCACTATATATTTAAAACTCAACTTAGATATAAGTAAATAGAACAATGATAGTCATCTATATTCAATCTGATGTTTTATATTTGTACTGTAGTCATATATAATTAATTGGAGAATAAAGATTTTTAATAATACAAATTTTTCTCTTAATATTAAATATGTACAATTTTGCATTGTGAATAATGTAATTTAAAGTGTAAATAACTTTTTCAATTTTTTTAGCTACATTTACATTATAATTGTAAAAACTGATCTTTTCAATGAAGGGATAAATCTCTGGATTGAGCTTTTTGTAACATCGAAATCCCACGATTATAAAAATGATTTGAAATTGCAATCCCTGGTAAAAACACATGTCATCTGGAGTAGTTGAAAGGTATTTATTCTTAGAATTGTTTACGTATATAATTACAGTACTCTTGGAAACATATTACCAAGTAGGTTTGTTAAAACTCCTTACATGAAGTGTGCAAGGAAAGGACCACACTATGAATAACTCAGTCTGTAATAACTTGAAACAACTTACCCTGTTCTGGCTTCGGGAAGGCGTTGAGAGCTACTCCGTTCTCCTGAAGAGCCTTCTGCAGATAGAAAGCAGCCAGGTTTGGTTTGGCCATGTAATGGTGCAGGCAACCCATATTGTTATAAAACAGTACAGATGGTGATTCTCCTGATTCTCTGAACCATACAGTAAATAATGTTTTTATACATAAATATGAGGAATTTTGTTTAACGATCAGTAGGTGATGATAAAACAAGTTAAACATGTAATACATTTGCACTTTTATAACTTAAATTTAGAATAATTTTCAACATAGCCACAGAGATGGTTGAAAAATATACAGCTTCCTCTAAATTTTTATTTAAAAATCTGCAGTGTAAAAGAACCTGGTTTTGATGGTGTCTCATATTAATTAATTTTCTTTAAAGATACTTAACCTTAACCAAAGTTTGTTGGTATGGAGTTTGTAGAAAGATTTTAGGAGATAAATAGTTACGTATTTTTATTTAAAAAAATTACATTTTTAATTTTCTAGTGTACTTATCCAGTACACACCTTCAGAACATATATCATTCTATTACAGACATCCTTCTTGACAGTTTTGATGGTGTCCACAATCTTTTACTTTAATGGTACTTTACATCAACCAAACTCTGTTTGCACGGAGTTGATAAAAAGATTTCAGGAAATATGTAATTATGTTTTGTTATTCAAGAAATTACACTTTTATATCTTCTAATGTGTCAATACACGGACTGAAGATGATAAGTCTTTATATTACAGGCTTTGTTCCTTGGCCACCTTCGTCACAAATTTCAGTTTTTGGCTGAACATTAGTATCACTACAGAGGTTAGAAAAGGAGAATTTCTGTTTGTTGGTCTGTCCACATGATATCTAGAAAACCAACTAATCTTTAGTTTGGAAATTGTGCATGAAGATTTTTATTTATATGGTGCATGTCATCCTATGGGATTTGGCTGAATGTTAGCAAATATTTTTATATTGGCCTTATGGGTAACCACGAGAATGCGCAATGAGAAGATCTCAAAATAAATAAATTTATTAAGAAAACTGACTACAATGAAATGGCATTTCACCATATTTAAATAATATATGTACAACACTACTATGTAACACTACATACAAGATATCTCGAAAAAGATTACATCTGTAAACTTTATCGAAGTTTCATGAAACTTCATTTCTACATAGACAAGAATGAGTTCTATAATGGAGCATGTTCATCCACGGGATTTGACTGAGCATCATTGAAGCCTATCACTCGGTACAGTGGCACAATTTCTCTTTTGTCTTCAAGAGAGGGATGTTCAAACAAGCTGTAGACATGGTTGCATGCAACCTCAACGAAACCTCTTAACCAACACATGCTGTGGTGTACTCATACATTCTCTATTTTTAAACACTATCACTTATTAAGTCTTCACCGTATGCAAGGGCCATTCTTAGAAGAGTTACTACAGCATTAGAGTCTTCAGTTTTACACAATCATATATGAAAATTCACAGATGTTTACAAGCAACTAACCAAGCTTAATCACATTTTGATATAAATTAGGACATTAAAAAATTAAAGAAAAATTCTATAATTAAATTTACAGACCTTTATTTAAAGAAAACACTAGGAGATATGTATGTATGATATTCAACAGGTATAATAACAGCTACTTTATCCTTTTTTTTATTGTAGATAAAGCAATCAAATTGACTAATTTTACCCTACTTCAGATGAAGGCCCACAAGAAGAACGATTAATTTCAAGACGTATACAATTAGGATGGTTTTCATTTTAAACGAAAACATAAAAAAGTTGTAATTTTACACCTTAACTAAGCTGCCTATTTTAGTCTTTGGTGCCTTTATAACACTTCCGATTATTTTCCCTTGGGAGGATGGAGAAAAGTATTAAATATTAGCATGCAATTTATAATAAGTACATTTCCACTACAAACCTCACAAACAAGAAAAATAATAAAAGAAATGTGTTATGGTAATTTATAAACATAAAGTAACAAAGATGTCTCAATAACAACAATAATATTGATAATAAAATTATTTTTTAATCAAAAAGCCAAATATTGTTGTAGATAAATAAAGGATGGATGATATATAAAATGTACTGTTTCTTATCTTGCTTTTGTTTATAGTAAATGCTTGAAATATTTCCCTCCTATGAAGGCTAGGTGGTTGTGGTAGACATCTATAACAATTTATGCCACACTAATAAGAAAGTTTACCACTTTGTGTAAGTCACTGTTTGTATCAGGCTTTTATTTGATGAACTCTGCTTTATAAATACCTCCTAAATAAATTAATCAAAAGTACACAGAACATGAACCAGATAATTCAACTGAGCCTCCTGACCTATGTATGTAGTGGAGTTGCCATAACAGGGTGACATGAAAATTGATAATTGATACAATTAAGTTCTGTATTAAAGCTTACTTGAATATGTTGAGGGAGTTGTTCAGAGGTATGGAAGTAAGCACTTTGATTGACTTCTTGTAATTTCCTCTCAGATACTCCAAGTTGCCTTTAAGAAAGACTGGGGCTAGATTCTGTAAATTAAAAAAACACTAAATCAACATTCTGTAACTCTAATTATTTAAAAAATACGTTCAAATCCAAAATTTATTTTTTTAAGTGTTTTATTCATTTTTATGTCCTAACACCACTAGGCCACCTGATGGCCCACAGGAAACATAACTCAAGGCAAGAAACAAAGGAAAGATAGTTCAAACGGCTTAGCTTGTTGTGCCAGACAGAAGAATCATTTTAATAAATCATTAATCTGAATATATATATTATCTGAATATATTTATTTTAATGCATCTCCATGAGTTTGCTGCGTTGAATTGTGGACAAAAGCTGATCGGCAGTCACAAATGACCAAATATTAAAACATTTTATTGTTGTATTTTGTTTATGAAAACATGTAAGTAGATATCTTACTTAATAAATCTTCGCAGTTTTGAAATTAATATTTTGCTTACAGTTCCTATTTTCTATGTCTACCACATTTGTGCTTTTGATGCATCTATGCACAAACCTCCTTCTAACTCAACCCAGTACAAAATGGCACCTCATCTATATATATAAAAGAAAGTCGTGTTAGTTACACTATTTATAAGTCAAGAACGCCTGATCCGATTTGGCTGAAAATTGGTAGGGAGGTAGCTAAGAACTGGGATAAGAACATAGGATACTTTTTATCCCGTTCCCCCGATTCAGGATTCCGCCCCCACTGGTCTCTAAAAGTTACAGAAATACCCGTAAGAAATGCATTGCAGCAAACATATGTTATTAAGTGAAAGAGCCTTTTCAAATTTAATCAGCTGTTCTTTGTAAACATGTAAAATGCGACAAAAGAAACATATGTTTATATCATTTAATTACTATTTTACATTTCTTTACACTTATAGTTTGAAAGCATAGAGTAAGCTTAAGAGAAACAGCAAATTTTTGTTTCAACTGTTTCTGCAATCACTGTTAAACATAGACTTTACTATCCAGATAATACAATTCAAATTTTAATTTTTTACAATTGAAAGCAATTATCTCTGCATCTCCAAGTCAGATTACATTATTTGCTATCATCATTTCGACATGCTTTCCATCGAACCCATCTAACCTATGGCACAAATACAAGGATAATATGGCAGAAGATATTTTACATCAAATTCGTGTCAATTCAAGAAAATCCCAATCTTGAAATGAATTAGGAGATACATAATAGGGCCTTGCTTTTGATTGAAGACATGTGCTATCTCATATGCGGTAGTTTTATTAGTCAGGTTAGGAATGCCAGTGCCAAATTGTGAAATGAATGACGCATTTAATCGAGAATTGGAACGGAAACGTAAATATGATCACCAGGAATTAGATTTTAGAAGTTCAAACGAATGTACCCCTGATGAATCCCCAACAAATGGAAGTTTTTATGATACATTAATGAAGGCAACTGATAATGGAAATGGTGGTTTCTATTTCCTGGAATGCCCCTGGTGGAACTGGTAAGACATTCCTCATGTCAGTAATTTTAGCCACTGTTCGTGCAAGATCCAACACTGCGTTGCAGTTTGTTGCTTCTTCTGGAATAGCAGCCACATTACTAAAAGGATATCGTACGACACATTCTGGCATTAAAATTGCCGTTATTTCTGGAATAATATTGGAAAACCAACATGCAATATGGCACTCCGCTATGGCCAAAGTTTTATCAGAATCGAAGATCATCATCTGGGACGAATGCACAATCGCGCATAAACGTGCATTGGAAGCACTCTACCGAACATTGCAAGATCTACGTAATGACTCGAGATGTTTTGGAAGCTCAATGATTTTACTGCCTGGCGATTTCCGCCAAAACCATTGCCAGTAATTCCCATAATTCCAAGATCGACTGCTGCCGACGAGATAAACGCTTGCCTCAAATCATCGAATCTATGTTAAGAAACTTCAGCTGACAACAAACATGAGAGTTGCAATTGTTGAACGATACATCTGCTGAAGATTTCTCTGAGCAATTGCTGACTATCGGTAATCGTCGAGTACCTGTCGACAAAATCGAGCGGATTGATATCATTTCCTCCGAATTTCTATAACTTTGTCTCATCGAAAGATGAACTCATTAACAAAGTATTCCCAAACATCATTACTAACCTCAAAAATAATGAATGGTTGAGTGAGCGAAGCAATTTTGGTAGCTAAGAATAAAGATGTAGATGACTTAAACTACATAATTCAGAATGAGATCATTGGTACACGCATTCTATCAAATCTATTGACTGTGTAGCAAATGAAGGTGATGCCACCAACTATCCCAATTGAATTTTTAAAACTCCTTGGATGTACCTGGCTTACCACAGCACAATTTACAACTAAAGTTTGGTTGTTGTAATCATGCTTAAAAACTTAAACCAGCCAAAAACTGTGCAACGAACACATTTGGTGGTAAGTAAATTGATGAACAATTTTATTTACGCCACAATACTCAAAGGAAAATTCAAAGGTGAGGAAGTTGTCATTCCGAGTATCCCGATGATCCCAACCGACATGCCATTTCAATTTAAACGACTTCAATTTCTGAATCCGTCTTGCATTCGCCATGACTGTAAATAAGTCACAAGGCCAATCGTTAAAAGTTTGTGGTTTTAATCTCGAACATCCATGTTTTTTCCCATGGTCCATTATATGTGGCATGTTCACAGGTCGGAAGACCTTTCCGCGTTATTTTTTTCGCGCCTAATAAAAAAAAAAACAAAAAATGGTTTATCACAAGGTGCTACAATAAATGGCAAATAAAGAATCATTGAATAATTATATTTTTTTATTTACAATTATCCTAATTTAAAAAAGTACAAAATGTGATCATGTGATATTTGCCTTTAAGGCGGAACAAAGTTCGCTGGGTCAGCTAGTTCAAATTAATTGTTAAAATCATGGGTGGATCCTACTCAATTTTCAATGGAGAGAGAGAAAGAAAAATAAAACTCAGGACACCCCTCTAGGAAACAAAAGCGAACCATTCCCCCAAAATGGGCTTTTTGGGGGCAGTTAAAAAGTTTTGAATGTAAAGTTACAGTAGCACTAGTAATTACAATTATGTTAAGCTAAAACTTACTAACCTGTGTTTTTTATATCAGATGTTCAAACTGCTGACCCAGGACAGTTTGGCTGTATCGATTCACACGGTAATCCACTACTAATACTGTTGTTTCGTTTTATAGATGTTGTTTTTAATCAAAATTGTCCTCACTTAGCTCATGAATTAAACACATTTTGTACATTTTTTAACCACTGTCGTGTAAAACTTTACAAACTGATGTTTGAGGTATACCTAATACTTGAGAAACATTTCTTGTTGAGGCATGAGGATCTTCAACAACGGACTGTAAAACCTCAAGTGACAATGCTTTGTTTGTAGCCGATTTTGGTCGTCCAAGTTTGAGGCGGTCTTTAACAACGCTGCCTGTTATAACAGGAAGGAAATGCAGCCAGTCTTATTCCCCTGCACGGCCCCAGCTGCACTCCCTATTTGCTAGTACTATAATTGACTCACCGAAGTAACAGGGTTTGCAGACGTAATGATACTCTTTATTTCCCGCTTGCAGGCCTTGAGTGCACAAGTGCTGAGGTAGCAACGGGCTCTATACTGAAGAAGCTTCAATCTGAAGGCATCGGTTGCTGCATCCAATGTTACTGGCTGTAAACATACATACGAACAAATATAATTGTGCAATTCAATATTCTACTCCACAATGTTCAATGGAATGATTCCAAAATAGATCCAATTCCATAACTCAGTATCACACTAAAAATTGTCACAAAGACAAAATTAGTTAAATTTTGAGATCCTGATAGTATAATTAACCCTTTGAGGTCTCAATAAAAATTGCTTCGACTGTCCTCAGGTCGTATTTAATTTCTGTTAGTTTACAGTTCTTTGACAATACACAAATGCAATTTTTAAATCCCTTTTTCTGCAACTTTTTTATTTTTTTCTCTTTATATATCAATGTAAATAACCTAAAAAGAATATTTACATGATTTTATAGTATTTTTTTATAACTTTAAGTAACATTTAAAAAATATAAAAAAGAAGTATAAAAATATAAAAAACATCATTTTTATTTTTTTATACAACATATGTAATAAACCAAAATTACATGAATACAGGTGAAAAGGCACTAGGATCTCATCAGATACATGTTATTCATAATATTATATTATATAATATTATATATAATACATTATATATATTATAATTTTGCCTTGGTCCAGCCCTAGGCCTATTTTGGGTAACATGTCTAGCTCTTCCTCTTAGTCTACTAGTTTGTAGCCTAGGCCTACCTCTATTATTTGCATCTCCTTGTCCTACTTCTATCACATTATCCACGAATTGATCAAATTCTTCCCCATCATTACCTAAAGTTTCCAATCCAAACACATCACTTTCGTCGTCTAGGTTACCGTCATTTACCACAATGTTTTCAGAAGAATTTTCACTATGATTCAACTCACAATCACTATCACGGTCTTCTTCAATAATCTGTTTTTCATTTTGGATACTAATTTCACTGAAAATACTATCACAATCATCTAATTGATCTAATATTTCGTCATCGTCAGTAAAACTTGTACTTGGACCAGCCATATTTGTAAACACGGCGCAAGTGCAGACGTCAGTTGTATTGGTCTTCTATTATCACTTCCAATGCCTCCTATATCGTGAATAAAGATCGACGTAGCATTCACGTAACCAAAATAGAAGTCCAAAGTACTGAATAACTCAAATACCGAACAGCAATAGGTTAGAAATGGCCAAACAAGCAGTGCCATTATCCGGTCGACCTATTGTCGACATGCGAGCGTTCAGCGAAACTGCCGCGGTCGACCTATAGTCGACGACCGATCGCAAAGGGTTAAGAGTTTTCACATGCATTTCTATTTTTTTTTTAGGTTTCAATGGAATAAAATTTCAGTTACATGGTTAAGAAAGATGAAAATATTAGTAAATAATCTAGTTAGATCACATAAACGAACATGCTGGAGATTTTAATATTTTGAATATCTTACTTGTAAAAGTCTAAATAAAGCAATGGTTTTAATTAATAATAAACCAAAAATTGTATGCAATACATTTATACCTCTACTTCAAACAGGAATCTATGTTTGCTGTTGACAATTGAAGGTTTGAAATGTTTGTGTTATAAGGATAAAATTATTTTATAGGATAGTATTGGAAGATCTCTTAACACGTTCACTGCGGGCGGTAACTCTGGTTACCACTGCTACACTGCACTAGGAGCGGGCGGTAACTATGGTTACCACAGAGCCTTTGTTCTGAAATGAGGTCAGTATACGGCCAGCACTCGAGCTATCACAACTCTGTATTTCTTGCTCCTCGGGAGGTACTTTTCCCGCATTTTTATGCACTTCTATTTCACATTAGACTTTTTCATTATTTTTAATGATTTTTTAAGTTTTTATAGTAGTAAGTGATTGTGCAACACAATAAATCTTCCCCTGGGACCAAGTGGTGTACAACAACCAAGTTCTAAGCGTACAACAGAGCCAGTATTGAGTTCAGACAATGAGGATGACAACATGGACGATGTGGAGTACCAGACAGACTCGGAAGTTAAGGATCCTGATTACGAGACCAACCTACCCCAAATGAGCGCTCACAACCAGATTGGAATAATTTTTATAAACTTATGTACTACAATTTTTTTAATCATTTCAAGTAAACATTGAAATATATTTTGTTATAATTACTCACCACATATTTGTAAATAATAACTTAATTTGAGTGAGTTAGCGGAGATTTATATAAACCTTTTCACATTTTATAAACTTTTACATTAATTTTGGTTTTCACATTTACATATAAATACTGTTTATGTTTGTTTAAAACAAATAAAATACAGTTCACTTAGCTACGATATATTCATTTGGAACATTCCCACTGCCAAAAAAGGGTGTTCCCTAGTGCGAGCGGTAACTTAGAGTAACAGGAAGACTGTCCCCAGGAGCTAGCGGTAAGCACAGTTACCACATTCCCAAAATGGTAGAGAGTGATAATTTTTGTGACTTATGAGTAATTCTCATATATTTCTATCATATTTCATCCAAAGTAAGCAAAAAATATTTAAAAAATTTCAGCATACAGGGAACTCTAAATAGGGATTTTTAGCAGCGAACGTGTGTGTGTGTGTGTGTGTGTATGTGTTAGCACATAATCCAACAACAGCACACAGGGAAATTCTACCACTGCTTAAATTATCAGTGAGATATGCAGAAATCTAGTTAAACTAATAATTGAAATTTTATATTTCTGTAATTTTGGGGGAAATTCAACGTATTACAGAAGCAAACCTACCGCCCTCTCCTGGTGTTCCTTTTCCAGATTCTTGAGTTCCTTGTCTCCAATCATCTTGGTGGCATTGTCTGTGGATACAAACTGGTTCTCAATGTAAGCTATCAGTGACAGAGCTTTCTCTGGCTGCTGGGTGCTGAGGTGTAGCTCTATCAGCAACAGACACACACGGTGTGCCAGCCCTTCCTCTGTTATCACAATACAGTACGTTATCAGTAGTCTATCTCATACACACTACAAAGGTAAGTTAGTAAGTTAGTTAAAACGGGAACATTACAATATCTACTACTAGCAACTTATGTGGGAACCATTATCAAAAAAATACATGATCCCGGTAAGCATTGTGTATACATAGCTATTTTATATTTGATTAAGAACATAATGAATTAAACATTGTACAGTTGAAATTTTTGTACAATTGGTATTGGACACTCAATGTAATGTAGTAAATGCTCAATAAGTTTAGTGGCAGTTTTGTAATACAATCTTACTGTTGCAATTGTTCCAACCCTGAATAAGCTCTGAACATCTGCTGTGCTTATTAACATAAATGAACTGCCTCCATCTTCATGCAGATTCCCTGCAGGATCACTGAACATTAACCGTCCATCCCTCCAGCGTTGTTTATTCATTATGAACATTATCCCAACTAAATATTCATAGACAAGCACAGTTCTTCATTGCTAGTGAGATAGTGATATTAACTCAAAAGTCATCTGTAAAACTGTAACTACTGAGAAATCAGAACACGCCTAATAATAAAGTTTATGTTTTACCAAATTCACTAAAAAGTAATGCTAAGTTATCAAAGTTTTACTAAAGTCTGACTTCACATTTAGTTGTTTTCTTATATTGATAATAGGCTTAGACTTGATATAACAGTCTTATACTAACAACCTCCATGAAGCAAAACTATCATACAAGAGCATAATATAACGAGCTTTCTAAGAAGAGTTTTCACTATTCAGTTGTCAATTTTGTATTGGAATTGTATAGGAACCATATAATATTATATTAAATGCTGTCTTCTATAGTTCTATATGCACAATCTAAACTGTTAAATTTCTTCTTCTTTTTAAATCATAAGCAAAGAACGATTTATGACAAAAAGGATTAATACTCTCAACTTCTAAAGAAAGATTTGGGTGTGGAATCCCTTCAAGCAATGGATGTAATAAACCTCAGGAAAGTTAACTGATTATTAAATGGTTTTAGTATCTAATAGCAAGCCACTTTAGAATGGGTCCAATTGAAATTATGAAATTAAAAACCATTATAAAGTAGTTAAAAGAACAGCTAAACCCAATAGTAAAATCAATAAATAGTAATAAAATGATAAAAACTACATTATAAATTTACAGTAAATGTTAAATCAAAAGAAATTTGACTGTAACTTTAGAATTAAAGTGCCATTTGACTATTCTTAGCTGCAGCCTCCAATGGACTAAGCATGTGTACATTGACAAAGTACAGAGTGGGCCAGATAAAACCGGTCCCGAGCGAGTTTACGTAATACTCATACAATGCGTACAGGAAACTGAAAAAGTGACTAGGCGAAATAAAAAAAATACATAATATTAAGTAAAATGAAATTTTATTTTGTCTATTTTACAACATGTACATTTAAGGATTTACAGTCTCTGTTCAAAATGGGAGCCACCAACTTGTATGCAAATTTCAGCACGGCGAATCATGTTCAGGAAAACAGTCTGCAATTCTTCTACTGGAATGTTGGCAATTTCTTGTCGTATGTTTTGCTTCAATTCTTCTAAAGTCCGTGGGTTGTTGTGATAGACATTACCTTTGAGACGGCCCCAGAGATAAAAATCGCAAGGCGATAGGTCGGGCGATCTGGCTGGCCACAAGTCTTTACTGATGGTTCTCTCTTTAGTAAAATCACTGTGGATTCGAGCGAGAGATCGATCAGAAGTGTGACAGGTTGCCCCATCTTGTTGGAAGTACGCATATGACACTTCTTCTGGATTCAGTTGTGTAACAAATTCTTCATAGATCCGTAGATAAACGTCTGTATTAACTGTCTCCTAGAAGAATATTGGTCCAATGATCCGGCGACCAGACATTGCGCACCAAACACCAATTTTAAAGTCATGCAATGGTTTCTCATGGGTTACATGAGGATTGTGTGTTGCCCAATACCGCGTATTTTGAGAATTTACATACCCTGATAAGTGGAACCATGCTTCGTCTGTAGAAATGAATAAAAATGGATCCACGTTACCTTCTGCAATTTCTTGAAGAACCCATTGACAGTAACGTACACGTCTAGCCAAATCAACCTCTTTCAATTCCTGAACAACACTCACACGATAGGCATGCATTTTTAATCCATGCAGTATACGCCGACAAGATGTTCGAGAAATTCCGACTTGTTGCGATAATCGTCGTGTTGACTTTGAAGGACTCCTTCCAATAATGGTCTGTACATTGGCCACAGCTTCTGGTGTTCGTACAGTTGGTTGTTTGTCTCTCTTCATATTGGACACATTGCCTGTTGTACGCTACTTTTTTAATTAAATCCTGAATGGTTGATTTAGCAGGAACTCGACCTTCAGGATACTTCTCAAGAAACTTTTCACGGACCGACATTATTGAAGTTGTACGAACATATTCCTCCATTATGAAAACACGCTGTTCTATTGAATACGGCATGATCCACACTGCTCGGTCAAACACTCAAGCTACACTGACGTGGACAGATAGACAGGACAGGAACGGACGGCAGACAGTAGTGGAAGGGGAAAGGTCAATGTCCCGTCATGCTGTACATCGGCGCGCCTACGCCTCTCGGGACCAGTTTTATCTGGCCCACTCTGTACATTAGCTGACAATCAAAAAGAAGTTGGCCAGTATATTTAGCCCTCACAATGGATTTGAATGTTGCATCTGGCCTAAGTTGGTTGGTTCTAGCTGATACCATTCTCCTATATAAAATAGACAGGTGGTCTAGGGCACTCTGTATTAAGAGTGAGTATGGTATAAATCCAAAAGAATCTTTTCTAAAGGTTTAGCTAATTCAATGCAGCAATTTTTTTCTCACAGAAAATTTTAGTTTGTTTGTAAAGCAAGATTAATAAGAACACAAAACTCACCCATAGGTTCAATGAACACAAACACCTTGTTCATAATTCTAAGAGCTGCATGGTGCTGTTGGAGGTGGTAGAGTATAACAGCTTGGTTGTAGTACAGAACACAATGTTCTACATCTTCTAGGCTGTCTAGATCATCAGTATTCACATGTGCCTGAAAAAATTAGTAAGATGAATAACTGAGAGAAAAGCCATGTCTCTTACCTAAGCTATAACAATTAAATAAAGCAAAAACATTTCAATGGAATTGAAATTGCTAGGAGAGGGAGATTATTATTTGTGGGTTATATAGGTGCAGTTACAAACAAAATATCCACTTAGGCTGATTGAAATGTAATAAATGAGAGTTCTTTTTTCCAAATAAAACTTAGGACCCAAACTTACAATAATCACCATGTTAGATTTTTGCTCACCAAACATCCCCAGCAACAGATAGGCTGAAAGTAATATTTTGCACCTCAAGTCACAGAAACAGGGAAAATGTTACAGTAACAGAGAGTGGCTGTAGTTGTGGCGCATAAAAATATCTGGTTGGCTGAGATTGGTTGGTTAATAGTGGCTGTAGTTGTGGCGCATAAAAATATCTGGTTGGCTGAGATTGGTTGGTTAATATAAATTAAATGATTTAAGTTAGAAAGAATAAATTTATCAATAAGAAACAAAAGTTAGGTACAATTCAGTGGTCATCCATGTTGACTAAACATGCAGTATGAAAAACAAGAAATTCAAGATCAAGTTATAGTCTAAAATCACAGATAATAGATCTGCCACTCAAGCCTGGAACTAGCACCTGACTGCTCAGTAGAATGTGACAAGTCACTAATATTATTCACTGATATCTTTTGTCACACTCAATGTCAATCCAAGTACTTTTTAGTTACCGACACGCTCATCTCTATATCCTCATTTTTATAGCGAACGAATATTATTAAAATCAGTGTGACTCATCAGACCAGATGGTCTATTAGTAGCATCATGTCTGAACAAAAAGTACACACACTGATAAGTAACACATAATTATACAATCTTTTTTACAGGAGGACATAAATCTGCCAAAGTTTTGCGGCAACTACAGAGTTACCTGTTTGCTCTCAAAAGCATATAAAGATTTCTATAATATTTTACATTGTGAGTTGTTGTCAGTTACATGTTTTGAATATCACTCCATCATTAGATTACAGCATAAAATTGGCTTTGTAGTTAAATTCATATAACACACATAATATAACACAACAAACATTTACTAACACACGGCACAACAAGCCTAGGTAGAATTATCAAAGTAGTATCAAGTTTAAATCAGCTGATGATTGTGGTCAAAGATCTACCAAATAAGACTCAACTAAAAAATTTTTTAAAACGAAATGCGTATGTAAAGTGCTGGCTTTTTTGTAAATGACAATACAAGTACATCAATGTCTGCAAAACATTAAAGTGGTTTGATATAAATTGGTTTGAAAATAAAATAACTGTTTAGTAATTTTTAGAACAACTTGAGGGTTACAACAAATGTAAATGTATGTATCAAATTAATTTTTAGAACCAGTCTCTCAAGTGATAGACTTCGCTAAAGCTTGGCCAATTACAGTATTAATTATTAAAATATTGCTTGATTGCATGGATTCCACGTTTTGATAATATACTGTATTTCAGTATTAATCTTTTAACCCTTTCAGGGCCAGGACCAAATATGAGATGTTGCAAAATTTTTTCACATATCATATTCCCTTGTGACGAGTCATAAGTGCCAGGCTAAAATTGGCGATTTTGCAGTCTCTTAGATTAAAATTTATAACTTTTCATAAAAATTAGAAAATGACCTAAAAGTTGCACCAAATTACTCGTATAGATATATACTATCAACAAAAAAATATATAGATGTAGTTTTAAGTAATTAAAAATTTAAAAAAGAATGTTTTAATAGATTACATAAAAAAAATTTATTTTTTTTATAAATAACTAAAAAAGGAAAAATAATTTTAAGGTGGGAAGCTATTTTATTATATTGTACATTTAGAAAGGAACAACCATACAAAATTTTGTGTTATTTCTCTCATAAATAGATTTTTTATGACACATTTTGTATAAATACGCATAATTGTACTTTGCAACATTTTATAAGTGATAAAGCAACTGACTCTTACACTGCAAGAAACTTAAAATAAATATTCACATTGTGGATGTACCGGTAAACAGATGATTGTAGGATCCATAAACAGTTTAAATACAGTTAAAAACACTATTTACCAAGAAATATTTACACAATTTTATTTGAAATTTAGTTACACTTTTTCTATTTACAAATATGCTACTTACAATTTCACTCCCGTGAGATCACAAATTGTCAGTCATTGTAACTACTACACACAATAGCTAAGCACGTAACTACTAACACTACTAATATTTACAACCACAAAATAAAATAATGAAGAAGAATCCAGCATACAATAATACGATTACACTAAAGCATAAAGAATTAACAACAATAGATCGAGTCAGCTGATAATGTCACGTAACAATTACGAAATAAAAATGCATAGACCTCCAAAATAAAAACGATATTCATATTAATTATCTACAAATATACCAGGAGGGGAATAAAAAAACATAAAACTTTAATCATTTGACGTCGTATTTATTTAAGAAAACGACGAATATCAAGGCGACTATATATTGCCGCCTGGCGCTTTTTGCGTATTTCACCGACGGCAATATTTTGCTGCCTGGCACTTTTCAGACGCAATCTATAGCGGCATATTGCCGCCTGGCCCGGAAAGGGTTAATACACAGATTTAGCTGGAAAGCACAGTCTACTTTACAGCTATAATGTATCTTACCTGCTGACACACTTGGTTCAAGTTCTTTCTGAAGAGATCAGTCTTCTTTAGTTCACTTCTGTAGTATTCAGCCACGGCTCTGTTGTGTACTACTTTAACATCATTTGGCCGGCACGATTCCAGTTTACTCAGATTCTGGAGGCAGGCGTTATAATTGCCTTTGTTGAATTCAGCTAGTGCAGTCTGTGCTAGATCTCGCTCTTGATCGGATATCTGGCTTGTCTGGTCATTGTTGTTGTTTCCCTTATCACCTGACTGTCCTTCCTTCTCCGCCATCTGCTCAACAACCACTAAATTACTACTACTTCAATAGTATTGATAAGATATAAAAACTACTCTTTGAACTTTGTTAATGACTGAACAACTATTCAGTTTGGTCAGCTATTCAGTCATGTCACTCAACATCTCTCACAAAATTGTGACCAAAAATATGGCTGTTAGAATGGTTGGAATACAACAATGTGTTTATGAGAAGCACAAGGTTTATTACACAGGAATTAGTGGAGACAACAGAGATTAATTCCCTAGCACCGTAGCTGAACGATTTAATTGTAAGATTATTAAAAGTTATACACTTTCATTGTTTCGTTACTTACAACAGAGTACAATACAGAGAAAACATTGTTGGTGACAGTAAACTTAATGAAAAATATGGCAAACTATGATACATGAAGTATATATAGTCCTCCTCCATAGACAAATGGTTATAGTCTCGGCTCTCTAACCTAGAGATCACGGGTTCAAATCCCGGGGGAGTCCAATCATGTACTTTGTACAAAATAAAAAAAACCAGTGCACTTCGAAGCCAGCATAGCTGACGCTGAAGCTTAAACAAGATAAAAAGAAAAATAGTAGGTAATTCTAAGCAATATATGGGTCAACCTCGATTTTTCTCATATTACAATACAATGTTCCAATAGTCAATTAGAAAAGGAAATGACTAGAATTTCTTGCCGGAAAGCAGTTATAGGGGGCAGGCAACCGCCAGACGGTCATATATTGCTTAGAGTTACCTATTAGTGATCAGGGGCACTGACGTGATCTGGGCTTCAAATTTGGAACTACTCGAGTTAATTTTTTTTTTCTAAAAGAGCAAGCAGCGCGAAGCGCTGCGCAGCGAGCAGGGCATCGTGCGTGATCCTTTTTTATTAAAAATTTCTGATAAATTGTTATTACATATTACAATATAATGTAGGTAATGTATGTAAAACAATTTTAAACACATAATTACATGCTGCAAAGCAAAGTAAACCAATATAATCCGCCCAATACAAAATCCCCGTAAAAATCTGGTAAAGGAATCTGTGTCATTCCTTTGGCCTGAATCAATTCAGTATGGACGAAGATCACGCACGATGCTTGCCCGCTGCGCAGCGCTTCGCGCTGCTTGCTCTTTTAGGAAAAAAAATTAACTCGAGTAGTTCCAAATTTGAAGCCCAGATCACGTCAGTGCCCCTGATCACTAATAGGTAATTCTCGCGGTTGCCTGCTCCCTATAACTGCTTTCCAGCAAGAAATTCTAGTCATTTCCTTTTCTAATTGACTATTGGAACATTATATTGTAATATGAGTTGCCTGCTCCCTATAACTGCTTTCCGGCAAGAAATTCTAGTCATTTCCTTTTCTAATTGACTATTGGAACATTATATTGTAATATGAGAAAAATCGAGGTTGACCCATATATTGCTTAGAATTACCAAATAGTAAATATAAAAATCTTGCACATAAGTTACTGTCTATTTTAATTTATAAACAAAAGTTTACTTATTTCAGATTCAAATGTAATATTGAATACACCATTTTACTCATAAAAATGCACACAAAATAATGGTTAATGCTATTTTACTGTTACTACATGATGTTCTTAAAACTATATAAAAAAAATCAAAACTTTTAACACAAACCTCTAAATTTATTTTGTTTTACACTTAGATTGTATTTTGTAAAAGATAACATTCAATGAATACATTTTATTCCAAATTATAACATGATATGATAAATATATCGTTACATAACTAAAATATATTTATATACATATTTGTATATAAAACTATGTAAAAATTGTTAAAAATATACTAACCCCCAAACTTGTAATAACTAATTTCAAGTTTAAAAAAACATGTATTCAATAAGTATATTGATTTAAGATTGTATTCTAATTTAAAAAATACTGTTTCAAGGCATTTGACTTAAAAATAAAATTAAAAAACATTTTTATGGCAATTTATAAGTAATCTGCTTTCACAGGGTGTTATAACTAACATCTAAGTTTCCAGTTCACAACATCCTATAATACTGCACTGTGACTGGGATAAATTAGATGGTAATTTAGTTATTGTAGAGATGTTAGATTTTTCAATTGGCTTTTGTGTTTTGTTATAATACATCGTAAATCAATTTTTTAAACAAATATTTTAATTATTACTGTTGAATTGAATCTTGGAAATACAGTAGGCCTACTACAATAGTTTTTAAAACACGAGAAAATAAAAAGTATACAATAAATACAATGTGACACCTGTTTTACCCACCAGATGACACAAGGTCCATCTATAGAGGAATCCAAAAATAAAGTAAAATCTAATATTAATAGAAGGTTGATTATTCCTATTCGAAAGAACATGGATTTTCTGCATTTTATATTTAATGACAGTAGTATGAAGACATTGTTATTACGTCCACAACATCTTATTTCAAAAGCACTTTTGCCAGTTAGAGCATGGTTACCAATACAAAAGTTACATACCATACATGAACATTTGCCACTTAAACAGTGATTTAATTCATGCTTATTCAGAATGGGCCACTTACAGGATTAGGCTAAAATAATACACTACCATTCCAATTTCAAGAATTGTTTTTCTAATTGATTCTAAAAACAAATTTCATAAACAATAACCTATTTAGGCTTAATTTTTCAGCCAATTTTTGGTTCCAAATGTAAGGAGAGTGACCCCGAGATAACTTAAATATCTAAATATTCGGTTTTGCAACCACCAAAGTTAGCAAACAATGCAGACGAAGCAGAAAAAGGGGTTTATGGAATTCTTTGGACAGTGTTTGATATTCTGTAGCATCAATAAACACATTCAGTTATTATTAAGCCAATTCTTCAAGTTACTGTTGTTAGACTGTCTTGGAAGACTTTAATAAGCAGCATATACTCGTAATTCGGTTGTTATTATCGAATGATTCGTTAAATTATCCTACTTCTATACTATATAATAATCATACACTACAAGAATTATAATACAATTAATAACAAGAATAATAGGCTACATTACAAGTTTTAATTAAATAACCTGAAGAATAGCATGAAAACATAACAAAACCAATCTTTAGTCCTCAGTAACAATCATATGTTTTAAATTAAAATATGAATTTAATATTTACAGTGATCAAACAAACTATTATAACCAAAATTAGGAAAACTGAAGACGACCATATTTGCTCCTCTCACAGTGTTACAGTTGTTTCTTTCCCACAAATTTTACATAATGGGTTTTTCGATACGAGTTCAACATATTAAAGCCACGAAAAACATGTCTTATCATCTTTCAAAGTAACTAAAATTGACAGCCATTTTTAATAATCAAATGTTAAGTTACTTATGTAAAATTGAAATATTACCCTACATGTATCATTTGAAAGTGTTTACAGCTGTTGATATAGATTATTTAAGTTAATTGTTCAAAATAATTAATCAGTATCAATTGATTATATCGATAGTTATGATTAAGTAATATCGTTTGCCAATTTCGATATAAAAACCGGGTCCGCTTATCGTACCCTAAGTTACCCGCCAAATCCACATCATGAATCCACATTGAACAAATCTAGTCACTTTTAAAGGATCTCACATAAGATTTCCCCATATTCACAGCCATTTAAAGTTCTCCAAAAATGAGTTACTTCATAGGGTTTATTTTGAAAACTATAAATTGTTGTAATTAATAGGCTAAGTTGAAATCATATGTTATAAATAAATTGTAATATCAAATTATTCATTGGATAAAATCAATCTAACCATTTGATAAAACAACCGAATTACGAGTGTAGTCTGCTTATTAAAGTCAACCGGTCAACTACTATGCTAGGCCTAACTTCTTTTTCAAGAATATTTTTACTGTAAATACTTTGTGGCTCAAACTCCAAAAGCCAATAATTTTTTTGCTTTCCCACTTATTTTATTAACACTTAAGCTACCATTTGAAAAATCAACAAATATAGTGATATGAATAAGGTAAATGTGTTTGATTAATACACAAGTTTTCTTTGTTATTCTACCTATTCATGTTAATATTGTTAATATTCATGATCTCATAAAATCTTATTATAGACTCAAATAATACATAAGTTGTATGAAAATATTGAGGCTGAAGCAATCAAAGTAGGCATACCATGTACTTTTACACCATAAAATAATAATAGCGAACCACTGGTTTGCAACTGTACAGTGTATTATATATTTGTCATTGTCTCAGGTAAAATTTACATGTTAACACCATGAATTTTCATTAGGCCTAGTCCAATTCTTGAAAGATATGTTATACATAGGTTAACTCTGTAATGTTACTTGTAACCTAAACGTATTTAAATTTTAAGATGAAACTGAGTGAATCGATTATCTAAATAAAAGATTAGGAACCAATTTTGCCTACACTGTACATTAACTAGAAATTTTGAAACTAAAATATTTATTTACATCTAATATAAATCCTAACCTTAATCATACCGGTTTTCTGTTATGCTTCAAATTTCAGAGATGAGGTTCATCCCCTTAGTATAAAAATTTAGCTCAGTGATCAAGTAATGCTAATTAATAAATGTACTTACATTAATAGCAATGTTAAAACATCTACAACACAACTACAAACTGATAGTAAAATTTGTTACATGAGACGTTCTAAAATAAATAATTCCAATTTTCAAAGGTCTTATCATCGATATTAATTTATATCGATATTTTCATTTCGATACTCCCGACGTAGTATCGGTTTTGGACATTCCCCTTATAGGTATCGGAATAATAAAATTATTAATGTTGGATTTCTAAGATTTTAAATTATAAGTTGAAACGTATAAAGTTAAGAAAATTCTTCGGATTGGGCTTATGTTTGAATTCAGTTTTTACAGTTAATTTAATAATTTAGTTCGGTATATATCGCTTTTACCGACTATCACTCCGATTTAAAAAAAGCTCTTTTTTAGTGGATTCTTTAGAAAGATTAAAAATTGTGAAATTTTATTATAGAGCTTGTTGTTATTTAAATATGATATGCATGATTGTCGAAACATGGGAAGAATTAAATCAATGTTTGGAATGGAGCTAATGGAACAAAAATAATTTGGTACCTATATGGATAGTCAAAGCTTTGGTTTTTTTGACAATCTGCTCAGTGCTCACACTGTTGGTGACGAACGAAAACAATAGATAGTACCTATTAGATAGACCGAAATTACGAGCGGTGTGATCACGAATGCTTCCGTTTAACATCGCAGCACCTTCGATGCTACTGTAGCCTGTACTTAAACATAAACAATATACATGCATGATGTTTAATTTTGAGAGATATGATTAAAAACTTGGAATTTATTTGTCATCAAAATACGGGATGAATGTAAAGTCTACATGAAGATGATTAAGGTATCGGGAATTCTACTTTCAAAATAATCGAAAACATTGAAAGAACTATTCTTGCCGTATTCGGACAGATCATTCTCCTCACATTTGGCGAGGAGTCTTCCTATATTTAAAAGGTCAACATAGGTAAAAAGTGTATACTGCGCTAAAAATAAAAAGCGTATTAAAAGGATTATAAAGGAAATTGAAATCGTAAAGGATTCTTAAAGTCGGTAAACACTATATTTACAATTTGTTCTTATCTTTTTGTGGGCTGTACTATAATTTGTCGGCGGTGCAAACCGTTAAATTTACATATTATGTTTTTGTATTAACGGTCTACCCATGTGTACAGTATGTATATGCATTAATAAACAGATTAAACACACTCATATTTCAGGTCTAGCTTCAGGTTCACATCCACCTCACGGTGGACAACATTTTGGTGCACATTATTTACCACTTGCGGTCCAGAATCAATTAGGGGAGTATCCTGTGATTTTGTGGAGGGTCTGGGAGGCATGGAATACCACTCAGAACAGGGGGTCTGAGGATGTACTATCGCATTAAATATGAGCTTCAAAGCTAACGTTTCAGGCTAGTTTTTGTTTAAATGTGAAAATATTACTTATTACAAACAAATGGAGAAAATTATTCTAGTTTTTGTTTTATGTTACGAAACAATCATGTGCATACAGGTTTGAAGTGTTTTGGTTTGATTTTTAAGTTTTAATTATCAGTGGATATCCTTATTTATAATGTATTTACACCAACATTTTGTTTTAATTGATTAAATTGTTTTAAAAATGGACATCTGGTAGCTTTTTGTTGACGGTTATCTAACATTGTTTAACCTTGCTACTATGCAATAAAACATATTCTAAAATATTGTTGTGTGAAAACATCAGTAACTCAACTAAACATCAGTAAATAATGTAAGGTAAAGTACACCACACCACGTGTCACTAACAGGCTTCGCTTTGCTTTGATAGTTTGCTTGCAAAGTTTCAAATTATCAATTTTTTTAAGGAGAGGCCGATCCCTTTTTCACACAAATCACACAAGAAAAGAAATTTGGACATCTCCTAAAAAACAAAAGAGAAAATTTTCAGCCTTTAACATTGTCTTTATACTTTATTATTTTTCTTGTAACTCTATGAATACAAATGTCACATGTGTGAAATCTCTACGATTTTACTAAGATTGTTTACAAATTTAAGTATTGTGCAATTTTCTCATTACCATCATGGTTACCCGTAAAACCAATGTAAAAATGTTCGCTAACGCTTAGACAAATCCTATGGAGTGACATGAACCATCATCGAACTCCGTGTTGCCTGTATAAAAATGAATTTCATGCACAATTTTCAAGCCTATGGGTCAGTTCGTTTTCGAAATATCGTATTGAAATTTGTTGGCCTTACCAGTGATAGGCTTTGCTAACGCTCAGCTAATACGTTATTGTTTATAGCTACGTGTGTGCCATCGTTCAAAGGGGATGATAGTTCATTAACTAATTAAATCACTCTAAAGCTTGTAAAATGTAACCTATTAAGCGTTTAGTTGTTTCTCTCACTCAATGGTTAAAGTTTTGATCATTAGGTTTTATCGCCTTATAATTGGGTAAGATTTTCTTAGAATATTATTTCATTTGTATTCAGCATTAATAATGTAAACATACAAAGTGTTCATAATTCTATGTAACACCTATAGCGAGCTTTTCTAGGAGTTAAAATAAAATAAAAAAAATAAACACTTACCTTCCACTAAACTTGTGTTTACGAATATTCTTTTCTGAAGTCAATGAGTAAAGTAAGCGTACACGATCTTTATTCCATCACAGATATTGAACTAATAATCTGAAGAATTTTTATGCACAAAACAAGGTTTTGAAAGACGACAACCCTTGCCTTCCCTCTCAAAGTGGGTTTAGAGGTTTACGTCGATTTTTATGTGATGTTGTTAGAAAAAGGGTCAATTTTTCTTGTAAGATAAATTATTATGGATGAAATTTAGTTTGGAGCTACAAACCCTCGATGTATGTGTGGATGGAGATGACTGATTAAAGGATGCAAACTAAAGAATCCGGACAGTCACTACTGTACTTTCACTAACACAACAACAAGGTAGGAATACACCACGTGTCGCAGAACAGGCTTTGCTGACATTGCATACAAAATGTTAAATGTATAGCTCATTTCATTCTCATATTATCCTGTTGACAGATAGAGATGGCCAATGATACAAAAAAGAAATTTTTACATCCCCCGAGAAGACAAAAGAGAAATCGTGTCAGTTTATTTAGTATCAGCTAGTGTTTCAATGACGCTCAGCTAAATTCCTAGGTTGAGCATCCACTCATTCTTGACTATTTTAGAAATGAAGTTTTGTGCAGTTTAATGTCTATGAATGAAATGTTTCTCGGATTTCTTACCATAATATGATATATTTAAATTTGTTGATTAAGTTACGTTTCATAACAGTGTTTAAATAATAAAACATGAGCTAGGGCGCTACTACAACGCAAGAGTGCACTCAAATAAAAAATTTTGTTACTGTCTTGTTATTGATTTTCACTCTATTACCGTTTACTTTTACTCTATGAATAAATGTCACTTGTTGAAATTTCGTTTTTTTTTTTTGTTGATTTCGGTTTGTTTACAAATTTATTATTCAACTATTTCCTCGTTGCCATCATGGTTATCCATAAGACCAATATAAAAATACCAGCAGTTACCTGCGGCTTCGCAAGCAATTTCGTAGGTTTACTACCTGAATGAGAATGTCTGGTTCGAGTGAAATATATTCCCGATGCCAATGATGAGTTTGTCTTTTTGCCATGATTAAGAAAATATGTAAAACGTTTATATTTATGACCATTGTAATTTACTCAGGTCTTAGTATTTTTTTTTGTATACACATATTCTTTAATTAATTGTATAGTATAGTAAAAGTCAGGTTACTTTATATTTTATATCTGCACTAATAGCAGTGACCCGCTGCTTTGCAAGCAATGTAGTAGATTTTGCATCTGTATGAGCACTTCCGGTTCGAGTGAATTATATTTCCGACGCTAATGTTTAGTTTTACATGTTGCCACAAAGAAAATACGTCAAAATTGTATATGTTTATAGCCATTTTAATTACTTCGTTCTTATTATTTTTTGTTTCGTATGGTTTTTGCCTTTTTCTCAATAAAGAAAATATATATCACACAACAGAGCAGCTTACTTCTTTCAAAAGGCAACTAAGATGAGTTTTATAAGAGGCTTTAAATTTGCAGTAAAAGTTAGATAGTAACTTGTCTTTTATATCTAATCCTTAATATTTGCTAAACATGTACAGTTAAAATTACACTATTTACGTGTTTGTTTCTTTATAAATTGAAAAATATTTTAGAACATTTAGAGCTGGAATTGATTCAAAATCACACTCCAGCAAACCTTATCTTGCAAAGTTCTTGCCCACTGCTTCCAATAGAGTTTTCAGAGTCAAATTCTAACCATTTTATGTTTTAGGGCATTTTCTAAGGAAGGTGAATACT
The DNA here is from genome assembly GCF_021130785.1 of Homalodisca vitripennis. NCBI lineage: Eukaryota > Metazoa > Arthropoda > Insecta > Hemiptera > Cicadellidae > Homalodisca > Homalodisca vitripennis. The sequence continues at coordinate 171,881,876 of NC_060208.1, forward strand.
TATGTAATAACTTAAATAAATAATAAAAAAAAACCGGCGAGAAAACTAATAGCTACAGTAAGAAAATAGGTATTGTCTGCGTACATAACACACTTACTATGGATATACATAACTAGGAAGATCATAGAGATAGACTAAAAAGGAAGTACCCATCACTGACTCCTGTGGCACTCCGCTAGTATTTCTAAATATGTCTGATCTCTGGTATCCAATCTTTTGTGCACACACACCTACTTTGAGGAAGCAGTGCAGACTGGGAGAAAAGTCCATACATACCCACTGATTCAAGCTCTTTCCAGCGCATCACAAGTTTTGTGACCAAGAGCAAGTGTAGAATTCAGCTGCAACGCACATACTTACTCGTACATACTTAATGACATTTGCGCTGAACATGCTGTTGGGATCAGCTGTTACAAAATACCCCCTTTATTGCTTGTTGAAGGGATTCTTTGATTTCAATAGTTTTCAGGTTAGTAAACTTGGGTGATTGCAAAACACTACCTTTGTCACATTTGGTTTTACGATCAGCCGTTTAATAATGCATGCTTTTCTACAGTCGAATAACATTACAGAAAGTACCCGTACAGAAGTCCATTGGGGGAGGAGCCTGTTGGTGACGTGTTCTTCAACTAGACTAGTTCATGCGGTGTTGCCAAGTTGTTTTCTAGCTTTGAGGCATAGTAAATACCAACCAGAATATTAGGCCGGAAAGTCCGAGTATGAATAGTCGACCATAAGAGGCCAAACAACATTCGTATATTTGCCAGTTGGACAAAAATCGTTGAGGATAGAGCGTGATTGTCACTTTTAACAGCTGTTCAATGTCACTAATGAATACTTTGAAAATAATCCCTGGTAAATGTAAACACACAATATAACAACCGTTTAGAATATTAATATTAATTATTAATATTGAGCTACAGATGATTTCTAAGTATAAGTATGCACACAACAAAGAGCAATAAATATACAACTAGCATTAACAATGAGTATGACTTGTTTTATACAAGACACGCCTTACATTGATGATGAAGACGGAAACTTTAGGTAACTAATATGAGGTGTCAATACATAGAGAGTGTCCTAATGTTCTTTTATTCACTATATGCCTAATATAATATTACATTTTTAAGGACATACCTAATGATTAACAATGAACATAATGTATGAAAGACATAAGTTATTTGTGAGTTTGTTTTTAAATAAAAGCTGAAAGCTTAATAACCCTAAGATTGCAACCTGATAAATTCCTAAATGGGTCAGAATCATTATGTTCTCGCAATTCTAAACATTTTTCTATGCAACGGTAAAAAAATTTCATACTTTATTTAAACAGCTTTAAGAATTACTACTGACTATCAGTTTTACGACATTATAAATGAATTACCAATGTCATCGTTATAAAGATAACGAACTTGGAATTGGTCAGCCGATCTTCCAACTCCAGCTTTTTTTATGTAATACCTATTTGGAAATGAAATTATGTTATTTTATAGCTCCTTGACCTTGTACAATTGAGTACTGTTATGTGATATGCTCTGTTTCGAGGGATGTTCTTCGTTTCGCATATTTGGTCAATCCAAACTTAGTGGAATGGTTAATTGCATTGAAGATTGTGATTAAAAATGTACAATAATCGATATACCCAATCTTCCTGCATTTCGACGATATTTCTTCACATATAAACTATGAAGAAATAGTGAAATACGTGTCCGCTAAGAATCCATGTATATTATAATTACTCATAGAATCTACTTAAAATCAAATGTTTCAATCGGAGTATAAGGTTTACCTAACTAACTTTAGTTAATATTTGCCGATTAAATAATCAGTAATTTCATACATTTTATGAATATAATTTAAGTATTTAGGCTATATTACTAGCAATATTAACGAAATTGCCTAATTTTGTGATTTGATATAAAAGCTTAATAACTATGTAACTTAGGAGAATGTCAACAAATTTTAGTAAGTTACGGCATCCACAACCATAGTCTTACATGATCGTTGTCATAATGATCATGTAATTTTTCAGATTCATACTGCATGGAAATATAGTTAACAAAATTAAAATATATAACGGTTTTGAACGTTAGTGATGTTTTAACGCTATGGAACCGGAAAACTTAGATGATAGTCGTTAGCTTAACATGTTTCATTGAATTTATAAATGTCTGAAGTTCATTATTATCGATAAGATAAAAAAAATATAACAATTACAACACACTGACCCCAATGTGGAGTCAAAGCATCGCTTGAGCTTAGCTGAGTTAAGCACTTAGGTCTTATATTCTGATAGTATTGTGTCTGAATCAATTGTTTTAAATTGACTATATTGACAGTAGTCACCACCTGTTCGATGTGGTACCCAAGTACTACTCTGCCATTGGCTATTTCTCAAAGGATTTCTTTAGTGGCTCTTGATATAATTTCTCAACATATGTATTTTGAGGATCGAAAAGCTCGCCGTAAAGTTTTCTCATGACTAAAAGATGGATAGATATGTTGTTTGAGTTTACTGTTGTGTGAAAATTAGTGAGGCACTCGAAACAACAGTTTCAGCCCATGTAATAAAACGATCCCTAAGCTCGACATTAAATCGACTACCAGAAACGTTTGTTCAGTTTCAATAGGATCTGTACACCGAATTCTGCCAAAGAACAAATCTGAAACAAAACTTGTCATCGATATCAGTGGTAAACTATGGTTTCTTCCATTGTAAGATTAGTAAACTTGGGTTTACTACAATACAGCAATCCCCTTAATGGTAAAAATCAGTTTATGGATTTTTAATGAAATACTTAAGAAAGGTATCAAGAAAGGTCACATTTGGTTTTAAGTTCAGCTTGTTAAACAATACATACTTTTATTTAGTAGAATAACAATAGTTTCTCGTACATTGGTCAGGCCTCCGAATTTCCAGAACTGAAAAGCCGGCCGTAATTCATGGCAAACGATTATGGTATTTTTGAAATCAGAAAAACAGGGTGTGTGCCTTTTTTAAGTGCAGGGTGTGAACGTCACCAATTATTAACTTAACAACATAGATTTGTTAGTCTCGTTATTACGCACAACTTTGTGGATTTAATCTTTGCTGTATCTCTTATAGTTTTCAAGATTCCTTCAATTTTCATAAAATTTGGTACATCCGGTATATAGTTCAATAACCAACTGTAGAAAGGCGTCACCATTCTTTAGCTTAATAACTTCTCACGTTTGCCATATTATCATTCATTATAAAGCAGCTGATCATAAAATCAATTTTAGCTTTTTTGTATACCAGCCCTCCAATTAATGCAAGAGCATACAGCAATCCCCTTAATGGTTAAAATCAGTTTATGGATTTTTAATGAAATACTCAAGAAAGGTATCAAGGCCGGCAGTATTGTTGCAATAACAAAAATCGTATCTTTCTGTGACGGGAATTGTGCATCAATTTAAGGAAATGCGCTGGAATGGAACCCAGGACTTTCAGTTTTGAAGCCTCTTGAAATTTTCGTTACAGTTTTCAAAGCCTACTGAAGTTTCGTGCTGGATCCATTTTAAAACGGTGCAGTGTGAGTGCTAATAAAGTATTGCAACAGTATAGAATCTTTCGCAAACCTTTGTTTTTAGGCGCAATGAATTAAGTGCATAACTGTGATTTAATTTGGATGCATTTAACTGTGAGGTGTGTGTTACGCATGTCCTTTGTTATTGGAAGGTATCTATAGTGTGCACAATAACAATAATTTTAACAATATACAAGCTGCTAGTATTGTGTATTTTAGGTAGCTTTAAAATTTAACCATTCAAAATCATAGCAGCCTGTCACGCAAAACGTATAAAATTTATGTCACAAAATATTCTAAATCTGTTACTAGAATCTTTAAATGACTAATATTTTATTTGTGGTATAATGTTTTGTTTTTGGCAACCAAAGCGTAGATAAAACGTAAGGGCAGTGTTGATTTTATCTATACCAAAACTATGAAATTTATTCGGCACATTACCAATATGATAAAGATATTTATCAAAAATATCAGCTATAAGAATACCAACTTGTTTAGTTAGAGATAGACTTGCATCTTTTAATCAGGATAAGTACAAATCAAACGTTATCAGATCATTAGTTATTGTATTACACGAAAAACTAAATTTCTGTTAGTAAAATTCAGTGTAACATATCTTGTTAAATTATCTGTGCAAAATTAAAACTTGCCAAATTAGGTTGTAAAACTCACTACAACTTCTGAGATCATGTTTTACTCTCAGAGTGATATACGGGGTGTAAAAACCCATGCACCATTGGATGTGAAGAGTCACCAATTTGGTGTTCTACTCGACCTATACTCTAATCTAAGATTTCCTACTGACTCCTAGCGGGGCATCTCTTTGATATGACAAAAAATGGAAGTTCGAAAAGTAGATTTATAGGTGTAGTAATGGCGTACCAAGTTTTATTGCTGTATCTGTAAGAACTCGGGAATTATCAAGCCCGCGAGTGACTCTTTTACATTCTGTATGTGTACGAAACCTGAAATTAAATATCCGCAATACAATAGGTATAACTGTGCTTTAATCTCTTTAAGGGAGGCACCTCATCATAAAAAAGGGAAATGAGGCCATCACTCGAATTGAAATTAAACAAAATCCTCCGATCAACCTGCCTGATCAAAAAAGTGTTCTGAACCAGCAGAGCGATGGTCCACTGTACTTTCTATGCCCTTTGTCGGCAATGCCGCACGTTATCAACACCAGGACCCATGTTTTGACATGTATGTAGGTCGGCCTGCGGGGTTGTGGGTGTGGGATACCGCGGCTCTCAGCCCCGGGCCTGATAGCATCTTCACCTGTCTCGGTTCCCAGACCCACAGGGTCGCAACAATGTAACCACCCTGTAGATGTTATCTGCACCTGCATCACGGAATTGGCTACACTAGAACACACTGTTCAGTGCATCGTGATCTAGAACAGAAGGTGTTTAGTGAAAGCGTACTAATCCTCGATCAATATTAGGGATTCCCTATAGTCTAGAACCTGAGATCAAATTTGCATTGTATAAGCACCCTGGTTTTCAACCTGGGTTCTCTTGGAATCGATAGAAAAATTTCCACTAAGAAAGAAATTTATCGTCAAATATACTAGTTTTGCTAGAGATTGAAATAGGATGGTGTCGAGAGGGTTAAAAACACATATTATTAGTTTTTCAGATAATTTCTTTCATAGCTTTTATACAGTTAAAACGGATCACCAGGAACATAAATAGTGGTTATACGAGGGCTGTTTTTTTTTCAAGTTCCGATAGGCCATAAATAATAAACACATTGAGATAAAAAGATGATTTTAAAAGTAAAAATTTCATAATCAATAAAAGATTATCGCCCACCAAATGACCTGCAAATTTTAAATAGAAGTTGTGTAAAATAATTTTGTTAACATAAATTTTCTCCTTTTATAAATTAAATTCTAGGATTGTTGTCTAATTTGGAAATCAGTTTAAAAAATTAAAACTTTAAAAATAAACATAAATTTGGTCACAGAGGTAGACTATATTGCACTGGAATAAATTTCTTAACACTTACCTGTATTTTAGCCTTAAATGTCTGTATACGGTTATCTGACGTTAATTCAATGATCATGTAGCCTACGTGTCTGAGAACTGATGTTAAGTGTCATAAGCTAATGAAAATGTGATCTGAAAAAGTACTACCATTTCATAATGTGAACCCTTTTGATACCCTTCCATTTCGACCTCCACCATAACTAACACGGTTGACGATCGACTTCTTTCTTGAACATTTATCAATAAATTCCAAGAAACCCCAGATTGGAAACAAGGGTGCTTATGCAATGTAAATTACTCACGACGCCTAGACTATTATCAATCACTTAATAATAAAAATAATAATAAAAAAGTAGCTTACATAAAACAATTCAAAGAATGAAATGGATAACTTTAAAGTTTAACTTGCTGACTGCGACAGACGCTAGTGCGTACTACGTGGTATCACTTAGCTTAGTATTAGAGCCGGACAGTTGTATTGTTCAGTAGTTTAAACCACCTAATGCTGATAATAATAATAATAATAACAACAGTAATGTAGAATGTACATTGAACATGCCTGATATATAACAGGCAATAGAATGAACATCACAAATAATACAAAAAACACATATAAAATAAATAAAAAACTAAAATTATTTAAAAATTGACTGAAATAAATAATTATAGAAATGAAAAACGTATTAAGAAATTGCCGTAAACATGTTTTGTTGTATTGTTCATTATTGTTGTTGTATAATTCACATTTTACGTGTTGCAAATATTTGTATTTTTTATCATTAAAGAATTCAGTTTTTACCTAACTTGGAATGATCAAACATTAACTGACAATTAATTAAAAAAATAAAAGTATTCGCAGTAAAGCTTAATTGGCATCATTACAAGACTGAAAAGAAATAAAATGCCTTAATTGATCCACTACACAAATTGGGCAACGAACCATTCGTCAAAAGGCTACTTAAGAAACAAAACAGTGTTTAGTGCAAGGGAGATTCTGATATAAAAATATTGTAAAAATATTCTAAATTAACATGGCAATGATCATTGTGAATAAGTTACAGAAGAAATTACACGAGAAATTAACTATTACATTAAACGCTGTACAATAAAGTGCATGTCAAAATCATTATGAATGAAAGAAATCATTCAATTTTATAAGTATGACAAAACGGGGGTCTCCTTGAAAGAGACTTCGAGCTTAAATTTTGTATGCAAACGAAATTATAAAAATATCCTAAATATAATTATTATAATGTAACGAGTATTTACCATAAAAACTAACTTATAATTAAGGCAGTTTGCACTTTTCTGTTTGTGTTCAGCTTAAATGTGTTCAATTTAGCTTGATGTACTTTTGTGACATCTTCGTAATTGCTGTTTTAGTTTCGTTTACAACTACTTCTCCTGTAGGAACGTCTGTTTTCATTATGACTTTTAAAGTTTAAACGGCTATGTATGATTCAACTTTGAGATGAATATGGAGAAAATGTACAATTAGTCTCTTTAGTTTAATTGAATAAGTGTACTGAATGGAAACCAGTTGTATCTTTAAGTGCAATTATTCTCTTACACTGATAAAGCAATATAGATACATTAATATCAAACACGAGCAAATAAACTCATATACACTTTTATAATTTAAAATTGTAAACATGAGTATATGATTATATGAAGTGAATATGTATGATTAAGGGGTTGTATAAAATGAACGGCGAATGACGACCTAAATGAAGTAGCTTTTTTAAACACGAAACAGCACGTAACTAATGTCAAATAAATTACGACATACTACGTGTTTAATTATTGACACAACTATTGCCAACTGAACTTAAGAGATGTATAGCGGGAATAATAGAACGGAATCTTGACGGTTCGGCAAATCTCACCCAAGAGATAGATACCGGAAGAGGTGCAGAGAAAGAAGACAAAAACAATAACGCTGAAGCGAGACCAATGCAAATACGAATCGACTGGTCATGATATATCTGTCATATTTCCATTTTCCCCCTGAAAGGATTATTTTATTTATTTTCTGCTTACGAGGGCGCAGCGCCCCGCTGACCATGCAAATGACCACATCTTCGGCCCTCTTGAATTTATGACGTTCTATTCTCTTTATTTTTATCTCAATATTTCATTTTTCCGGATTACATTAAAATTTGCCGCGGCACCATTGTGCGCCTGACAGCCAGGGCAGAAATGGCCCTTATGTATCGTACAGTTTTTATGCGCTGTTGCCGACCCTTCCCTCCGCTCTCACAATCATCGCGTGACAACGCTTTGCCCGCACACTGTCAGATCGATTTATGGCCGGCCTCTCGGCCGATTGTCTTTACAGTTTATCAATTGCCTTTCAATCGGCGGTTTTCACTGTGATTGGTTTTGCTGCTGGAATTTACGCAGTTGTAAACGCAATGTGGGCTGCAATTGGATGGCAAATTGCAGTTCCACTATCACAGCTACCTTCCGCAACTGCTCCTCATCAAAATATTTATATACGGAACAGTTGTACTTTCCAAACTTGGATTACAGTATAGTATCCCATTGTTTTTATTTAAAACCGACGAAGAACTCTTTTTTGTACTTACCTCTAAGCCATACGAATTATTAGAAACTTGTTTCATAAGAATTTTGCATGTAATATTGGCTGAAAAGTGTATTTATGTCTGTCTGTCCGCACGATATCTCGAAAACGAACTGACCTATAGATTTGACTTTGTGCACGAGCCTCCTTTTTACATGAAGAACACTGAGTTCGATGATGGTAGCTACATGCATGGCATTCGATGGGATTTGGCTGGTGGGAGAGTTAGCGAATAATTTTTAGATTGGCCTTATGGGTAACTATGATGGCAACAAGAAAATATAAAATCGTTTTGTAAAGAAACTCAATACATCCATAAGAGATATATACATGTGACGAACATATACAAAATAATGTTATAGTGAATTGGTGTATATAATTTGATTATTTAAACGCTGATATTTCCAGCTCTAACACTACAAAACTAGAGGTTTCTTTAAAGTTTATTGAATTAAAGTCATAGTGACAAGTGATCTGTGCAAATAAACCAAACTTAAGGTTCATTGTCTCTGGAAATTCATGACATCTAGCATCTCCTGGCCTTCAGTAGCTCCCAGTATCTGGTAGCTCTCGGCCTTTGAAATCCAGTTTACAGATTTCAGTCTCCAGGATTATTCTGCCTCTGGGAGCTACCGACTGCTGGGAGCATTTGGGTTCTGGGAGCTCTCGAACTCTGAAAGCTTTCGGTCTCTAGAACCTCCTGCTTTAGGCAATTCACGGCCTCCAAAATTCTTATAATTTTCTGTCTCTATAAGCTTCCGGCCTCTGGTATTTTCCGACCTTCGGTAGGATCCTAAATCTATGAGCTCACAGTGACTCTTAGATTTATGCCTCTTGGAGCTCCCGGGCTTTATCAGCTCTCGACCTGTGGTATCTGTCGACTTTTAGCAGCTCCCGGCCTTTGGTAGCTTCTCACGTCTTGGAACTTTCGGCCTCTGTGAGCTTTTGGTCTCTGGAAGCTCTTGGACTGACATTTCTCAGCCTATATAAACTCTCAGCCTCCAATTTTCCGGATTGTGGCTCTTGCTTTCCAGCTCCGCTCTCCTGACTAAAACTTTTAAGGAAACACACGTGTGCTAAACATTTATACAATAATTGTATAACAAATAGTTTTGGTCTTAGTATTCCACTTCCTTTGCTCCTAAGATGGTTATGAGCTATCCTGGGTTATTATATGTTAAGTAAAACATTCATGTAAACTTTAGTTAAATTCATTTTACCGCATGGTGTCTACAGTAGCTCTACGCAAAAGGTTTTGGTCTGGAAACTTTTTCTCCTTAGCTATAAAACCAGTTATGAACTATTCTTCATTATTATTGGTTCTATATAAAATTCAAGTCACCTGGTTAGACTAGGTTACATACAACAGCAAGGTGTCTATAATAGTCGTGTAGAACACTTTTTTGTATCGGGTTCCCGTTTTCTTGGCTCCATTGAGCTATCCTTGGTAATAAGTTGAATAATGATTTATTCTATTGTTATAGTTTACATTAATGTGTTCATTAATGTAAACTTTGCCTTGCATTTCATTCAACTGCAAGGCGTCTAACGCAATTATTTATAAAATTGTATTGTTCTTTGGGCTTTTTGTTTCTTAACTCAAAAACGCCAAAAACACATTTTTGGTTACATGTATCATATGTAACGTTCATGCATAGTTTAGTCCATATCCTTGCAATCTCAAAGTGTGTAGATAATAGTTGTGTAGAACTCTGAAGCTCCGTCCCTTTCGCCCCAACTGACCCCAAGAACGAACTCGGCTCTGTCATTCACCTTACATCCTATTAATATTATAAATGTGAAAATGGCTTGGTTTGTTTGTTTTGCTTTCATGCGTAAACCATTCAACTGAATGACATTTTACATATATATTCTTAGAGTACCTAGTATGAAAAATTATTTTGGAATTCCTTGCTACGCCCAGGTGGATTCTAAAGTTGCGACAAATCCCATCTTGATTTCTATAGTTGGAAAATATTAATTGAAAGAACCTGTTAAATGTTATCAAACATTTTGTATAAACATTGTTTTATGACAGCTCAACCATACGTAACCACTATTTTCCATTTGTTTACAATTATAGTTTGAAAGCAAACGTGTATGGTGAATGTCAATGCGATTGCCAACATACGCCGAGGAAAGGTATCCGAATGCAGAATAACGAGTATTCTACTGTTTGTCTGTCCCTGTACTAACTCAACATTTATTGTTGTATAATTATTACTATGACAGTTGCGTATTCTGCACGTGAATATGCAAACATGTATGGTGAATGTCAATGCGATTGCCAACATATGACGAGGAAAGGTATCCGAATGCAGGATAACAAGTATTCTACTGTTTGTCTGTCCCTGTACTTACTCAACATTTATTGTTGTATAATTATTACTATGACAGTTGCGTATTCTGCACGTGAATATGCAAACATGTATGGTGAATGCCAATACGATTGGCAACATATAACGAGGAAATGTATCCGAATGCACGATAACAAGTATGCTACTGTTTGTCTGACCCTGTACTTACTCAACATTTATTGTTGTACAATTATTACTATGACAGTTGCGTATTCTGCACGTGAATATGCAAACATGTATGGTGAATGCCAATACGATTGGCAACATATGACGAGGAAAGGTATCCGAATGCAGGATAACAAGTATTCTACTGTTTGTCTGTCCCTGTACTTACTCAACATTTATTGTTGTACAATTATTACTATGACAGTTGCGTATTCTGCACGTGAATATGCAAACATGTATGGTGAATGCCAATACGATTGGCAACATATGACGAGGAAAGGTATCCGAATGCAGGATAACAAGTATTCTACTGTTTGTCTGTCCCTGTACTTACTCAACATTTATTGTTGTACAATTATTACTGTGACAGTTGCGTATTCTGCACGTGAATATGCAAACATGTATGGTGAATGCCAATACGATTGGCAACATATGACGAGGAAAGGTATCCGAATGCAGGATAACAAGTATTCTACTGTTTGTCTGTCCCTGTACTTACTCAACATTTATTGTTGTACAATTATTACTGTGACAGTTGCGTATTCTGCACGTGAATATGCAAACATGTATGGTGAATGCCAATACGATTGGCAACATATGACGAGGAAAGGTATCCGAATGCAGGATAACAAGTATTCTACTGTTTGTCTGTCCCTGTACTTACTCAACATTTATTGTTGTACAATTATTACTGTGACAGTTGCGTATTCTGCACGTGAATATGCAAACATGTATGGTGAATGCCAATACGATTGGCAACATATGACGAGGAAAGGTATCCGAATGCAGGATAACAAGTATTCTACTGTTTGTCTGTCCCTGTACTTACTCAACATTTATTGTTGTACAATTATTACTGTGACAGTTGCGTATTCTGCACGTGAATATGCAAACATGTATGGTGAATGCCAATACGATTGGCAACATATAACGAGGAAAGGTATCCGAATGCAGGATAACAAGTATTCTACTGTTTGTCTGTCCCTGTACTTACTCAACATTTATTGTTGTACAATTATTACTGTGACAGTTGCGTATTCTGCACGTGAATATGCAAACATGTATGGTGAATGCCAATACGATTGGCAACATATGACGAGGAAAGGTATCCGAATGCAGGATAACAAGTATTCTACTGTTTGTCTGTCCCTGTACTTACTCAACATTTATTGTTGTACAATTATTACTATGACAGTTGCGTATTCTGCACGTGAATATGCAAACATGTATGGTGAATGCCAATACGATTGCCAACATATAACGAGGAAATGTATCCGAATGCACGATAACAAGTATGCTACTGTTTGTCTGTCCCTGTACTTACTCAACATTTATTGTTGTACAATTATTACTATGACAGTTGCGTATTCTGTACGTGAATATGCAAACATGTATGGTGAATGCCAATACGATTGCCAACATATAACGAGGAAAGGTATCCGAATGCAGGATAACAAGTATTCTACTGTTTGTCTGTCCCTGTACTTACTCAACATTTATTGTTGTACAATTATTACTGTGACAGTTGCGTATTCTGCACGTGAATATGCAAACATGTATGGTGAATGCCAATGCGGTTGCCAAAATGTACCGAGGAAAGGTAACCGAATGCAGTGCAATTCCCGCATTACTACGTTAAAATAAAGATCCATAGGTAATTTTAAAAGGGATGAATACATAATGATCGACATGGAAAAGGAGCACCTTATTTTGAAATTAATTAATTCTGTTTTTCATCTAATTTTTGTGATCTGATCTCTTAAAGTGGTCTTTTGTACCTATCTACGTATGATCAGAGACTAGTCAGTAACTCAAATTGAAGATGAAGATATTCACGCTTTATTGAAAATGTTATACTTTTTTCAACTTCTTTTTGATATTTCAAATTTTAATATTTTTCATCTAAATTGGTCAGTGAACCTAACGACAAGTGTAACCCGCACCAACGAACGCAGGCATTGAGAAGATAATTACTAACATCGACAGTGCAATAAAAAATATTGACAATGTAATCAATCAGAAACATCCGGGTGTTAAGCTCAGCTATTTCTGATCATTTTACGCAGGCAGCTGTTATTAACGGGTGTAGTCTACGGCACGCTTGAGACCGTACCACCACTTTTAAACTCAAATGGGTAATTAGGCCCTCGAATATAGAACATCTTGATTAGTAACGTTAATACTAAACATTGGGCTTTTAAAACTAATTATGAGTCTCCAGATGAATAATATAAAATGTATAATGACTGTACGAAGTTTTATTTGCACGTCTCTTGACCTTTCGAAGAGGTCAACAAATCATTACAGCCAATCCGTATGGCAATAGACTCACTTAGCGATATTTTTTTATCCCGAGAAAAGTTAAAGATTAATCAGTCAATTATTATTACAAGTAAAAATGAGAATTAAAAAAATGCATGTCTTACAAAAGAATTTACATCATATCAGCGAAGGCGTATGACATCAGTCGTACCCTAACACAAACGGAGCCTGGAATATCATTAACCTAACTAAAAAAACCCAGTTTCAAAAATGTTGAAAAATGAAGTCAATAGCCACATTTCTGAAGAACCAAAAAGGGGCTGTGAGTTTAATCACCGTTGTTTTCCCTCGTCCACCCCTTAGGGAATGGCTCGTTGTCATCCATGATGCTGACTACGATGAACGAAGAGGCTCGTTTGTACACTGATTGAACGTGAAAAATCCTCTAACATAATAGTATGTCCATATAGCTGCTTAAACTGTACTTCAAGCATATTTAACATATCTAACAAAATTAATCAACTTAATCTACAAATGTTGTATTAGTTTAAAAAGTGGGCCCAATCTTATAAAAGGCTATCCATTGCAGCCAAACAATTAACATCACATTTAAATACTTCCGGTTTTAAGTAAAACCCACAAAAACATCCATGGAAAGATTGATGCAATAGTTATGCTACTTCTAACACTTTTTAGAAGTCCGAAACAGTTTGAATTAAGGGAGAACTAATTCATATTCGATGCAGTTACGGAAATTGTGAATTCTGTTATCAATGGACTGGACTGGGACATGGGCAACCATATTTGTAGACCTGTCTATATCTTTTGACTGTGGAGATCATGAGACACTTTTGCACGACTTAAATTCACATGGTTAAGTGGTATGCCACTAAGTTGGCTCTCCACTTATCTGAAAGACATAGACCAGAGTGTTATTACTGCTACTTAAAGTTAAAGTAATATTTAAGTGATTATAATAGGCCTATATAAACATAACATAATATATAAATGATATGATTCATTATAATATATAAATAATCACTTCATAATTATTTTAACTTTGACAAATAATCCATTGCCGCATTTTTTTTAATTTCTTGGGTCTTTTGCATACAAATTGCCATAGCAAATATCCAAAATCGTAGTCTATTATAAACCAACAGCTTTTGCATGGCTCCCAAAAATACGATGTCCGACTAAACAAGGTGCTTAGTCTACTTCCTGAGGTAGTTAAGAACATTACATATTTCAATAATTTTATTTTTAATTAATTTATATTTAAATTTAAATTTAATTTAATGGTCTAACACACATTTGGCCAGATGTGTTTTAGTATAACGATGCATTTCTGACCACATCCTATGTTTGAATGTGATAGAGTATGTTTATTTTTATATAGGTAGACTATTGTAAAACAGGTATCTGATACACATTAAAATGACACCTGTAATACAATGTACATTGTTCTACTGCAATAAAGAACTATTATTATCAGACAGAACCTCATATCATGCACAGCTCCCTAGCGTTAAATTAAGGTTATATTTTTTACTTATACATACTTATTTTTATGCACATAGTATCATACTACATGCAATACATTTATAGTACATTAAATGGCTCTTTGTCCAGTGTCATATTTGCTGAGTAACCTAAAGGAAATATAAAGTAGCGGAAATAATTAAAATTTAGTTACGAGTAGAAGGAAACCGTGAAGAGAAATCGCAAAGAATAAAGCACTAAGCAAGAGATAGGTTCGACAGTATAACAGCGGAAGGAAGCTGTGTCCAGATAAACAGCGAGAAATAAACCGGTCGACATTGTTAAACAATTCTAAAATCATCTCCATTGTGTTTTGTTGTATAACACAACACTGGAGAGGCATAAAATTAGAGAGTCATTGTTATAAGTCTGAAAAGCGGGGGGGCGGAGCAGCACGGGCCAATGGTGAGTGAGGGGCGGGACATCCAGGGACGGGTGGAGGGGGGGGGTCGTGCTGAGTAGGGGAGAGAACAGCTGACGCCAGTGAGGATGAGTCTGCCGTCCGGTGTAGACATGTCGCTGCACAGTAGCGTGGACATGTCGCTCCATCCAGTGTTGGGCGCTATACCACCGGCGTTCTTCTTGCGCGCCTCGGAGCGTTACCAGCGCACTCCCAAGTGTGCGCGCTGCCGCAACCACGGGGTCGTCTCGGCGCTCAAGGGCCACAAGCGATACTGCAGGTGGCGAGACTGTGTGTGCGCCAAGTGCACGCTGATAGCCGAGAGACAGAGAGTCATGGCCGCTCAGGTCGCGCTCCGGCGACAGCAGGCTCAGGAGGAGAGCGAGGCCCGAGAGCTGGGTCTCATGTACCCGAACCCTGCCGCCCCCGCACTGCCCGCCCCCAACCAGCCGCCGCCCGACGTCGGCCTCGCGCTTATCCATCAACCGGCCTTCCCCAGCAGCCCCCACAGTCCAGGTGAGTCGATGATAACAACTCAGACAATTTCTTGTTACGACAATTATTGAAAAGAATACAATTTAATTAGAATAAGAAGTAACCTCTAATTTCTGTATCCTTCAAGCCAGGTACTGTGTCAAAGTGGTAAACAATAAGATATGACATGGCAAAACCAGCTATTGGTATTCCCAGACCTTCCTAGTGGGCTTCGGTCAGACAAAACAAAACTTAATAAATGCTATGTTAATCATGGTTGTTGATGTTTGATAATTCTTGTAACTTTTTTTGTGATTTTGTGGCCTAAGTTCTCAAAATAACTAGTGAGTGAATGTTTTATCTGCCTTACAATAACTTTAAATGCAGTTTAAACTGTGGGTTTAACAAAAATTTAGCCATCAAATTCGATAGAGTAACATTAGAGTTTGTGCCATTATTCTTATGTTTATAATATCTTTAAAATAAGGTGTGACTTGCAGGATTTCTATTTTAACAAATTTAGAGGAGAATAAAATATTGTCATACGTCAAAAACCTATTTGGTCATATAAACATCCCCCAAAGTAATTTACTCCATATCTATTCATAAGAAACTTAATACGGGAGAGGGGGACATTTAAGACACCCGATATAGTAGTGTCTGGTCAGGAGGTATTGATATAGAGAAAAGGTTCCACTTTTGAATAATTTTGTTTTAATTTGTTTTGCGTCCCACTATTTTTAACATGACAAATCTTAAATTTTAAATTATACAAAGTTGTTAGTTTCAAATAGGTGATAAATATCCCACTTACACTACAAGATATGTGAAACGTTAAAAACCAGAAACTTGAAGACACTTTTGACATCGAATTCATGGTCATAGCCTACATGGGAGTAAGGCATATGGTTATATGACATATAAAAAAATGTTAGAGTTAATATTGAAAAATACTAATTTCTAAGTAATAATAAATACGATTTCATTGTATAATATATGTTACGTTGTATGTTACTCTCCAAAATGTAGATCGTTGGCGTAACTCATTTTTAGATGGCCGAAAATTAGTAAACAAACTCAATAGTGTATACGAGCGATATGCCATTGTAAAGTGAGACGCGTAAAATATAAAAGCTGTACACGCGATGTAGGAGAACGTGACGGTTCTGTTTTATAATTACGAGTAACTATATATTCAAAACATTTTGAATTTGGACGTCCCGTGAAAAACCAGTGAAACTTATTTTTATGTTGATCATTTTAGAATTACAAATTTGGTGCTCGCTTTTAGAATCGTTATTAATGTTTTATATCGGGTTATAACAAAATGTGTAAATAATTTTGTTCAACGCTTTTTAATGAAACAAACGTATAAGTATTGAAAATAAAGGAGTATATTTTTTATCTACTTTCGCTTTGTGTAAAACTTGGGACAAAATTCTTATCTAATCTTGATGTCTGAAATGTTTATGCCTGCTGCAAAATATAGACTATGGTTGCCTGTAATAGTGTAATAGTGTTTGAAGCGTGCAATAGTAGCAACTATATGATGAAAAACTGTCCTATGAGTAAATCCGACATACAGATAGTCTGAATTAAAATTACAAAACAATGTTCTGTGGGCCAGCAATCGCACAAGTATTATTGCGTATGCAACTCACGGCACGTCTCAGACAGTGTATGAGACAATAAAGAATTCAGCTTTGCAAATGAGAAAGTTATTTACTGCTAACATACAGGTACAACTAAATGACATGTTACCAATTAATTAGAGACTTGAGTGAGCTGTAAGCATTTATTCATACTGATGCAACTCAGGCGTTATTTCGACAGTTAGACAGTATTGTTATATTCCCAATTCTTGAATACACTCCTCTTGAAAGTACTTGATGCTCGTTAATTATAGATTTATTCACTTATTTCTAAAGCGTTCACGGTGCTGATAATAATATCGAATATCAGCCAATATCGAAAATATGGAATCAAACCTTGTTGCAAAACTTTGACAGCTAGCTGTCAAAGGGAAACAGAAAAATAATTTAGTTGATAACTTAATGTAGTGTATTAATAATCTATTTCACCATATTTGTTTTTGCAATTGGGTTCAAACAATTCAACGTGTTTATAGTGGGCCGCAATCCTTGGATGTATACCTACTTGTTCAACTCATTTCCACAATTGAATTACGACCGGCTCCGTAGTACTCTTAATGTACAATTAGCAACACAAATGTTGTACTGTATTTGTCTTATTTTAAGCCAGTTTACTCACATATAAATGAAAGTAATCACTGTGTGAATTTTAATCTTATGCCGCTCTTTAATATAAGCAATGTATTTTTCTGCACCACTTCATGTGTTTATTGTAAACACTATATGGTGAACATTTTATTGGACTATTTGTTACACATTTATATCAGTAGTAAATGATTTATTCATAAATCATTAAATCTATTAACTTACCTTATGTAGAATTATGATAATAATGGGTAATCTTTAATCAGAGATGATATTTGTACAATGCATTTTAGATCATTGTTTTCACAAAAGATTTTCTGATATAAGTACGCAAATTTAGAATATTTTACAAATAAATTGAATAGTAAAATTTGGGACCGATGTTACCCGCAGTTCTAAAACTTTGATTTAAATCTTAAAAAATGAAGAATGATATATTTTCTTCCATTTCGTAGTACATTGTAGTTAATGTATTTTCTCTCTAATCATCTTTAAATCATCCAGCGTCAATGGCAAACAATCAGTATTTTGCCTCGTGTAAACTTGAATCTCTTGTTTAATTTCATAAAAGAATGTACCTCAAATGCTTAAATATAGAGACACTATGGACTTGTAATTAAATAAAGACATTCATTCAAGCCGTTATTGAAATTTACTAAACCAATTTCTTTTCAGTTAACCTGTTAGACTAAAGTTCCTCAATTCAAGTTTCATTTAGTAATTGACTGACATAACATATTAGGATCAATCTAATTCTGTCTAGTATGTTAATCTGTTCTGTCTAAATGTATTAATTGTAATTATTGATTTATTTACTTTTGTTTTGTTAGTGAGAATTGTCAATTGTAATCAAATTAGGGTAGAAAATTAATAAAATCTCACAGTGACTCTTATGACTCCTGTTATAATTAAACAAATAATTATGTTGAATAATAAAATAAAACAGTTTCATAAATATATTTAAGTTTTTAATTTTATGTAGCTTATTTCCGGTCACATGTATTAGTTTAATTATTTTAGTGCTATAATAAATTTTGAGTGCAGATTAAAATCAAGAATTTGTTACTCAAATTAAATGAATGGTTAACCTTAATGCTATTTCACCCGAGAAACATACACTGATTCATTTGGATCGACGCGACGATTAAAATTATTATTCATTTAGTTAATCATTAACATTTATATGGTCCTAATAATGTTAACTTATGAAGTCGTAACTTAAATTAATAAAATAAAATACTTACCAATTAAATTTAATTGTTTATTAAGAAACTAAATATGAAGTAATATTATATTTAAATCGGAAATATTTATTCTAGTAAACGTGGAACTTAAAAGTGAAACAGAAAAAGCGTTAACAATTAATAACTACAATTATTTTGTTCTTTATAAAAAAGAGCATCTCATATAACTTATGAGTGACAGCGCGATAATAAGTGAAAATTAAATTTTATGTGCGTTTTCTATTATTATATTTTAATTTTGCTATGAATAGCGACATAAAATCACGTTCATTTAAAAAATATGGAGGAATTTAACTTATTTATAATATTTAAGTTTATAATGTCTAATTCTTTATTCATTTACAAGTGTAACACTCCAATAATACAATTTTATTTTCGTGAAATGAATGAAGAATTGAATAAAATAATAACATGGAACGCCAAATTTTAGTTTATATATATATATATATATATATATATATATAGAGACTTAGAGACTTCAGTGAGCTGTAAGCATTTATTCATACTGATGCAACTCAGGCATTATTTCGACAGTTAGACAGTATTGTTATATTTCCAATCTTGAATACACTCTTTATTTTATATATATATATATATATATATATATATATATATATATATATATATAATTACTTATATATGTAACTTAACTTTATTTAACTGTACAGTTGGTTACTATTAAGGGCTAAATACTATTTTACGAATTATTTATGTTACTACTGGTTTATATAACCCAAAAAGTTTATATTTTTACGATATTCTTCAAATTTTAACATTATATAAGCATTAATTGAAACATATTGCTAGTTATTTACTAAAGAATTTGGTTGAGGATCTATTTAGATTATCAACACAATAGAACAGTTAATACTTAGCTTATTTCCAATACCATTTAATTAAATTACAATACTATTATAAATTGTAGAAGTACTTCAAATAAATAATTAATTTGCAGAACAATATCGAGAAATATACATAATTAATTAAATGATAATTTACAGGATGCGAAAAACGAAGCTGGGAGACAATGAGGGCGGCACGGGTTGCTAAGCAACGCAATAATACAGTTGTCATATTATAATTGAGACACTATCAGCTGGAATGCATTTAATTAACATCACTGACAAAGGTTCATCCCCAGTGCCTCCTAAATCGGCTGCGACTGAGACTACTATAGAAATTGTAGATATTGTCACCCGGTAGCTGGCGAACAGTCTCCAGCAACTCAAACAGCTTTCCCCTCACGATTGTTGTTTGTCATCAATTAATTTTGACTCTCTCTGACCTCCTTCCCCCCTCCCCTTCTGGAGGCTAGACAATCTAAGGCTTACTTCAATATTTTATACAAAATGTATGTAGAATAATTATCCCGCCAATTTTATTTCACTAGTACTTCTTTTTTTACTAAGATATATTAATTCACTAGATTCTTAAACTTCTCCGTGTTTACGAATCAGTCATTTGTAAACACCCTATTATATAACAGTGTAGGATGTTACCTGATTCATTTGTAAATTATACATACATGCAATCAGTCGGCTCTGACCAACAAATAAACAGTCGGTTTTGTAACATTTTTTATTAACAAACGTTTCTTATGTCATACCCAGCTTTTAATGTACCTTTTCCCGATTAATAGTTAGATAGCCTTAAATAATTATGGCGAATTAATTGCGTAACCGACTCCTAATCAGATAGACTAACGTTTTGCAGGTGTTGATGTCCTAAATGATGCAATGCAATCGGTTTTAGTTAGGATATTTTTCTCTTAATTTCAGAGTCATTGCCATTTATAATACCTTTCCTAAAGTAAGAAGAATAGGACAATTTTAATCCACTCCACTATGAATTATATGCATTTAAAGCAAGAATTTTGTAACCAAGCCAAAAGTGATTAAAACTTAAAAAAAAAAAAAAAATTACTTACTTATCTTTGAATGAACTTAATTTTAAAAATTACCTATTTTATAATAAATGCTACTTAAGGAAATTATATTTTTATATTCTTAAGCCACAACACTAAAAATTATAGGCATTTTAAATAGAGATTTCAGGAAATGATGTAATCAGGAATATAAAAAACTGCTAAAGATACGACTGCAATAAAAAGTAAAATATTTTATTATAAATATGACATATTTTAATAAATATAATTAAAAATGCCTATTTTATAATAAAATATTACTTACGGAAATTACATGTTTCCATAAATGAAAAATATTTAATTTCCATTAGCCATCTTTCATTTATATATAGTAAAATATTTATATTTTATCCACAACGGGTTTTCTGTGAGCAAGATTACAATTACCTCATACAACACTACTTTAAATACCTATTACTTTTCGCAGAATAAAGAGTGAATGATCAATATTAATTTCTATTTTTCTTGACAAGTTAAAAATACAAAATAAATAATATCAAGCGGATATTGATTACACTGTGTCTCTGATACGGGTACGCCCGCATGGTGTCAGTTTACTAAACAGTAAATTAGTTCAACAGTAATAACTGTCATTCTTTTTAGACATGTACATATTTATAATGAATCATTTTTAAGAAATACGTGATATGACAGATAATGACCTGATTGTTAAAAGTAATAATTTGTAAACACATGCAACTGTAGATAAGTTAACAAGCAATTCCTATAAATACACAAAATCTAATTGATTCAAAATAAATTAAAATAAAATAATATTAAATTCACACAAATTGAAATGTTTGCAATCAGATGTATATACAGTGTAATGACGAAAAGATAAACTTATTTGTAGAACATTGAATTTCTTTGATGGTATTTCAATAGCATTAAAAAACTGCAATAATAATACTTAAGAATTAGTTTAATAAATCTCGAACTGTTTTTTTAATGTTTCGTAGACAAGTTTAAATAACAATTTAAACAGTATTTAAATATTTATTTTTCATATTTCTCGTATATCTTACCAAATTGAAAGTGGATCGTAGACTACATCTCTATTGACTCATATCAGCCTAATCAGTTTATTAAGACATGTTCTTCCATTAAAGTACAGAAGTTAAATATCATCGCATTTTTTGGTTCCAACCAATCGTATAGACTATTTCAAAATCCAAAAGGCAATAAGAGTAGTATTCATGTTTGCGTGGGCCTCGACCTCGGTTGGTATCGTTTAAGTAAACATACGGAGGTGTGGTGAGGAATCCGCAACACTATCTCGCTAATACAGGAGACAACACAATCCCACCCACGCACACACTTTCTCGCGTCACACTGACCCGACCCTCCAGCTTCGCTTCTCATGTCGTTGGTCAGAATTACAATAATGATACAGTACCTCAATTTACAACTCATGTAGTGCTAGACAAATTAGTACTGCTTTGTGCACTAGTATCAGTATCAGAATTTGTATTTAATGAAGTAAAATGTTATTAGGAGGGGACGTTTTACGTGGGTAAAGTTATTTACGTGGGTTAAAACTGTATTATACATTGGAACTTATATGAAATCCATACATTTTTTACTTCATATTTTAGTGTTTCATTGCTAATAAATTTAAAAAATATTAGTATCTGTTAGTAATAGTGATTTATAATAAATTTTTATTCTATACCGAAATACTATAAACAATTAATATTACCATATAATCGTATTTTAAACAGTAAGAATTTATGGATTTGAGACGAGTTCCTAATTATAATGCAGTTTTAAACTTTATCCCCATGTTAAAAGCGGAGCCCGAGATGCGCAGCAGGCAGCATTCCTAGAGAAACGTGGAAATACATTAACGAAATTATAGCTTGTTTTAGTACTAATTTTGTAAACTACTTTATACGCATCAGTATCACAATTTGTATCCTACTATATAAAAAGTCAATTATAGTAAGTAAAGAACATTACAATAGAAATTAATAAACCATTCCGTTTTTGTTACTTACTTATAAGGACTAACAGCAATGCATTCGAACAAAATATATTGTACTTTTATTTTTAAGTAGTACAAGAGTATTACAAGAACGAACATCAATCAAACAAGCTTCTTAATAATACAGCATCCTATATCACATTGTTTTGCCTTTACATTTATTTCTCCAGCCTATGTTTTAGTAATTTTTAATCTATTTACTTAGCAAAATTATACTACGTATTTCAGACATAAAATAAGTAAACGTTCATTTCTTGGCAATTTTTATGTTGGTAATAATGTAAATGTCGACATTAAGAATATTCCACGTGTGTATGGCAATAAATTATTTTAATAGTCCATAAAGTAATTAACCTATGGAGATAATAACCTACATAGATACTAAATCTGATACTACATTTTATAAAATATATCGATCGCAAATGTCCGAAATTCTATTATCCTTTCAATAAACATTCCTGAGTTGTTTTTGATAATAATCACACTGAAGTAAATCCAATCTTCCTCTTTGGGTTTATCTTTTGGTTAATCATCCTATACTTCTACGAGATTTGTTTAGCATTGATTTAGAACTAAAAGACGTTCATAATTATTTGACTAGACTTTCACTTGTTTTCGATAGTTGGGCAAGGTAAAACACAAAAGCTGTGAAACTCCTAAAACAACACCTCATCATTTCGTACATCCCTGCGTTAAAGTCTCTAAAAATGTCCTATAACTCCTAATCCTAACGTTTTTTAAACAATAACATATATTGTGTTTTGTGTTTCTTTGATGGGACAAAACGCGTTTAAGAAATCTTAAATGTAAAAAATGAATCTCAGAACACTCACTCATTCACATTTAAATTTATTCACGTAACCTCAAACGCGAAGCATACAGCATCTGATCCCTCTCAACGGCGCGGGTCGGACTATATCCAATTACCGCTCTTTTCAACTGTGTCCTCTATGTATTCAAGAACAAGACGTAGACATGGACTGCGAATATCATAATGGCCGCTGTTCCGACCCCGTCATACTTCCGTCCCTTCTCTCTCGACAGACATGGGAACCCCGGACGAAGACCGGTTGGCAGCTGGAGACAGGGTTAGGATAGGGACTGTCATGTCGGTACAAAATGGCTACTTCTGTTTGTATTATGTACAATATTTCAATAGTTTATATTTTAAAATCGTTATTCATGAATACAATTAGATTAAGTAGTAATGGTTTAATAAACAAACTCCCCAAATAACTATTCTTTGATTAGATTTACAAACTATATTCAAAAAGTATGCACTTTACAAAAGCAATAACTAAAAAGCGTATTAACTTATATCTTTAAAATGGAAAAATCTTTATCCCATACTGATACTATTAAAAATGAGGGCGTAAAAATACATACCTGTAAGATGTAATATTGTTCTTATGGGGAAAATCAAGAATTTACTGTACTACATCCTCTTAAGATATTCGTCATAAATGCTTGTCTTAAATTAAATTAAATTTGCTGCCTATGTTGTGTGTTCACTGTGGCCGACGGTTGCAGCATTCACAAAGTTGACACTATCGTAAAGACGAATAAATATATCGGAATACATGTAATAAACTAATGCGTGCAAATTAGATAGTAAATATTCGTTACTCTACAAAATTTTTTCGTTCTCTCCTTCTTTTCCAATGACCGATTTACACAAACATTTTAAATCTCTTAAATAATGTGTTCTACAAATAAATCTTTCAAATTTTGTAATTTTACAGTTGATTGCAACGTCCATGGTTCTACAACAATGATTATAAAAACCATGCGAGTAACCGAAAGTTTAAACTTTTCACACATTCTTGCAAGAATGAACAGCATTTTTTAATTCTTGTTAATACTACACATTTTCAGAACCAAGTTTGGAATACCTTTTGTAAGTATTACACATGTTCAAGGCTTGAATTGTGTATTCTTCTAATTGAACAAATGTTCGGGATCGAGTTTGAAACACTAAGGAACATTACACTATATGAAAAATGACGAACAATGTGCATTTTTTCAATTTATTAATTGTTTATCTCTTTGCCTAATATGGAGGTATAAGAATAAATAATGAGAGTTAGTCAATCAAAATAGAATATTTTTAAGATTATCCATAAACTTAACTATAAATCTATTAAGCTTTATTACTAAATTAAATTACACATCACCAACAACTTTTTATTTCTATCACAAAAACTAACCTTATGAATAAACAAACAAATAATTGAATATAATAATAAACTCCGTGTGTTTATCCTTCAGCGTTTATTATAAATCAATAGAAATTGATTGTAAATATATGCAATTTTAATAAATTCGTGCCTGGTGGATTTTTAGAATGTAGGGTGACCTTTTTATTGATAAAATGTCGTTTATATAACGTCAAATTTTCTAAAATTTCAATGACCAGTGGTAACCCACACACCACATATGATTTGAGCCACGCAGTTAATAGCCGAGGATCGAATGGTTAGGTCAAGTACCTCTGGCCAGACTTAGTCATTGCTAGTCACCCATGTTGAGGATACTCGGAGCTTATTGTTCGCCAAGAGGTCATTCACAAAATGATGCTAATTATGAATACAGAGCTTAAATGATGTCTGGACATTGGACCAGGGACGACATGCAGATGTGACATAAAAACGGGTGGCCGCGGCGCGCGGTGGCTTCAGTCGATAACCCTTTGTAGTGGGGACATCCCCAGCCCCCTTCCCCTAACCCCGTCCCCTCGATCTCCCCTCGCCAGTGACCTCACTTCTTCCATGTAAGGGGTCATGCCAATTAATTGGATAACCCAGTTTTCTCGACAGACCAACTCGTTTGGGCCGTGACATCCGATTAGATGACTACAGCGTTGGGAATATCTAAAAATTAACAAAATGTTGAGAACACGTTAACATTATAAATAAATATATACCTCATTTCTTTAGTGCATATAAAAGTTAGATACAGAATTTGAATTGAATTATAAAACAAAATAAAACACAACATGTAAACTGAGGAAAGTTGTTTATACATTTTAAAAACATTTCAAATAAAATATAATGAATAACACAATTTTTCTATTTCAAAACCGATGATGACTCCTTGTTAAAGAAGAAAAATCTTTAACTTTATACAATATTGGTTTTGAAAGATTTTAAACCTGATTTACCAGATTTTTAGACGGTATATTGTTTAAATATACAGTAAAATAAAATCAAGTAAATGATACAAATACATATTTTCATGTGGTTCGTGAATGAATATTATTATGCTTGTCATATAATTGAAAAAAGGGTCTACTTTGTTAACTTTCTTTGAGCTCTCCCCTAAGTTAATTTATTATCTGTATAATTAGGTCATATGCTTTTTTATTAGACATGCTTTATCATTCCCAGAGTAAAGAAGAATAACTCTGTGCTAAACTAAAAAACATTGATTTTTTTAGTGTTGTCTAAATTTTATTATAAGTTTGTTTAATTCTTCGAATCGGATTTTCGTGTACGTGGTTGAGTTTTGCTTCACTGTCAATAGGACTGGCATATTATGTTTCCGAAGTAAAATAGAAGAAGTAGTTAAAGTTTATTTATGTTTCACCAACAAAACGGACTCGAGAACCGAGAAGTTGAGCAAAGCGGTCGGAGCAATGTAGCGCCGCCGCCGCGGCCAGACGGAGAGAAAGACCGAGCTATTGATGCGGACTAACTCACACAATAGCGTAAACAAGCCAACAGTTGAATGAAGAGTTAAAAGTTGAAATTTGCTGAAGAGCTCCACTCCAAGTTGAATCTTGTACAAAACGTTGTTAAATGGAGCTTTGAAAGCAATAACAAGCTGAGTGGCCGGGAAGTATACAGTATAATGCGGGCAGTGGCTGGCCGGCCGCGGCCGCTCGCTCAGTCGAGAGCCCTCTAATTGCCTCGGCCCCATTCAGACCAAATTATATTTCATCTCAATAATTCTTTTATTTGGAAACGTTTCTTCGACTTGACTGACGGTCAGTTATTTCCTGGTGTTTTTCCTGCTCGACAACCGCACCGAACTCCATGGTCCCGGAGTGGACGATAAGTTGTTCGGAGTTCTGTCGCAATTACTTTGATTTGGAGGTGTATTGATTTTACAATATTATTTAGTGCATTACATCTGATGTTTCATTGGAATTTACGAATGCCTTATCAATCACACGTATAATGGATGTCCTCAACTAGTATGGATATTCCAATAAGGTGGGTTAATCTGTCACGTCAAACAACTCAATAATAGTCTGATATGAAAAAAAAACATACACAATTAACATATTAACACATGTAGCCTAACTACTCCAACACATTTATCATTGTATGGTGACTTGATGTGTGGACTTTTATTATTTAAACACTGCTATGAAATCTAACTTGAACAAAAATGTGACTGTACCATCTAGAAACATATCTCGAAAATGGTTTGTAACGATCTGTATACTTTAAATAGACAAGAATGAGTTTTATGCTGGTGCATGACCAACCGTGGAATTAGACAGAGTGTAATTTTGAAGCCTCAATACGCTGACACAACTTTGTGTGTCGGATATGTAAATAAATTTCTTTTTTGTATGATTGTCTGTATAATGTGCTATAAACCTTGAAATTGTGTATTGAACCTCAGCGAAGCCTGTTATGTAACAAGTGGTGTAGTGTACTCCTACCTAATTTAAAAAAGCGTTGTTCCTTAAATCGTAAAAAAATCACAAAATACTCAAAAACAGATATATTGTTTACACCGATTCTTTGAGATATCATTCGTTTTATCATACGAAATCACTGGAATTTAGCATTGATTGTAGTTAGTAACTTATGTGAATCTCTACTGCAATGACTATCAAAACATTCTAGAAGTTTCCATTATCGGATTCAAAGTCTCCAAACCTTGAGAGGTGAACTGCGTATGAATGAAATACTCCAGCAACAGTGACTCACCCTGTACAGTGATGAGAATATCAACCACACGATGACGATGGGGTGGGGGAGGGGGTGAAACTGTCGCTTCTGCTGCCACTGTATTACGAGAAACTCCGGAATGTGGCAATAACTGTGGAATGTTGGGGCTCTATCCCGGTCGGCAAACGATACTTGGTGCACCCTCCCTTGACACATTAGCAACCCTGTGGGAGGGGGAGGTAGCAACTGACTGGACGCGCTTATTTGTTTAATATTAGTGATATAAAATATGTCTAATATTTAGCACCGGGAAAAACGCCGCCACCGTTTTAACACTATTTACAATGTAGGAGTAACACCCGCTTTGAAGTCTATAGTTCAAATTGTTCTCCAAATATCGTGTGGACAAACTCGCAGACTAACAAAAAAGTGAAACCCCCCCCCCCACAAATCTGTATTTAGCAAGATTTTCTTTTATGGTTTTTTACACAGTAACATTGATGGTAATTCAATGGATACAAAAATCATGTCTTGTTATTGGAAAGTTTACAAGTCGAGTTTGTGTGAGTCTGATGTATTTCCCTCAACAGAATTGTTAAGAAATCAAAATCAACTATTTTCAGAAACTTGTATACTATTTTAACAACAAAGAAACAAGTTAATGTCATTGGAAACGTCAAGTTCTCTTATCTCTTATATACAGCTGTAACATGTAATCAGTAACTATGTAATCCGTAATTATGAATGAAGCTGCTTAAGAATGGTTACATTTTAGCTAAACCCCTGATTGCAGAACCGGCTCTACATGGTAGAATGCAATAATAATAATAATAATAATGATTTAATACCAAGGGTAAATAAATAATATGTTAGACATTTGTTAATATTTTGTCCTCTGCGTATTTTAACTGTACCACAACGAATAGTATATAAATGTTATATAAAAGGATTTATATAAAATTCTTTCCTAATTGAACAATTGATACATGTATATAGTTTATTCACGTGTTCTAAAGATTTGTAACGTGAGAACCTCCTAAAAGGAAATGTCGCAGCTTTAGAAAATCTTGAACTTCTCTTAGATAAGCTCATATAGCCTCTTTAGAGAAGATATTATGACATTAACAATAGATTTGAAATCCTAGAAGATGTTTTGACTGAACAACGATATTCAATTGACCTGTTACAAATTGCACAAAGATGAAAGGGACCGCCCTAATCCAGGCTTTGACACTAGGTCGATGAGGACCATAGGAGAGATACCTTGTTGTTGGCAGTGAATAGGCCTTCTTGTGCTTTCATTCACACCTGGGAAAGATCCAGTTTTGAAGAAATCTTTTTGAGATGTTCTAACGCCTTCTTAGAACATATAAAATGAAATGTATATCTGGGCGTTCCTAGCTTTTGCCTTATGTATTGTTGTGTTTCCATATCATATTTCCACCTGTAGATATTTAAAAAAACAGCACAACTAGACGATTAGCAACCTGTCTTATAAAAGTGTTTATTTATTGTTTGAAATAAGTATAAAATTCAACATTATTGAGGAGAATACCACTGGATGATAGATAGGGTTATTCGTTGAGTAATTTGCCGTCAGTGGCAATTGGAGTCAACTCGACTATGTCGACTCCTTTATTATGCAGATCGGTTATTTGTGTATGATGGGAACGAAGGGTAACAGGAATTAAAAGAAAGTCTGGTTCCGTGATATATAAGTTCTAAGTTTAGAATATTTGAATATATTTTCCTTATAGGTGACATTTAAAATCAAAATCTCATTTCCTACTCGTTTTTTATCCTAAGCAATACTTTTACCCATAATAATAGACTATTCAAATATTTACGGAAGTACTTTACTAAATGTTGAACTTGAAATTTAGTGTTTAGATATAAATAAACTAAATTCAGAGGTATAAATAAATTCTAGTTGAAACTTTTTCAAACAATTTTTCTTAACAATCTCACTTATTGGCTAATTTGTTCTTCCCAATCATGCTCATCTTCAGGCGTTTCTCATCTATTTGTTTACTTGGCTTTAAATCTGCTTTGACACTAATCACTTGCTGAATGTCCTCAGGACCCAAGAGGGCGCGGATATCTGTGGTGGACGACGACGGTGACGACTCCGCGGAACCGGAAGACTTAGACAGGAGTAGGTCCAGGAGCAGGACGCCACCGCCTCTCGTGCAGGCGCCGCCCCCCGACTGTCCTATGCCACCTTTGGCGCTACCCTCTTCTGAAACTCAGTCTACGCCACCTCCAGAGGTTTGTTTTAGCCTTCTACATACATACTTAATAGCAGGCCACTTAGATGTTATTCTAAATGGTGATTTTGAGATTGTTTTTGTTGCGCCTAAAAGAAAGAAATTGGTCAATAATTTTCATTCTAGTAATCAATACCTGTTCCAACAATCATTTATTGTGCTATTTCTTACTTTAAAAAATCTCAGATTTTCATGAAAATGTTCTTGTTTTAAATGAAGTAGATAGACGATTTATTTTTAACGTGAAAAAGGGTCCAAGGATCAGCTTTTTACCAACCACTGAATGTTGTTGCAGGATTCCAGCAGTGAAAGCGAATCTGCTCCGGAGAACCTATCACTGCCCAAACCGCGCTCTGTCGAGCCTCCCAGCCTGAACACCCCGTTGTACTCGCAATACCCCGGCATGACCGTACCCTACCACCACCTCCCTCAGAGGTCCCCAGTGGATGTCCTCCTCAGGGTGTTTCCCGGTCGCCGCCGCTCTGACGTCGAGGCGACCCTCAGCCGCTGCAAGGGAGACGTTCTACAGGCGATCGAGCTAATGGTAATTATTACTACCCTCTTGTTTATAGGGTGTATTATTTAAATAGCAAAGTAATTCTTAGTACTGACTGTTGTGTAAATTGTATCTTTGCAACGTGTTTTGGAGTTATGCTCGTTCATGGAAATTCAAACTATTAAAATATTTCCATTGCCATCATCTCCGACTACGTTTCTTGTTATCGTTATTATGTTTTCTTAATAATTTGAAGTCAAATGTTATAACTTTTTCTCAGTTTTATATAATATTTAAATCGGTAATGTTTGAAAAGAGACAGTTTATTCTGTATTACATAACTCCAAATAGTTTATTAAATGTTTGCTATTATATACCTACAAACACAATATAATAAATTCAAATAACCAATGCGTCACGGGGCCAGTGTAATGACCATCATATAGTTTCCGGTTTTGATACGGTTCACGTATCAAATCCGTACTAACACAATATAAAAATTGAAATATTCCACTGCCTGCTGAGAGTTATTGTCAGTCAACTGGTGTTGCAGTTGGTGTTTAAACAATTTTAGTCTTACCCCCTAAAAGATGAATAAAAGCCTTTTTGAAGAATAATACCAACTTCTTGATCATTATATGTGGATGTACAAGCATTTAATGTAGTATTGAGAGCCATTTTAAAATCAGGACAATAGAAAAATTGTTGACGATTAATAGATGAAATTTGTAGAGTATGTATTTTTGAACCGACTGGATGAAATTACATGTTTTATGTATAAAAAATAAAATATTGTTTTAAATATTATGTTTTATTGGAAAAAAAACAACTCCATTAAAGTAGTCACTGCCGGAGACTAAAAGTCATATGTATTATGCAAAACTAGCATTTCAGCAGTCTGGTTACTTATTAGCTCAATTTTCTAGTATAAATACCGATAGCTTGTCGGGGAGTTGTCGTACATTTTATTTATATTTTTTATGTTCACTGGTAGGCTATGAGTTGAAAATTGTAAAACAATTAACTCGACCAAAAAGTGATTGCACCACTCTAAACCAAAACAATTATTAGAGCTTTGGTTTAGTGCCAGTTGACCGAGAATGGCTGGCCACAGAGAGGAGGAAATACCACACGATTTCGATTTTTAATGTTAATCGACGCGATTTGAACCAAAAACTTAGAACATAGTCAAGAAATTGTATCTATTGTTGAATAATTTTTCGTTATTTTTACCATTTTTATTTCAAAACAAAACTTTACAGGTCAGAAATACGCCAACCGAAAGGCCATTCAGCTGACCTTGAGTAGTAAACAATCTTTGTGCACATCGTTGTGTTTGAGATTCTCAAGAGATTTTTATAAATTTTAGATATATACTATATGGCATGACTCAGTGTGTTAAATATCTCAAACTCGTATTGCTAGTTTTAATTATTAAATAATCACCAAGCATTGTTTGCGTGCAATGCCGTACTATTGATCATGAATGTAACCAATAAAGTTGTAATTAATATATTGTAAAAAATACCTAAAATGTTTTATTGCATAAAGTGCAACACCTATAAGCTATTTAAAAACTGAAAATTTCTCATATTCTCGTATTTGTTGCAGCATCTCAAAGATTTCCATACAAAGAGCGAAATTTTTTGCTCTCTTCTAGAGCAGAGCTCCAATCTTCAAAGAAACCCTTTTACAGTAAGCATACATTTTCACTAAATTACAGATAGTTTGGGAGTTGGAAAATATCAAAAGTACTAACGTTTACGCAAAAGGAGTAATCAGTCTAGTCGTTGATAATATTAGGTGTTGAATTACAATCCTGGATCAAAAATATTCCCGGTTTGAACAATTATTAACGAAGGATTCTATCAAACATACAAAAAAATAAATATCGTTAACAAATATGATTTTCGTCACTCATAATTAAAAGTTTGTAATACTTTATCTTTCTACAGAGTACCCAGAGACCTGAACTGGAAGTTTGAGACCTAGTCTATTTATTATTTATGTACTATTCCACTTATAATTTTGACTTATGTTATTTATCACGTAATTTATACCACATAAGAATCTTCAGGAAATTTGATACCAATATTTAGTAAAAACTGTATAAATAAATATATCAAATATGATGCAATTACAGGAAATTCTTTGATCAAACTTGATTAATACGTTAATCGCAGCTTAAGTCATTGGAGCAAATCGATATTTTATCAAATCTTAAACACACGCATCTATGAACTAATAATATTAATAAGTTGAAATCATGGTTAATCAATGGGAAGAATTTAGCTCCATTTTTAATGCAGTGGCTGAAATTTGACACTGTACCAGGCCTAACTTCTGGAATCTACACTAAGCGGAAGGTGAAATGTAGCTAAACTCAATAATCGCATTAAATTGACCATTCCCACCATATGATAGCTATGTTATCTGCAGGGTTGATAAGAGTCAATTAGGATTTGTTAAAGTTTTTCTTAGGCTGTACTTTTTTATAATATGCTCA
Source organism: Homalodisca vitripennis (assembly GCF_021130785.1). Taxonomy (NCBI): domain Eukaryota; kingdom Metazoa; phylum Arthropoda; class Insecta; order Hemiptera; family Cicadellidae; genus Homalodisca; species Homalodisca vitripennis. The sequence continues at coordinate 171,914,767 of NC_060208.1, forward strand.
CAATATTACTTTCTTTTATGAATTTGTATGTGTTCACCTCGACCCTGTGGATTAATAAGGTATCTCTGTTATGTTCCAGGTATGTACCGAGCCCGAGGAACCAAGGTCCGCATTCTCGCCATTGGGGCCCCCCTGCAGCTCTCTTCACAGGGCCCACTTCAGCCCCCAAGCCCGCCGTTTTCTCTCCGCCCCTTACTCCGGAACCGGATATCTACCCACGGTCATCCGGCCACCTCCAGAGTATGCGCTGCCTCTCCACCTCTACTCCGCCCCCGAGAAGACGACCGCCTCCTCCCCCGGCTCCAACACCGGCTCAGACAAGACTAGCTATTCTGAGTAGACACCCCCGTCACCCGCGTTTGTGTATATAATGTAAGTTAGTTGTGATCTGGAGACAGGCGGAAACACACCAAAGATTTTCATAAGTGGATATTATTAATTTTAGAATTAATAACCCATGATATATATTTGTTTTCCAAAATTCAAATCTTTTGTATCAATTTATTTTGAAGGATAACAGGATTTTAGACATTTGCCTTGGTTGTATGTTACGAGAATAGGACACTACATTTCGTGGTTTGAATCTACTCCCCTGTTCCGGTGTCAAAATCTTGTTACATAGGGAAGCAAACAAAAGTCAATATACGGTCATGGACTCACCAAGTGTTAGAGATTTTAATAGCGGAACAAGTTGTACGCATGCACTCGACACTCACTGCTATGTAAAGAAACACAAGCTACGATTTCAGATACCCATATACGACATGCTATACACACCAAAGATGGTGAGAGATTGTATTTGTAAGATTCTTTGACATCTGAAAAAATGGATAAATTTCACTCCTCGAAACGTAGTGTCCTATCCTTGTAACATATAAGGATAGCGAATGTCCTAAATTTTCTTACCCTTTCTGGTCAGGCTTCGCTAATAATACATGTTAAACAAAATTTTCTTTTCTGATTGATCAATATACAGGTTTGAACAAATGGCTTACTTAAGTAGTTTCTTCTTTTAACTTTAGTGATCTTTAATAAGGCCAATGTAATAATGTGTCATTTAATTTGACTTTGTCATTGTTTGGATTCTTAAAACATTTATTTTTCACTTATGGAGATTCAGGTGTGTAACAGCCACATTCAGAAAATGTGTTAATCTCGTTTTATTTCATATATTTAGGTTTATTTTGTTGGATTTTTGTAAATAATAGCTTTAAAACAATTAGTTAATATTAAGATGTTTACAGTTGTATATTTTCAGAGATAATTTACTTGTAATGTCATTCTTCGAAATTAACTTTTCTGAGATAGGTTCAGTTCATTCCTGTTTGTTCTGTTCCAAATAATATGCTATGTGAGTTAATTATGCAAACTAAATTATTAATCTTACCATTTAACGCATATGAAACGCTTACAATATCGTCGTGACATGTGCTGAAAAGTAATAGGTATTAAAATAATTTGTACATAGGTTTTGTACTGTGGAGTAGTAATCACAGTTGAGCACTTAATCCAAAATATTACAGTTCATGGAGTTCTAAAAACGTTTACACAGTTTACTTTCGATTGGACAGTTGATTTCAATTTCTGTTGGTTTATAAATACGTTCAACATAATTTGTATTATACATTTAGACTAATTGTCAAATTCGATATAAAGAAAATGACCAAATTATACAATATTCACTGTATCTATGTAAAATAGCTTTAAAGTTGACAATTTAGCAAAATATAATGACGAAATAAATGTTGTTCATAAAAGAATACAATCTTTTTATTTTTATTTGTAGTGCCTGAAGAGATTTCCCAAAAATTATAACACAAAAACAAGTATTAATAAATTCATTACTAAAATATTGTACGATTATTATTATTATATAAAATAGAGAATTTCTCTTATGTTTGTTCTGGGAAGCTAGACTCTAAATTTTGCATAAAGGTTTATTCGTATATAGGTAACATTGAGTTCATAGATGGAAATCCATTCATGGATTTTGGCTGTGTTAGAATGCATGACATCTTGAAATCAAATTGTGCCTTTTTTTCCATTTTTAGTTTTCACTCAGGGGGATGGAGAGATTCACCTTCTGTTCGTCTGTCTGTCTTCTGATATCTCGACAATGAATTAAATTATATAATTGAAATAGTGTTTAAACAAAAGATCAAATTCGATGAATTTAAATTAAAAACTTGTAAGTCGTCTTAATGGTAGGGAGGCCCATTACTAAGAATAGGTCTACATATATATTTTAATGTTACATTTTGATTGACATAAAAAGAAGTTTGATCTGTACAGTGGTCGAAATGAAACCTTACAGTAAATTCGTAATAACACCAATAATTCACAAGTGGTATTGATTCTGTGTTTTCAGTTACTCATAAACAAACGAGAGAAATATTTTCCAAGAATTGCCTAAACAGCTGGCCGGGGAGTCCTGAGGTTCACCCTTGGCTTTAAGTACTCACCATAATAAGAACTCGTTTGCAAATCTTATTTATTAACTATTCTAGGGGTAAAAAGCAGTATAATTTTTTTTCGTGTTCCGAAACTGACATAAATATTACACAGCGCGGTCGTGCTCAATGGACAGACATGTCTAACACAATAATTGTGCTCGCTCAATGTCACAATAGCCGCTCACCGCTCAGCGGGTGTCAGCCTCTTTGTCTCACGGATCATTGCTCAGTACATGGATACCAACCGGCTGTGTTGTCCGCCCTACCCCGCCCTCAACCCTCAAACAATAGTCATACAACCGCTCTTTACATCCACCGCGAACAATCAGTCTCCTCGACAACAGTCAATGAGGGGACCACGTCTACAAAAAGTTCCAAATTAATTTCGTTTGGGAAAACGGCCAATTTAATTGATCAATTATTATTTAAGGTAAATTGAATCTCTGAAGGATATGATGTACAAGCGTATGATACACGTTCTTTGTCTAGCGTAACAAAACATTGGACCATGACAACTCTAGAATTAAAATTTGATAACGACTTCAGCTGAATGAATTATGGGTTGTTTTTATCAATTTAACACAGTTAACGGTTTTGAAAATAATATTGACCCATAATCTAAATGTTTTTACCGCCATTTCTACAAAAAGTCGTCCACGAGAATGAACAGAATTGAGGAGACTCAATTGCTCTATTAGAAGCAAAAATTCAAAAATCTTTTTTATCAACGTATTTTTTCGTTAGTAGATTTCTTTTTTATTTCTGTATACTGTATTCAAAACCTTTATCACAAATTGAAGAAAATATATTATAATTAATCCACTATACCTTATAACTGTTGTATAGAGTTGATCTATGGTAAGCCAAAACTCCTTAGAGTACGATAGGGTTCTTATAAATTAAACATAATTTTTGTGTCAGTACAACAGACAAATAACACAATTTGGGAGATTCAGGCCTCGGATTTTTATAGTGGCAGGCAGACTCAATTATATTACCCCACTTACTGTTCTTTTTAAACTTACGTTACTCGTGGACTTCAAGGTTGAGTCGAAAGCGGATGATACTTAAATAATTCTTGAATATCGATCATTTTAAACATTAAAGAAGATGCCTTTAAACCCCTACTGCTTAAAAAGTAAAAACCTCTCATTTTTAGCATTTATGCTCATTTTATCCTTGGGAAAGTGAGGTGTATAGTAATTATGTATGTGCAAATATCATTTAAATAAGTATTTGTATTAAACTTTACGTGCTTCAATTCACAATTCAACATTGGCTGCAACTTTCAAATGATGGCTTAGGGCATCCTTCCCAGGACTTTAAAAACTTCTGTTTTAGGATATAAGTTTAGAAAGTGTAAAAACTAAATTTGATAATTCTTAGTAGGTTTTCAGGGCTGTATAAGCCAGTATGAACTGATTACATGGCGTGATCTCTTCGAATTGATTCGAATGCTCAAAGAAACGTCCCTGCTCACAAATTCACCAATTAATATATATAATAATTCTGATTAAGAACAAAATTTCTAGCGGAAAAAGGATTTTCGTATATTCAAACTACCAGACCAGCTCTTTGCGGGAGGGATCAATAAGAAATCAATTCTAATTATACATTATAAAAATGTACGTTGCTACATGGACATTAAACTTTACAATTATTAGATATTATTGAAAAATTGAACTTAATTTTGTATTGAATAAGTTCAAGAATTTGGGTAACAACAAAGCTGATCGAATACGGCATTTCATGTGGTCTATAGTTCTGTATAGGCTACGTCGTATACCCAACCACGGCCACTGCTAAAGAACAACAGTATGAAAGTGGTTGGGAAACTTCATTAAACTGGCCACTAGACTGATGACTCTTTCTAAGGATCAGTTACCTCAGATAGTGCAAAACTACACAGTTAGTCTCACTTATTCTATTCATCTTACATTCACTCATGGCTTGACGTCAAAAAGTGAAACAAATAGATCTGCTTCGTAAATTAATTATATTATTGCTTCTCATGAAGGAAGGAACGTGTCTCTCATAAGGATTTTTTATGTTCGTAAACTGTATTTACAACACTACTATCTGTGAAACAATAAAGAAACTTCTCTTGAAAGAATCAGATTGTTCTAAACAATACGAAAGATTTTTAGAGTACCTTTCACATCCTGCCTGCCGCCCAGCGCCTGTTGCCAAGAGACAGCTACTGTAATCACCAGAAGCCTCTTAGCTGCTCCCTTTGTTTTTATTACTTTTCGAGCAGAGGTTTCAGTTACATACACAATGTAATAGCCTTTCCTCCCCCCCCTCTATGTGATCCTTCAAACAGGTCTTTGTTCTCCTCTTGTTGCTAAACAAATTGAAAATGTGACACTCAACAGAAACTGTTATCGGGCCGGGTCGGAAACCCTTCAAGGGCATACCTTGTTGTAGCGTTTACTGATCTTGTCTCGAACACGTTAATATTTCGAAAATGGAACTTATATAGAAGACAATCAACTTAATCTGTACAATTTGTAGTCTAAATTCTCTCTGAGACAATAGAATAAGATAGTAACATAATCCAATATACCTTTCTAAGAAATACTATTATTTTGTGAACAGCAGTAATTTCAAAGTCACTAAACCAAATTCTAATAATTAGTTTATCAATAATTAAATTAATGAGTTAACCTAATCAGATACAATACCTTCAAAAATGCATTGAGATATTACAAGTTGTATATGATATAGAGTACAGTGACAATAATATTACTATTAAACTTATTAAAGATGTAATGACTTTGCTATACTATACTAGTACGAGGACAAAATGTAGGTTTCGATTTTGTAAAACGACTGAAATAGTTGCTCAATCCAAGGCATAAAACGATAAATTTAAAAATCCCTTTTATAAAAAAATATAAAACTGCCCTTTTTTACTTACCTTGATTACTCTTGACCAATACATTTCCATACAGTTTTAAAGTGAAAAAGTAAGATTAGTAATATAACATCTATTTACAGTTTAAAGTAGAGGAGTCTTCTCCTACAGACACCACACTTCCAAGGTCCCGTTCTGTCCCAATATCATCGAAAAACCAAAGAAGGAAATCGGAAACGATTCCTGAGGAGCACTAAATAGGAAAAGAAATGGTTTCACAACTACAAAGAATAGATCTAAAATATGCATGAAATAATATAAGACAACATTTTATTATTAGATGCTATAAAATAAATAAAACTACTTTATTATAAGAAATGAATTTTCTTTTGTAAAAAATGTTCTTATTTTGTAAGTAACTTGTACATGGTAAACACTATGGAAGTTATTTTTATAATCAGTCGCCTTTAAACATATCATCCGGCAAAAATTATCATGCGGCTGAGAAAAATATTATTGTAACGTTCTCAGCGGCTGAATCGGAGGAAGATTCAACAACCGAGTCTTAGGATGAATAAAGCTTGACATCGTTCGGAGTCCTTAATTTGTTTCCTCTGTTAGGAGAGGAATTCTGTAAGAAATATAACACTGATTTGTACAGAAAAAACTGCAATGGTCGGTGCTATTTTTAGTGTCTGAGTCTAATTAGAGGGTTTTTTATGATAGAATCAAGGCAAACTTCAATATTTAAAGGGTTTTGCCATCTTGAAAGGTGTCGAAAGCTGAAACTAATTTAACGAAACAAAATATCGAAAATATCAACAGAGTAAGTCCAACTGTTTCTACATGAGTGTTTTCTTCTGGCCGATTTCTCGTAAATACCAGTAGAAACTATACTTGGTACAGGAGAAACAAATCCAGCAGAAACCACTTACATCTTTACAACCCAACTGATGTCCAGGAGCGATATATCTCTATCCTTAGATGCCGAAATATTGGGGTAAAAGACATGGTTGATAAGCGTTGTTACTGCTTAGGATAGTTGTTAGGGTAGGACGTTGGGGATTCCTCAATGATAACTGTTTTTATTGGCTTAAAAATGATATCTTCTCCTTGGCTCACTTTGACTGGAAGATGCTGGAACAGAGCTATCCTCCACTTCTTCTATGATGTCATGACTGAGATGTTGATAGTGGTGGATGTAGCTTGGAATCCCGACAGAAAGTGGCCCTACCCCCAATATTACGCATCCTGAATATACTCTCAATCTGGAAGCAAACGCAAAGGTCCTTTTGGGACTAAGTGCAGTGAGAGGGTTTCGCAGCTTCTTGTCCTAAGTTAACAGACCAGGAAGTACAACCGTCACTATGCAACCCAAAAGAAGAACAATTCTTCGACCGGTTGCCCAACTCAAGGGCAACTGTAGGGTTGCAACAAGGGCATGTAAGATCATAGCAGGAAGGTGAGGGTTACCACAATAGTCACTAGTGGCACCCGCCGCGCCGTGCCATGATCAACTTAACCGCCATTGTGCTCAATAGTCGTTCAATACACAATGGAAACAAAGAGTAAGAAAACACGCGACCAAGACCACCTACGGCATTGTTCTATTGTAATGAGGCCTGTGTGCCACTAGAGGTAAGAGTACAGTGGTCTGAGTGGTCCAGTCAAACAGGGGATTGATTGTCTTACAGGAAGAACACAAAGGTGTACAAATTAGGTCAAATCTTTAACGTTTTCTTGCTCTGGAGCATATATAGTTTTAGAGTAAAGATTTGCCAGTGAGGGCTTCATTAGATTCCAATACATGTGGCTTTTTTTTGTTTATTTATGTATTGGATAAGTAAAGGCATTGGCATACAAAACATTATTAAGATCTCATTTGGTTAATTTAGAGCTAGAATGGTAAACGAAACATCACACTGAATTGACACTTTAGAAGTCACTCCTGAGTATTACAAAAATAAGCATACAGTATACAAAGTTAATACAACCTTTAAAATCTGAATTCATGCAATTGAACTGTTAATTTAGTTTCATCGCAATTATTGTTTTTGAACTCAAAAACTGACTCATGAAAATCATTGAAATTTAAAATAACTTATATTATGTTGAATAAACTTCACAGGTTTCAAAATACTGTAATTTGGTTTGAGAACCAGTAACATTTCTAATTAGGATTATATCTCCTGCAAGAATAATGTCCTCAGTTTGTATACGTTTTTTAATTTAAGTGTAGGCGTACGTTGTAAGTTAAGAGATGGCAGCTTATTATTGTCTACTAATCAGTTAACAAAATATGAATTATTTTTATCCAAACCATAACAAATCCAAAATATGTTGGTGCTTTTCTGTATTTCGTATGGAGGTTCAAGTTTGTGGTTTCAAAGTTTAGACGCACTACCGTATAAAAACCAGAAAGTATCTCAAAGCAAATTTGTAACATAAAAACGAGCAGCATGATTATACGTTACTTTGTATTTTGACTACATAACACATATTACTTACTTTAAAATAGGTTACTGAAATCAGAAAATTAATTTCTGTATCTGGGCATGAAATCCAAGTTTATGAAAACTATCCGTGAGAAATTTGTTATGCCGAATTCGATATTTGTAACTATATAGAAATAAAATCGTATGACATTCATAATTAATTTTACTTTTCAAAGTTTTTTTTATTATAACTTATAATAATAAATGACAATTTATAATTATAATGAAATTTATAATCATAATTTGTATGTGGCTAAGACATACGGGTTTACGTTGCACAAAATAGAGATATGGAGAAAGTCCATGAGAGATTATATTGCGTTATTAATTAAAAACGGTTTTGTTATTAATGTGTAGATAATTGAGTCTATGAGGCAATATTTGCAAAATGAATATTTCAGCTTTAGTCTTACTTATTCAATACCAGTCTATTCAATGTAAGTTAGCATAAACACGTTGCTCTACGTTATTCTCCATTCTTCTCTAAAACATTTTTAAGATGATAAGCATGTTATAGATTAAAAATAAATGTCATATTTTGTGGACCTTTGGAATACAAAATACAAAATCATATATATGTGGAGACAAATTTTATTACACATATTATAATACATATTCGCCAATTAATTAACACAATACGGCAACACCAGACACGCGTGGCGCGGCGCCAGTCGAAATGTCAACATAAATTCATATTCGATATCGTTTTAATTACAATGAAGTGTCCGAATGGGAAATTAATTAAAGGGACAATAGCGCAAGGGCGGGAAACAGGAGCGATTGTCGAGTTGATCCGGAAATAATCGACACATCATTTCCGAACGAGACTCGGCGGATAATACAATTATAACAATAAAGCAGGGCAGTAATAGCATGCATAAACTGTATAATAGCGAGCTATTGTGGTGCTGGAGTGGACCAGCTATTGTGTGTCGCCTGGCAACCACGCGATACAGTCTATAGTCGTTGGCGGGGGATCAACAGACAGACAACACGTCCCTCACCACCCCTCACCACCACCACCTCGCCAACATCATAATGCCAGTTTAGTGTCAAATTATTCCGAGAACTCAAATGTTGCATTACAGTGCTGCATTACGTGATCAAAAGTTTCTGCTTCACACGAAGCAATGACACGTGAAACAGAGTAAAATTACATTTTGTGGTCATTTACGTTTTATACTACACAATTATTATAATTAATTACGGCAATATAAGATTTACTCGTGCCCACATTCTTGACCATAAATAAATAGATTGTACAAAAATATACGTGAGACTTTTCCAAATAGGTTAGAAGTGTTGGACAAGTACGAATGATCTCGATAGCATATTTAAAAAATCTTTCACTCCTTGGACACAATGTATTAGAAGAGTGTAAAAACTATTATTATTGGATTTAAAATTTCTGAAGACTTAAACATATAGTGCTTTCCTTAATATTTTTATAAAACAGATCTAAATTATGAATTTAATTAATATTCCGCACCATTCATATAACGATTCAAGTGCATTGAGATAAGTTTTGGGGTTTTTTCTTTAGGAATCTGACGAAAATAAGCTATATAGAGCGTTTTAAAGACAAACAAAATCTTAAATTAAATTAAAATTTAAACAAAGGGATTTTGGCTATTTCCACCAGCAACATTACATCATTGCATGAGCTTGAAATGGCACATCTTTGCTAGAACATAAAATATAAATTACTAATATGAAAGTAAAGGCGATGGATTAAAATTATGGATGTGAAATAAAAGTATACAGCAGTTTCTTAAAAAATAAATGGCGTGGTATCAGAATCAGCAATACTTCCTAATTTCAATAAGGTTGGATTCCTCTGAGAGGAACGTAAACATCTAAGAAACAAGTTACTTTACTATCAAATTCAAGACGCTTATATATATATATATATATATATATATATATATATATATATATATATATATATTGTTTGTATAGTTATAGACAATATGAGGAAGGAACATATACATTAACAATTAATTACAACCCTAACTAACATAAAATGCGAAAGTGAGTTTGTTTGTCTAAAGAGAGTTTTATTGTTTTAGTATTAAACAGTAAAAGGCCAGTCCGTTCGTCTGTCTGTCTAACTATCTGTGCGATAACCCTTGATAGAAAGATCCTAGACACTTGGGATTTGGTACATTGGTACATCTTGGTCTAAAGAGAGTTTTATTGTTTTAGTATTAAACAGTAAAAGGCCAGTCCGTTCGTCTGTCTATCTAACTATCTGTGCGATAACCCTTGATAGAAAGATCCTAGACACTTGGGATTTGGTACATTGGTACATCTTGGTCTAAAGAGAGCTATATTGTTTTAGTATTAAACAGTAAAAGGCCAGTCCGTTCGTCTGTCTATCTAACTATCTGTGCGATAACCCTTGATAGAAAGATCCTAGACACTTGGGATTTGGTACATAGGTACATCTTGGTCTAAAGAGAGTTTTATTGTTTTAGTATTAAACAGTAAAAGGCCAGTCCGTTCGTCTGTCTATTTAACTATCTGTGCGATAACCCTTGATAGAAAGATCCTAGACACTTGGGATTTGGTACATAGGTACATCTTGGTCTAAAGAGAGTTATATTGTTTTAGTATTAAACAGTAAAAGGCCAGTCCGTTCGTCTGTCTATCTAACTATCTGTGCGATAACCCTTGATAGAAAGATTCTAGACACTTGGGATTTGGTACATAGGTACATCTTGGTCTAAAGAGAGTTTTATTGTTTTAGTATTAAACAGTAAAAGGCCAGTCCGTTCGTCTGTCTATCTAACTATCTGTGCGATAACCCTTGATAGAAAGATCCTAGACACTTGGGATTTGGTACATAGGTACATCTTGGTCTAAAGAGAGTTTTATTGTTTTAGTATTAAACAGTAAAAGGCCAGTCCGTTCGTCTGTCTGTCTAACTATCTGTGCGATAACCCTTGATAGAAAGATCCTAGACACTTGGGATTTGGTACATTGGTACATCTTGGTCTAAAGAGAGTTTTATTGTTTTAGTATTAAACAGTAAAAGGCCAGTCCGTTCGTCTGTCTGTCTAACTATCTGTGCGATAACCCTTGATAGAAAGATCCTAGACACTTGAGATTTGGTACATAGGTACATCTTGGTCTAAAGAGAGTTTTATTGTTTTAGTATTAAACAGTAAAAGGCCAGTCCGTTCGTCTGCCTGTCTAACTATCTGTGCGATAACCCTTGATAGAAAGAAAGAAACTAAAAATATAGTTTGAGTATGTCTGGGTTCTTGTAACTTTGGCACTGTACAATAAATACGGGACACAGTATCAAACATATATAAGATCTATGCTGTCATAAAACAATGTTTACACAGAACAGTTGGTTACATTTAATATTCTTTTTCAATTAATAATATTTGTTTGGTGCACTGCAACTTTAGAGACTAAAATGAGATTATTTGCAACTTAGGCCCTAACAATGACTAGGCCTATATAAAACTTCAGTAAAATCGGTTGAATAGTTAGGGGAAAGGTGGGGCATAGTGGCCACCCTAAGGAAAACTTATTTTTTTCAAGCTGTTTATAATTGTTCAAAAGAAATGAAAATTATTTATAAGATACCATATATAGTTACACTCATTAAAAAAAAAATAATATATACCTGTATCTTAGTTACTTTTTTTTAAACATAATTTTTTTTTGTCACGCCCTACCAAATGGCCACTTTGCCCGTTGGGGTAGGGCAAAATGGCCACAGGGTGGCTACTTTGCCCGATGTCAAAAATAATACTACAAAATGCATTTTAAATACCAAAGTATGTATGTATTGTTACAAATTTAGTTATTATTACATTGTCTACATATTTTGAAACGTGTAAAGTAGAAAATAATACAATAAAAAAATTACTTTAGGCCTACAACTTTTTGCGATTTTGTTGTCTTTTGTTTGCAGTCCCTATTTACATAGGTCACAAATGAATTCATTATCATCCTCTTCACATCCGGCACACGCTTCATGTGCCCATTTGTGGCAACCCGAACACCGTATCCACCCTTCATTACTTTTAGATTTTGAGAACAAGTTCTGGCAGTACAAACAATCCGCGTCACTTTCATCACTATCTGATTCGTTTCAGAAACAAAGCACGTTTTGGCCACTTTTGGTTTCCTTTTCTCTTTGACAGGCTTCTTTTTTTTGTTCGCCAACTTCTTTTTTTTCTTCTTTTTTCTCCAGTTTAATTTTCTTCAGTCTTTCTTTGTTTTCCTTTTCTGCCTTCGCTGCCTCAAGTTTCAGCCTTGTAAGGGCTTGAGGTTAACACTGCAGCCGAACCCTTTTTCCTCTTATTTTGTCGTTTGATGATGTTTTGTTTTAGGAATCGGGATAATTTCTTGAGGGCTTACAACAAATGATGTACTGGGTATGGCGGTTGGACTTAAAGCAGATGAGGTAGGCCTACTAGGCATGGAGCTTAAGGCAGATGAGGCATTGGGTTTTAATGGACGTTCATTGCTTGAGGTATTTGGGCTTGAAGAGACGAGAACAAATAATGTTGTGGGGTCTCCGGAACCTAATATAGGCCCTGAGGTTGTACTTGCATTGGGATCGGGATCAACAGGCCCTGATGTTGCACTTGCATTAGGGTCGGGATCAACAGGCCCTGATGTTGCACTTGCATTAGGGTCGGGATCAACAGGCCCTGATGTTGCACTTGCATGCATTGGGATCGGGCATCAGCAGGTCCATCTTTATCAGGGTCCGGTGAAAACTGGATTGATGTCAGCTGTTGGGTGTGACTGAGATGGATTGGGAATTTCCGTTGTTGTAGAAGCAACAAAAATCTGCATCAGTGAACACATCCCTGTTGATTGGGCACTATGCCACACCTTCTAAATCCCTTAACCGCAAACAGTAGGAGTAGCAGCACTTAAAAATGATTCCCCGAGAAGACGAGACACTTGGTATTGAGTTACTTGCCTACCAGGGTTATTTCGTAAAAATCTCTCGATTGCTTGGACATAATAGGTGTTGAATGGCCCCATAAACGCTACGTCTAACGGCTGGAGCTTGTGGCTGCAATGAGGGGGGGATGCAAACCACAGTTGTATGGTTTTTCCTAGCCTTTTCGATAAAGTCAAGGTTCCTTGTGTGAGTTGCATGTCCATCAAGTACCAATAAGACGGGGTCGTCTTTTGAAGGCCTTAGCAAAGCCGCAAAAAGTGCTCAAACCATTGAGTGAAAATGTCCGTTTGCATCCACCCTGATGGATGGCAGGCAAAAACTGTCCCTGGTGGAGAACCATCTTGCAGCTCAACTTTCATTCGCTGCCTTGGAAATATGACCATAGGAGGTATAAAAGTCCCTCCTGCTGACATTGAAACTACAAATGTCGAGAGAACACCTCTTTCAGCAGATGTGAGTGAGCCAACTTGTCGTCTGCCTTTAAGTGCAAAAACCTTTGACGATTTAGTCTGGACAGTCATAAGTCCTGTTTCGTCGACATTGAGGAAAACCCTGTGAGGTGGATATAAGTGGTTTTTCTGGACATCCTCTAAAATGTCAAAGAACTTTGTAACATTTACTTTGTTAAAAGCCTGGGCTCTTGCTGCCGAAGTAGCCTCTGGTACTCTCAACACCATTTCAGGGTGGCGCTGTCTAAAGCCCCTAACCCAATCTTTCCCAGCTAATTTTGTTTCATGGTTGAAATTATGTGTGATATTATTTTGCTCTGCAAGTTTGTAAGCAAGACTACGCAAATCATTTAAAGTGATTCCAAAAAATCGTACCTCCATTTCTAAAAAGATATTCTACAAGATGCTGTTCTTGTTCTGCATTAAAAACAGGACGGTAGTGGCCAAGAACTTTGTTTGTTTCCTTAGCATGCTGGTTTCTTATTTAAAACCCGGCGTTTCAACGTATTTCTTGGCACATTGAAGTTTTTTGCAGCTGTTTGCATTGGCATACCATCTCTCACGGCGTTGATAGCTCGTTGCATCGCCTGAGGGTCCCAAGACTGCTGCTCGGTTTTCCGTTTGTATTTGGACACCATGACTCCAACTAAAAAAAAAAAAAAAATACGTTGTAGTTGCATACAAGTGAATACCGTTCTAGGTCACCACCTAAATTGGATTTGGGCACATCGACAATTAATATATTTTAAATATAAAACTAAATACTTGCTTTAGGGCACCTAAACTGGGTTTCGGAACAGGTAAAAACAAATAATATTTGTTTTATATTATATAAAATAAAGTATATTTTATATTAAAAACTAAAATATTTGATGTCGGGCAAAGTGGCCACGGCGGAGGGCAAAGTGGCCACGGCAGTGGCCACTTTGCCCTTTCTGACGCCATTACAAAATAGCGACCTTGCACGTACATCTGTAACACCCAGCTCTTACTCCTACACATGAATTGATAGCCTAAATCACACTCTTTTTAATGGTTATTGTCAGCATTACTTACTAGGGGGTCGTAGTTATAGTTTATAACAAGTAAAGCAGACCACTTACCTTACATCAGCAACTTGAAAAACAACACATTTGATGATAAAATCCGAACACGTAAACTGACCACCTTCACAACGCTACAGAACACTAATGGAGGTCTCGCGCAGTAGTTGAGGCGTTGGCCGCTGCGTAGCAGCACTGCGTGGCAGAGAAATCGGCCGTGGCCACTATGCCCGCAGTGGCCACTTTGCCCACCCTTCCCCTACGAGTAAAATCGTAAAAAAACAAACATACTCTTTCACATTTATAATATTAGTTAGGATTGTTATTAATTGTTAATGCATGTATTCCTTCCTCATACCTAAAAGTGTGTTTAAAGAATTTAAATTCCTAATACATACTTAAACGTAAGATATGTTCGTAAACCGTATTTGTTACATAAAGTTAAAATGTTAAAATTCAATTCTCTGGTCTTGATTTACAAACTTATAGGTTACAAAACTTTAAGTTTGGTATGTAAAACAAAATCAGTTAAAGTTATTGATTAATTTCATAATTAAAAATATAAAGGTGTGATATTTAGTTTTGTTCTTTAAATCAGCATATTAAGTGATTAATATAGTGGAGAAAATTAAGTAATTAAGTTAAAATACAAAGATTGTTTTATTTTGTTACTTTATACCAACAATGTATTACTAAATTGCGTTCAATGTTGTATGAATTTAAATATTTCTCCTCAAGCACTAGTTCAAACAGATCAGAAGACAAATTAAAAAATGTAAATCTTTGAAATAGTTAAAAACTGTGATACATAAGTTTGGAGGGATTACACAGCTATGTATCAGATTTGAAGATACTGCGATTTGTACTCCGATCGATCCTTGATGGAAACTATGTCAATCTCCTTATCATCACAGATTTTGCAGCAGTCGATCAGAACCAGAAGCAGCGAGAGCGATATCGGCCGCCATCTTGGACAGATGGAAGTGGTTACAGAGCTGATCAACTTGACTGCTAATTACACTCTACACCGAGTTCGCACCAAGATGACCCTGGGGCTGACAGTCCAATTACAACACAATCGGTCCACAAGTTGTACACAGTCTCCCCCACTCTCCACAGTAAACACTCTATAAACACTCTATCCTCTTCATTGGCCTAATTGGCGCTTGTAATCCACGCCTCACCCTCTCTTCCCTTCCTTCTGAGGCAACTCTTGATGACCTTCAATTAAAAGGCTGCACTTATTCAGTGTAATTTGGATCTTCAACTCTTATGACTCTGCACTTCAGTCTTCAACCAATATGATCTTTAATAGTTATGTAGGTTAAAAAGTTAAATATATAATTTACCATAAAAATTCTTTGCTGTGTCCAGCTTCTATTAATTAATTTTGGAGCTTTAAAATATCTAAAACTAGTTTGTTACAAATCAGATACTAAAGGAGAATATCGCTTATGTGTGTGGAATCAGAAAATAATAAACGCAATGAAGCCATCCTAATATAAACAAATCAATTAAAAAGTAACTGATAAGATAATAAAAGAGCTTTATGATAATAACGTCTCGTATTATTATGAGTGTCTTCGATAGCTGCCATAACTGGGAGATCACAAGAGTGACGGTCCAGCTACCAAAAATTGCTGTTCGTTTAGCGTTACCCAGGGAGCACGTGTAGCAAGCTACGGACGCGAACAACTTCACCCCCCATTTATTTATTTATGGATAGCTGCCTTTGTCCCCCATACGATATATATATATATATATATATATATATATATATATATATATATATATATATATTATGAGTGTTATAAAAATATTAGATTATGAGACTACTAATAAATAGTAAAGGAAATTTTTTTCGGGAATTTGTCATCTTTCGGTTATACAAGAAGTCAGTAACACTACGTTTCGAGTTGTGCAATCTGACTTCTTTCTTCAGGTGAGTAATTAACCTAATACATTGCTATAATCTAGTTTAAAGTAATTAAATCATTCCTTAACAAATGCAACAAGTTGTGTGTCAACTGTATGCACTCTATTTATAAACCATGCACTTAATAAAAAATACTAACACTAATTATTCAAACCAAATAACTGTATTTTTCCAATGCTTCAAGATTCTTCATTCAAAATAAATGCTGTAGACTAGTCTGTAATTCTCCTTGCCTTACTATCAGAATGCTAAACTGATCTCTTCTCTTCCCGTGAGCGCGCGGCGACAAGCAGCCGTCAGCGCAGTGACAAGACAACATCGGCCGGGTTGATGCAAGAGGTGGAGACCTCAGCTCGGTCATAATTCTAAGACGAGACTGAGCGACGACCGAGGAGTGGAATGCTAAACTGATCTTTTCTCTTCCCCGAGCGCGCGGCGACAAGTAGCCGTCAGCGCAGTGACAAGACAACATCGGCCGGGTTGATGCAAGAGGTGGAGACCTCAGCTCGGTCATAATTCTAAGACAAGACTGAGCGACGACCGAGGAGTGGAATGCTAAACTGATCTCTTCTCTTCCCGTGAGCGCGCGGCGACAAGTAGCCGTCAGCGCAGTGACAAGACAACATCGGCCGGGTTGATGCAAGAGGTGGAGACCTCAGCTCGGTCATAATTCTAAGACGAGACTGAGCGACGACCGAGGAGTGGAATGCTAAACTGATCTCTTCTCTTCCCGTGAGCGCGCGGCGACAAGTAGCCGTCAGCGCAGTGACAAGACAACATCGGCCGGGTTGATGCAAGAGGTGGAGACCTCAGCTCGGTCATAATTCTAAGACGAGACTGAGCGACGACCGAGGAGTGGAATGCTAAACTGATCTCTTCTCTTCCCGTGAGCGCGCGGCGACAAGTAGCCGTCAGCGCAGTGACAAGACAACATCGGCCGGGTTGATGCAAGAGGTGGAGACCTCAGCTCGGTCATAATTCTAAGACGAGACTGAGCGACGACCGAGGAGTGGAATGCTAAACTGATCTCTTCTCTTCCCGTGAGCGCGCGGCGACAAGTAGCCGTCAGCGCAGTGACAAGACAACATCGGCCGGGTTGATGCAAGAGGTGGAGACCTCAGCTCGGTCATAATTCTAAGACGAGACTGAGCGACGACCGAGGAGTGGAATGCTAAACTGATCTCTTCTCTTCCCGTGAGCGCGCGGCGACAAGTAGCCGTCAGCGCAGTGACAAGACAACATCGGCCGGGTTGATGCAAGAGGTGGAGACCTCAGCTCGGTCATAATTCTAAGACGAGACTGAGCGACGACCGAGGAGTGGAATGCTAAACTGATCTCTTCTCTTCCCGTGAGCGCGCGGCGACAAGTAGCCGTCAGCGTAGTGACAAGACAACATCGGCCGGGTTGATGCAAGAGGTGGAGACCTCAGCTCGGTCATGTTTGCTCGCCACAAAGTCGCCGCTAATGGCTGTACAAACAGCGGCCAGGCTACTCACGTAACAACCCATGTTGCCGGGGAGAAAAAACTCTTTATTTGTTTCTTGTCGAGGCGAAAGACTTGTCATTGTTTGAGCAGCGGCATCGAATTCCGAGAGATGGGTTGGACCGGGGACAGGTGTGCTGACTCAAGTTCAACATTCGCCCACGCATGCAGCGCCGCGCCGCAGTGTTACTTACTGTCAGGTAGTGTGTATAAAGTTAGGTCTTCGACAGCGATAGTTTGCCAGGAATGAAATGTTTTAACCAGTATAAACCATGCCAGAACATTAAGAACAATTTTGAACATTTTGAACTACAGATTTTTAGGTATAGTCAGGTGATGCTTTACAGGCCAGCTCTAAGTGTTCAGGTAGTTTACTGTGCATTTTTAGTATGCTTTTTAGAGCCAGTTCCACACTTAGTTTAATTTTTCGTTCTCCAGAGGTCTATGTGTTGATTATTTTGTTTCATTGTGCGTCCACTTCTGGATTACACCTCTACTGTCAGGGCTCCTTATCAATCTGGGCTCGTCCATGATATCGAAAGAGTGCAGGTCCGCTTCATCAGAGTCGTCGGATGCCGGATGAGATACAACTACCTTGATGTTCCTTTGTCACTGCTTAAGGTTCACTTCTGTCTTCATGACTCGCAGAATAATTCAAGATTGGATCTTCCTCATGAAGTTGGCGAACGGTGTTGTGTGCTGTCCTGAGCTGTTACTGGAGCTTCCTTTTCACTTACCAGGCCGCACCAGATCCCAAGACGTATTTGTGAAGCTCCATTGCGCTACAATGTACCAGTAGCGTAGTACCCTTCCCCAGCCTTATGTGACTTGGCTTGGAAAGAGATAATTCACCTTTTATTCTAATTAATAATTCAGTAGTACAACAAAGTAGGTGTGTCAAATATTTGGGTGTACAAACTCGTAGATGATGACCTCAGCTGGTATACTCATTTCAACTGTGTATGCCAGTCGCTGTCTTCGACTGTATTCCTAATGTCCCAACTTGCCAAATACCGTAACAAGTTTCTTCTTAAACTTGTATACTGCTCTCTCGTTGAGTCTCCCTGAGATATGGCCTGCTGGTCTGAGGCTCAGCTACACTAGCACAAATTAATAGAGTGTGTGTGTTGCAAAAGCGTGCTGTTCGTGTACTCGCTGGACTGAAAAAACGAGAATCATGTAAAATTGCCTTTAAAGAATTCGACGTCTTAACGCTACCGTCACTGTATATATTTGAAGCAATAATGTTTGCAAAATTTAACAGTGTAGCAGTTACTGATGGATCCGCAGTACACGAGCACAACACCCGGGCTCGAGTAAACCTCCGCCAAACTCCACACCAGACCGTTTGGGCGGCGAGTTTACCGCACAATGTCGGTGCCAGGTGCTTTTGTAGACTTCCTGAACCGCTGAAGTGCATCCAAAGTAAGGAAGAATTAAAAAGAAAACTAAAGGAGCATTTAGTGGCGGGTTGTTTTTATACAGTGGGAGAGTTTCTAGTATAATAATATTCTTGTTTCTTGTTTTGTTTTTCTTGCATTATTAGTTGGAATTGTAAACTTCTTTTTAATCGGGCATAAACTAATAATTGTAAAGTTGTGACTCGTTTTACATTTTTAGTTTTTTTTTACAATAATTATGTAGACTAATTAAAAAAAATAGTTTAATATTTACTGTTGCATAACCATTGTATACTTATTGTTTTACTTTATAAGCTATGTATATATAGCATGTACTTGACTCTGTCATACAACAAAAGTTGTCTTACGACATTAAACGAATTTGAATTTGGCAACGATATAGGCGGATCAGGCGATATAGGACCTTTTCATCTAGTGTGGTACACTTTCGAAGCCAGACCCTGCGCCTTTTCACTGCATCTGGTTTGAGTGCTGCTTAAGTTGAGGGATAAGTGTGTGGTGCCTTTAAAGGGACACAACTGAGTTTGAGATCAAGATGAAACTTCATAATTTTTTTTATTCTTTGGTTTGTTACATTTTTATATTTATTGTATATGTTAGACTTTTTCTTATTGTAGTTACAGCAATTGTTAAGTTTGATTTTGTTGCTTGTTATTTATCGGTTATCTTGCTAAGTTATTAAACAAATAATTATCTAGATTTCCTAGACTTGATTGTTAAGTTTATATTATATACAGTATTTATGTACATCACTTTTATACATTATTATTTTACAGAACTTGATGCAATTTTATTATAATTATTAAAATTGTTAGGTTTTTGTTATTTATAAAAGAATTAAAAAATACATAGTAGTAACTCAATCTTAAACATAATATTTGTCCTATGTAAGAAAAACTTACTAGTCAGAGCTTGGCGTCTTGTTTATATATTTGTGCAAAATGGTGCATACCGTATAAATAAATGATCATTTAAGTCTCTGGAGGTTAGAGTTAAAGGTTAACAATCGTGTATTCTTGATTTCGAGCTTGATCATGCAATCCTCTGGAGGTTACAGTTAAAGGTAAAAGGTAAAGAATCTCTATCTCATGCTCGACATTGCTTGGCAGAGTTATGTTAATAATCGCCATATTAGATCACTGCGCATTTGAAAGTAACAGAGATAACCTTTAACATCATGTAGTATGGATTTTGAATTTCATCATGTAATCCTCTGGAGGTTACAGCTGAACATTGTATACTCTGAATTTTGAGGCTTGGTAAAGCAAACTCTCAAGAGACTAACGTTAAATTTGAAAAGAAGATAACATAATTACAATTAGCTATCTTTATATTTTTATCGTATAATATAACGATGGCACAAGTCCGCGATCCTGTTATCATTCTAACTATCCATCGTCTATATTCGAACAAAATTCATAGTGCAAGAGTACTATTGTACAACCTTTTAATGACTTAGCATTATTGATATGTAGACATCTAAGCATTTGGAGACTAATCTTATCTCAAGTTTTTCAGCTGTAACAAACTAAAAATGTTGGTCTCTTTTTCTGTACAAAGCAAGATTTTTTAAAGTAATTTTTAAAAATACTAGTATTTTATAATATGGTACATCGTATTTCTTTTCATGAGACTTGGTTTCAGAATAAGTTACATAATTTCATATATTTTACTGTCAGTTTATATACTCACATGAATAAAAGAAATAAATATGTATATATACGTTTTAAATACTTTGGAATTAGCAAAATATAAGATTTTAATTTCATTTTAATTAATTTGTATAAATTTATGATTTTATTTTCAAGCAGGGTAAAAGCTGTATGTTCTAAATGGGTTTGTTCATGTATACGCAACAGTAAGAAATTACAAGAGAGAAGTTGTATTTTATGTAACTTTATACAACATCGATATGATTGAAGTTTTTAAAATACATAAAAAAAATAAATTTTAGCAATTTAAAAAAAAAACATTTACTGTTAAGAGACAAGAAAATTTTTTGAATACGGTTGTTGCTCAACCGGCAGAATCATGTGTCCTAAAACAAAGTTGTTCACTTGTTTGTCAAATCACATTTATTTGAACACTTGAATTGCATAATAAAGGACATTTTTGGAAATCTATTTTTGTATTTTTGAAACGATTTCTTTGGATTGCAGATGGCAGAGATTTGTTACGTAAACTTAAAATTTCGATCCAAAGATTAAAAACGTATAGAAAACGATCAAAAGAAACATTTTTTTAAAGTTTTTGGTAAAACAGTTATTTTGCCGCACCATTATTGATGTTGCCCAAAACGTAAGCGCTATATTTAGCCTAATACCTCTCTCAACGATTGTATTAAATTCTCGATCAGCTCGTCTCCTCCGACCTCATAGACGCTATTTACCGCAAGCAAGCTGAGGTAGCGTGAGCGAGCTTGAGGTGATATTGTTCTAGAACTCTCGATATTGTTCAGTCAAGATGTTCTATTGTGTGTCTGAGACTATTCTAGCGACTCACACTTCTACTTTGGTGTAAGGAGATAAGCAGTTTACAATCAACCATCGCTGCTCCGCGTCGGTAAGCGTCTTAGTGTTAGCTTCGTTTAGTGTTTCATACCTCTCATCTCATCTTCCTTCATGTACTACAGGATGACAAAGTTGAATACCTCCTTCTCTAGTTCATGTTCATGAACATACTTAACTTTATAGAATGTTTAGTTCAAGGTACATGTAAAAATAATGAACAGTTTTCTAAGAGATCCAACGAATCTTGGATCACCTTGTAGATTGGATTAGCAGTCCTTGCAAAAACAGTGAGACGTCAGCTCACAGCTATTATCAGTTTATATTTTCTTGAAAAAAGTCAAAAATTTTCATCCTCTCTGGAATATTACTCCGTGTTTAGCGCTAATTTGAATCACCCAATCCAAAATGTTACTGTCAGAGTTGTTTTTAAATCCTTTCATGAACGATATCTTGTCGTCCTAACAAGTTTTTAGTATCTAAATACTCAACGCATTTATTTCCCTATGGATAAGTAGGTGGTTATCAAAGTAAAACAAATCTAGAAGTAAACTTGGGATAAAGTTTGATCGTATTGTAATCGAACGAGTTTCAATTTTGCACCCGTAGCTCCAAAGAAAAAAGCCAGCTGAGTTTCTTATAGACAATGACGTGAACCTTTCTCCTGCAACACTTTCTGTTCAATCATCATATTAAAGATGCATGATCTACATATATGTATAATGCATACAGTTGTGACCATTTTTCATTTCTCCAAATAGTCGGATATAATCCCTTAGACATTTCAAAAAATGTAATAATCTTATTAACCTTCTGAGCAAAAAATAAGTTTTCCCTTTGTTGCTCACACTGCTCTGGCAATCCTATTCTTTAACATGTAATTTTGTGTTCACTATTATTGTAGTATATTTACTACGGAAGTCATTTAGATTTCTTCTAAAATTCTGTGTAATTCAAAACTTTGTGTAAACGATTCCACGGAGATCACATTAATTTTATAATCTAAACACAGTTTACACATAAAATGATAATCAAAAAATACGAAAATTTGGGTCAACTCTTCTAAGATAAAACGGTGTTAATTAAAACAGTTTGTATATTAGCCTGTTTTAAGTGTAACTAAAAATAACAGTTCTGTAACTTTTTAATGACATGTGTTTACATATTAATACATATTGTGTGAGTAATTTAAAAAGTAATACAAACGCAATGCTATATGTGGACTATTAGTAATAAAGTCCTAATATAATTAATAAATTTCAAATATGAGTTTAAAAAAATAGTTAAAAGTCAGGTTGTGGTAGTGTAGACGACTGTATATTTTTGAACAGTTTGCAGGAAAAGCATTGGAACTTTACATATCAATACTGTATACGAATATTTACTATCTCATTTGTATCATACCAGGAGACGGTTTACAAGAGTCAGTATAAAACATTAAATATGAAAATAGGTCTCATTACTATTAATTTGATGCACTACTCAATCTATGCTCATATTTAATGTTTTATACTGACTCCTTTAAACTGTCACCTGGAATGATACAAAATTAAGGGATTAAATTAAGGGATTCTATTATAAGAGCGCAGTTATGTAAATCCGACTTCAAACTATTCAATTTATACAGAATCGCTGTTTCTTGTAAATTTTAAATAACTAAAAGAATAACAACAAAACTATTTTAATTTTATAAAAAGTTTTTACATTCTAAAATCAAATTTTTAATTGTTACCAAAGAGTTTGTGAAACTCCCCAGTTGTTAAACTTTACTGTAAAATTAGTCGTTTTTGAGATAACAATGGGTGGCCTAGATAAATTTGACACTCATTATTCAAAATATAGTCCCCAAAAACTCTATAAGATTGCAAAATGTTATTCCGAAGTAATTGAAAAATCGAGTAATATAAAATTGAACCTGTATGTTTTAAATTAACGTTTGCATTAATACACAATAGGAAATAACTTGATTAATGTATAAAGAGGACAAAGCTAAACTTTTGAACGCATTGACTGACCTGAGGGTTTGATATCTCCATTGAAGTGTAAGGGGGGGGCATTGGTCGTGGGGTGGCTGTGGCTCTCTTACCAAGAAGTCACGGGTTCGAACCTTTGGGAGGTCAATAAAAGTTTGTAAATGGGTTTGGACAAGATAGTTTAATGTAAATTAATGAAGAAATAACACATCTAACGGACTTTAACAAGTCTATAAACAAATTGTGCAATAATTCTCATTGTCTTATTTGATGTATAAATAATCATAGAATGCATGTATTAAGAAAACAACAATCGGGAATTTTCACTAATTTTGTGAAAAATTTAACCTCTTTGATTAGTTATGTTGTATCGTTCTATGTTCTATGGTAATCAAACTGTGACCGAACCCCCCCACCATAAAGAACGGGGTTTCTCTAGCTCTGCTCTGCACGCTTCCAAAACCAAATAACAGTCCACAATCGATACCTCACAATCACTGCGGTGTTCACAGTCGGGTTGACGCGATCTGGAACGTCAAAAGAAGCCCAATCGACAAAGAGGAAGTAGGTGCGGATTGGAATAAATTAAACGCACTGTAGTCTCGGGTGGGTGACCGCGGGGTGACAAGTGGCTTGGAGGGAAGTGCCAGGGCTGTAACTAAGAGTGGTATGTGAGGGTGCCAAATCGTTCAAAATGTTACAAGTCACAATATTGATTTGGTTGAAAATAAAATTTACATTAAAATTATGGACATAAAAAATAATACAAGATTAAAATAAAAAGTTAAGCTGATATCAAAACGTGTTTTTATGTTCAAGTTATGCTTTTTAGTATTTATAATCTATTTTTGAAAAATATGAATTTTTACAACATAAAAAGATGTTACAAAAATATTTTTAAGATTTAATACTCTTTTACTTTTAAAAATATCAAGTATATAAAACACCACAAACGTACCATTAGAAAGATTTAATAAGTAGTAATTTTTATTGTAAAGTGTAGCTTTTTTCACCCAAAATTGTATATTAAGCTACAGACTACTCTATAAACAATTCTCCTTGCAATATCAAGTTGAAAATCCCTTTTTCTTTATTTTGTCTGGTTGAAATTCAAACTTACATCTTTAGATATCGGCAAATAGTTTCTAAATTCTTATAGGTAAGGCAGTCAAGGTTTTGGCAACTTTAAGGAATGTCTGTGAATTTACCCTAATTCCCCCGTATTCCAATGGTCATGATCTGGAGTCCCAATCATTCATATCCGGAAGCCTTCAGAATTTTTGAATACCCTTTAAGGACCTGTGGGTTGGACACCTAACGTTAGAGAAAACAAAATTGACACTGAACATCTATCAGGTTATACTATTGTTCATTAAAAATTCCACAATATGTGGGGTCAAGTAGTTAGTCACTAATTAATGTAAGTTTTAACTAAAGTAATTAAAGTCAGTGGTGCGAACAATATAAGATCATGGTATTTGTGTCCGTATTTATGAGATCTTAGAAGGTTTTACTAAAAGTTAATATTATGGTGACTCATTGATGATGTAAAGTTTATTAAAGTTCTGTGTATGTGTTTATGACATTAGTTGATGATTGATTCAGTTAGCCAACAGCATTGTCTCTCTTATATGTTTTATTAAAGATATGATACGTCAAATTAGTATGTAGAAACAGAGTAACCTCTGGTTAGAAAAAAAGCAACTAGATTAAAACTGAAATTTTGCTTTCGAAAAAGTTAAGCAAGAGTGGAAGGGAGACTCTACATGGAACTTCATGAGTCGATGATAAACTCGTAGGTATATGGCTTTTAGTGATTATTCTCGCATATTTACATTGCTAGTAAAATGGTAAAGCAAATAAGAAAGAATTACAGAAAGGGCGCTGGTTTCCGAAGTACAGGCGTATTTTCATTTACCCAACTTCTACGCTTGGGATACGTGAAACGTAATACCTGGCCTACCATAAATCTACCAGTTCCAATTAATAAAGTTAATATGTCGCAAAAACAGTTTTCAACTAGATTTTACTGCCTTATATGGTACCTTCAGCAAAAATATTTCTTAATTTGGTGGTGTTTTGTATTCCCTTTGAGAAAACAATCTCATTTCCCTTCAATTTCAATTGTAAAAAGTGACAAGTTAGGCCGTCTGGAGAGTTGTTCTAGGATGAACAATTTTCATCACTTAGTTCTGTATATAGATTCGCCTTGGTTATAAATATGATGATCAAAATGAATTTTATCTAAACAAATTTCATTACAAAAGTAGGTTTGATTTTAGTATCCATTTAAAACTTTTCTGTCAAACTTGATGGAACATTTTAATATAATTTGTACAAACTCCAGTCCGAAGTTGGCTTATAATATGATATGACAGTGACACAACCACCTACTCAAATAACATTGTGAACATTTGAAAAGTAGATAATTGGATGTTGTTGAAGTAGATTTAAAAATTTTATTTTTCGTAGAGTTAAATTAATTTTTATATCCAATATATGGAAACGTGTTAACCTGCTACGCCAGAAAAGTGTAGACATTGTTAAGTTAAATGTTCCAGAAATGACTGAACCCCATTCCACTCCCCCCCTGATTTGCGTTTGTGTACGGCCCTGAGACGCAAGGGCCGTGTCAATGGCAACACTGGCCACAGAGGGGCGCCACGTGCCGCTAATTGCCCTGGCCTGGTCCGGACTTTAAGTCGCTTCACTCTCAATCGCGGATTAAAATCGATGGGGGCTGTCAGCTGGTAGGGGGTAGGGCGGCTGTAAGCCTGTGAACTCTTTCCTAGCAAAGGGTTGCTGAAGTATGCGTGAAAACAACAAACTTATACACGTCACAACAAACGTTTCTCATCCTACAAACATGTCAACAATGGCGAAGAAGTAAGTTTGAAATGTAGTAAATAATAAGAATTTGTGCCTTTATTTACTTTCTGAAATTAAAAATTAATTGGCGATAAGCATCAAACAGGTTTTGGAGATATGTTGAAGATTGTATAATGAGTTTTAGTGTTATTTCTTCGCATTTGTTATATTATATATTATACAAGTACATCATGAGAATAGGAAAGTGTTGTTGAAAGACACTTAATTATTTAGAAAGTTTATTGAAACTAGTCTACTATTGAATTAGAAACTCGCTTTCGTGTGCCGTCTACCGAAATGTGCTGGAGATCCTTTGAGGACGAGGAGGCGGCCACTGAACGTTCTACCAACGAGGGACTTGCGAACCTTGGTCTGATCCACTCCATAGAGGCAAGTTAAGATCCTTACGAACCTTGGTCTGATCCACTTCACAGAGGCAAGTTAAGATCCTTGCGAACCTTGGTCTGATCCACTTCATAGAGGCAAGTTAAGAAGATCCTTGCGAACCTTGGTCTGATCCACTTCACAGAGGCAAGTTAAGATCCTTGCGAACCTTGGTCTGATCCACTTCATAGAGGCAAGTTAAGATCCTTGCGAACCTTGGTCTGATCCACTTCATAGAGGCAAGTTAAGATCCTTGCAAACCTTGGTCTGATCCACTTCATAGAGGCAAGTTAAGATCCTTGCGAACCTTGGTCTGATCCACTTCATAGAGGCAAGTTAAGATCCTTGCAAACCTTGGTCTGATCCACTTCATAAAGGCAAGTTAAGATCCTTGCAAACCTTGGTCTGATCCATTTCATAGAGGCAAGTTAAGATCCTTGCGAACCTTGATCTGATCCATTTCATAGAGGCAAGTTAAGAAGATCCTTGCAAACCTTGGTCTGATCCACTTCATAGAGGCAAGTTAAGATCCTTGCGAACCTTGGTCTGATACACTTCATAGAGGCAAGTTAAGAAGATCCTTGCAAACCTTGGTCTGATCCACTTCATAGAGGCAAGTTAAGATCCTTGCAAACCTTGGTCTGATACACTTCATAGAGGCAAGTTAAGATCCTTGCGACCTTGGTCTGATCCATTTCATAGAAGCAAGTTAAGATCCTTGCAAACCTTGGTCTGATCCACTTCATAAAGGCAAGTTAAGATCCTTGCGAACCTTGATCTGATCCACTTCATAGAGGCAAGTTAAGATCCTTGCGAACCTTGGTCTGATCCACTTCATAGAGGCAAGTTAAGATCCTTGCAAACCTTGGTCTGATCCACTTCATAAAGGCAAGTTAAGATCCTTGCAAACCTTGGTCTGATCCACTTTCATAGAGGCAAGTTAAGATCCTTGCGAACCTTGGTCTGATCCATTTCATAGAAGAAAGTAAAGATCTTTGCTAACCTTGGTCTGATGCAACTAATGAGACGAGTATCTTCCACCCGATCCTAAGTTGGATTGGTACATTTTAAATCTTATTTAAAAGATTTGTACATTTTAAATCTTATTTAAAAGATTTGTACACTTTAAATCTTATTTAAAAGATTTGTACAATTCCAATCTCGTATAAGATTTGTAAATTTTAAATCTTATTTAAAAGATTTGTGCATTTTAAATCTTATCTAAAATACATAATTCCAATATTAAGAGCAGGCTGTAGTAAAATGATCTCCAGTTTTCCCCTAAGAGCAATGTTGTTTACAGTTTCACACAGGTATATTTTATCGTAGCATTATGAGTACAATTAATAAGCATCCAAATGCGTTATTAGTATTATTTTGTGTGTGTGTTTTAAAATGTATAATTTTTAATTATTTAAACTATAAAAAGTTTAAGATTTCTTTTATGAAAAACCAATAGAATATCGAGGAAAACTTTTAAAAAAATCATTGGATGCGTATTAGTTTTATCTTTAAAATGAGATACCCCCCATAATTCTACCACTAAAAGTAAGGGCGTAAAAGAGCATGAGTTTCAGCATTGTTCTTACGGAGGAAAACTGGAGGTCATATAACTACAGCCGGCTCTTACATTGCAAAACAGCTGAGTGTATCTTAATCGAATAAGATAATATTCTGATGTATTCTACTGGTATTAATGCTATCAACTAATATTATTTTATATTTCTTATTAAACATAACACTCACATCAATCTAAAACTAAACCATAATTAGACATGAGGATTAAAACTAATCAATACTTTTAACAGAATCGATAAAGGTCATCTCGACGGTTCCCAGTAAAGACCTTCAGCATGTAAATGCACTGGTGATCCACTATTTACCATATCGAGTTGCCGCCATTTCCATACTGTATCGGGGCCTGGTGATCGGTGATCTGCTCTCGTCAGCAGACACTAGCTGATGTATAATCGAGGACTACACGGTCTCACACGTCACGTCCAGAAACTCAAGTCTCACTTACCAGCAGTGTAGCCTGAGCCTGCATTTGCGCTGTCCGTTAACAATCGTTGTTGAGTTCAGCGCTAGATTTTGTTTGAATGCGCAAAATTTTTCCGCATTAATATTTTTAATATAAGAGGGCATTGAGCGATAATAGTTAAGTAGATGTGCCTAGAGGGATAAGAAATGTAAACTCTCACAATTGATTTATTTTTCAATTTGTGAATGGTAATTTAACAGGCTAACATTCTATAAAACTACTAGACCTGAGGACGAGTTTCTTGGTAACTAATTTACAATTTATGAGTATCCCACGTGTTGCTCAATCCATTCTCGAGATGCCATGTAGAAAGATAGACAATCAAGCAGAAGAGAAATGTTTACACCCCCCCCCCCGGCAGACTAAAGAGATTTTTGTTCAGTCTACTGAGTTATAGGATTCAGTGATTCTAGGCCAAGATCCATGGTTGAGCATGCGCGACCATATATCTCATTATTGTCCATGTAGAAAAAAAGTTTCATTAAATGTACAGATGAAATCTTTCTCAATATCTCTTGCCACGTGATAAATTCACATTTTTGTTAATTGAGTTAGGTTTCGTAGCAGTATTCTGGTGATACTATAATGCAAGAGCCGCTAAAATCAAATTTTATAAGACTTTTAACATTGAATTTTCGCTTCACTATTCTTCTTTTTACTCTATGAATAAAAAGCCAGATGTTAAAATCTCTTACGATTGTACTTAGTTTGTTTACAAATGCATTTATCTAATATTTTCTCGTTACCATCATGGTTAGTTATAAGACCAATGTAAAATATTCGCTTTCCGGACATTTGCCATCGTTCTGGGAAACAAAAAATCAGTAACACTACGTTTCGAAATCTGAAATCTGATCTCTTCTTCAGGTAAATAACCAACCTGGCACATTACAAACTAAGATAATTAATTTCAAACTAGGTTAAAATAAACAAATCATACCAGGGCGTTGTGACACTCTAAGTCAGGAAATAAACTTCAAACAAAGAATTCGCTAAAGCTCAAAAAAATTGTACGGAGTAACATGACTGTACCATTATCGAACTGAGTGTTACCTATACAAAAATGAAGGTTCAAACGAAATTCCAAGTCTATAGGTCTGTTCGTTTTCGAGATAGCGTGCGGACAGCGAGACAGACAGACAGACAGAAATAACATTTTCTAGCCGCTCGTGTGATCAGCTTCACTAACGCTCAGCTAACTATAATGTTTTTAGTATTACGTTTGGTAGACAAGTTCTTCTTTCCCAAGTAGGGTTCCTTGACTAAGAGCCCAAATCTAGTTTGGTCCAACGCTCTATGCATTTTTAAACATAAAATCCTTTATATAATATAAGTGTTTACGTACTGATCAAATAAGGAACATACTGTGATAGTACATGTACTACTTCAATTGATTGATGGGCACTAAAAAAATCTGTAGATTTTAAAAATTATTCGTCGACAGGTAAGTAAAAATTCTGAAAATAAAACTGATGTCATGTAGTTATTTCTTGTACAGCTTAACAAAGAATAAGAATTATACTTTAACAAGGTTCAAGAACTCATGAGGCATCCTTGTTATACAGTTCTATTTCTCCTCAAGCAGATTATAAATATCAAAGAAGAAGAAATATAATTTATTCTTACGCTTCTGAAACTAATTATTATTACACATTTTTACATAATCCATAATTTTTGTCAAAACCGAAAATTAGGAATTGCGCATTTTTTTTAATAGTTCACATTCCTAACATAAATAACATATTAGTTAATGATACGAAAGTTTTGATCAGCTGTGAGGATAATTATAACAGCAAATGAAGGCTCGAGGGGCTAGAAAATTTAATATCTGTCCACAAAATATATTTAGAATGATTTGGAACCAAAATGAGTACTTTCATATGACATTTTACTATGCGTGTTTTCATTAAAAATTTCATGTCTATAGTTCTTCTTATTCTTGAAATGTCCTGCGGACAATAAACGGGTGGCAGAAAAAGCATATTTACATTTCCTCAGGAGACAAAAGAGAGATTTTAAGTAAGCTTAATGAGTGATAGGCTCCAATGAGATTTAACCAAATCTCATTGTTGCACGTGCAGATTATAGAACTCTATTTCCCATTATCATTTCCCCCTAATATCTGATATACTCCTTATGATAAATAGTCTCACTACTTTCAGGAGTAAACCAGTACAAATCTTTCATGTCCTTTGCTCAGATTTTGGGCAACCATCTGACTGCCAAACTTTTTCGTCTCTCCAATAGTCTACGATTTGGGCTTCTAGTCTGGATGCCAAAAACAGTTGTGAGGAATTAGATTCGATGCTTTGAAGGGGCTGTTGCTGTTTCACACTTCGACCTTGAAAATTAATTTTATTGAACAGGATACATTTCGGAAATCTATTCAATCGCGTAACGCTTCCGAACTACGAAACAAAATATTTAGTAAATTAACCTTAGAGTACGATTTGAGTGTTATTACGCGTTTCCAAACTTTATTCACGGGAATACCAGCATGACATTTTGTCATGAGATTGTGAAATCGATTTAAAACTCATTCAAACCAAAAACCACTCAAAGAATTATCCGGTCGGACTCATTTCACAATCATGGTCAGTTCCTACTAGTAGGGTCACAGTAAATCATTTCCCTCATAGGAGTTCACAAATGGTAGCATAAATACGTTAAACTTAAACCAAAATTTGAATTTGCATTATTTACGTTTCAATTAAATTATTCTGGCAATAAAGCGATTTATTATTATTATTATTATTCATTGAAAAGAGCAACTTTTAGAAACAATATTAGAAACAGGCGTTTAAAATAATTGTATAGTATAAATATTTAATATAATTTACATTTTCGAAATTGTGTATAAAAACTCGTTTTAGTTATTCAATAGTTTCTGAAAATGAAACAAATTCATAGTCTTCATTTTCGTTGCCGGATCATAAAACGGTGTTAAATTAACATTAAAATAAAAATTAACGTTGAAATGTATGACCGGTCCAATAACATTTTACAATGTGACATTCCCTCCATACTCGGAGACGATACCGCGAACCGAACGTGTCGAGTTTCAATGACGTGTAATTGGATTTGGATGTGGATTTGCGACGAACACTGCAGGCCGGGACAAGTTAGAGCGACATCTGGTAACGAAGGCGGACTACACTGCATGTGTACGGCAATCAATTATCAGATATGGCGGCTTGTGTGTGTCTATTAACTTGTTAATCACATCCACCACACCACACAACCCCGCTATTTCCCCTCTCCACACTCCACCCACACCTGTATATATCAGATTACGTGACACCTCCTGATGTCGCGTTACTGTTTATAAACGACTGCATATATAGTACATTTTTACAGTGATGGGTTCCATTCAGTTACAAATATGCAGTTTTGTATATTTTTTGAAACGTTTGGTTGGTAATAAAGGGTAAAACTCTTTTTAACCTGGGGACCAACGATTAAAGGTGTCTTCCGTTCCACCAATGACCGTGCATGTGGACCGCTTGCAAGGACAGGATCAAAGGAGCCAAGCTCATCCTTGTTTCTTGCGATAACCGTTGTACCCTCAGGTCTGCACGGTTCGCAGACATTGTGGTCTTGGTGGACGTTGCTGGAATCTGCTGATAGTTCCTACTACTCATTGTCCAGTATTGTAATCCGTTTATATACACGTCATTATTAAGAAGCTCTTTGAAGTTTATTTTTGATGCTGGAAGGATTGTGAAGGAAACAGGATTTTTTTCCGGACATTTGCCATCGTTCAGTAAAACAAAAGAAATAGTCATAGGTGGTTGGTAGACGAATGCAGATGTATTGTGACCTGTATTCTGTAGTTCAGTTTTAATGATTAGTGGATGTTTTAGAGTTGGTGCAGTTAATATACAACATGGTGGTTGTGATTCCTGACTTAGGCGTGCCACAACGCTTTGGTATAATTTGTTTATTTTAACCTAGTTTGCAGATATTAAGAAGTGTTTACTTACGTTTTTAATAATTTTTAAGTATACAGTCTTTCAACCTGCGTAGTTTTGCATTCATGTTGCATTTTGTTTTCATTATTTTAATCACCCATTCAACACTATTATGATATAAATGTTACATACATTAAACAAGTTTTGACTTTTAGACTGCGTTGCACGAGGATTTCTTCCACTAATAACGCTTCATAACTCATCTCACTGTGGAAATTAACGAAAATGTACTATAATGTATTTGAACTCTCAAATGAGTCCAATAGCTTATTTCATAACCTCTAAACAATAAAATTAATAAAGAAGGCATAGTCCTATGTATTACTTAACCTAACCTTAAACTCATTAAATTTATCAACAATCTTGTGATTGTATTTTCAAGCTTTTGCAGTACGGTAGTTAGGAATTAATTCCAAAACATTGAAAGGCTGTTACAATCCGAGAGAATTTGGAAGTTAATATGACGTAATAGAATACATCTGAAATTTCGCTCCAATCATGATGCGCTCCTGAGCTTCGAGGTGAATTATTTACCTTAATCAGTCTCTTCCGTACGTTTTGAGTTTTGATTCTGTGGTTCCAAAAACTGACTGAAAATGATACGGGAGTAAAACAACAATGTTTTCCTATATAAAACCAGAGTTTGATCTAGGTATTGTTGCTTCTAATTATGGGCTTCCCACCGTTCGTATGGACACCTCTATTACAAGTAATCATAGTGAGGTGAGTAGTACATTTTAAGTGAAATTTATATTTGAAGGTATCAATATAACTACCGCCCCTCCCCAAGAAAAGTTCATATAATATATTGAAAACACTGTGTCTGGACTATTTATCCATTTTAGCACTTTCTGTTCCAAACAATATATTTTACTACAACAATACTAGTACGGCCCTTGTTGATGCCTTAGTGACTCAAGCTCTCCTCGATCATCGCTTCTTAATCAATACTACAACAAAATCAGATGGTTGATATTTAAAAAGATTTAAAGTCTTAAATACAGTCGGTGACCTTCAGGCTCTGTATATTTTGCATTCATCAATGAACCCTGCGAGCCCCAGAGCTCACCTGACGGTCGTGAGTAGGCCGAGAGAACAAGCCGCCTCCGACACTAATTATTCAGATTGCCCAAGCTGGTGCCGGAGAACACTTACATTAGGTTACGCAAAGTGAACAGCACTCGAACATCGCTCTCTGTTTGTCTTCGTCTCCGTGTCTTTTGTTTTAAACATCACCCGCCATCTTGTCTCGCTTCCTGTCCTCTTGCAAGTCACATGTCCCCGGGCGTCATTAGTTGGAATCGAAGAGGCCGGGAGAGACTCGAGGAAACTCAGAAATTTAGCGGTTAATAAAGGTTGGAACCCTGTAAAAAGTAAATTTCACTCTCTAGCATGTAGTTTTCAATATATTTACACAAAACTACACTATTTATATATATAACCAGTGGTAACTAATAGTCTAATATATGTTAAGTAACCTTTTGTATTTAGTCATTTTTATGATGGCCGGCTCTTAACCGACTCCCCTAATATGGAAGGAGGAATGTCTTGACGATCAACACATTGTTAAAGGCTATTCACACACACACATATGATTCAATCATGAGTAGGCATATACATGGACCTTCAATTTATTTTATAGTTCTTTATGTTACCCTAAATTTATTTTGAGGCGTCAGACTAAATGGCCACTGAAGTCATAACAGTGGAGTCGTTCCACTCGTTCTACAATAATGTTAACAAGGTTGTTTCTCTCCAATTGCTCAGAGGAGGATTGTGATTCAGATTAAAAACAAAAGGTCAGATTAGTAAAAACTAGTTCATATGACATCCCTGCTTAAGGCATGCATAAATAAAATGAAATATATTTCGTATATAAGGTTAGGTTTATAGTTTGGTTGTACAATGTGTATAACAATTCGTACATCAGTGTATAAAAGCTGTAAGTGTTTTATTGTTGGGACGATAGTGTATAAAACTTTGTGTAATGGCGTTTAATCGTTTTTATATAATTCAACAGCTTCAGAATCGAAGTCTTAATTACAATCTTTTTTATAAAATAAAAGTAAAGACCTGGGCGAGGTCCCCTAATTGTTTCCTCTTCTTAATACAAACTCTATAAATCCATTAAGAGATTCCATTCAACGTGTTATTTAGAATTCAAGGCTAAAAATTACATTCAACAATTGTCATATTTTCTGTTCAAAATAATAACAAGTCATTCATTTGTTTTTAAATTACAGTTTTCTTCTTACGTATATAAAATACTCATTTTGTCATTTAAAACTGTATACCAATCATGTAAAAGCGTAGAAATATAACTTACTCGTAAGATATTGATATAGTTTCAACAAAGCCTGTTTCTTGAATTCACCATAAATAATTCATCAGAGAAAAACGAAAAGGTTGAATATAGATTGACGATAAATTGTATAAACATTGTTTCACCTCTCACAGTATTGTGTGGAGAACATTTAGAAAATCAATATATTACAGCTTTATGGCATGGTCGATACATTTCATTATTCAATTATACAACAATCAGTATCTGAAATGATTATACAAATGTTGAAAGAGATGCCTAACTGATTTAGATAATTTGATTTATCCACTCAGGTTGGATGACACGTAAAAAAAACCTCAGGTCAGTTTTATCTCAGGAAATCTTTCACGATTTTAACCATATTAACTTGGTGTGAAACGCAAAAGTGTT
Source organism: Homalodisca vitripennis (assembly GCF_021130785.1). Lineage (NCBI taxonomy): Eukaryota > Metazoa > Arthropoda > Insecta > Hemiptera > Cicadellidae > Homalodisca > Homalodisca vitripennis. Next base: position 171,950,300 of record NC_060208.1, read on the forward strand.
GATATAAGTTATGTGAAAAAATTAGAAATATGTCTATTTGTTTATTTAATAACTAACATGCTGTGTAAAATGTAAAGATGCTATAGTTATTTCATAACTGTAAATTGTAAACATTTCGGATGTATACGGTTATAATACAAACAAAGAAGAAAGTAATATTTAAATACATCTTTAAAATCGTGGCGCATTTGAAAAAAAAAAACAAATTACATTGAAGGAAAAACAATAATACATACTCCACAAAAAAGCAATAATTGATAATCCAGACCAATAAAAAATAAATGCCAAGTCGTAACTGGTACACGCCTGTTTGATGGAACAAATTAAATTTGCTGTAATGCATACAATAAACAGTGTATTTAAACTAATTAATATAATTTAACAAGCTAAAAGTCTGTTAGTAATGAAGAGCAGTTTAAAAAAATTTTTCCCTCAACATGTTTTTGAGGAAAACAAATGTTAAGGTAATTATTTATATAATTAGTTAATATTTATTAATGTACTCAATATACATGGTTTAATGCTTTGCACATTAACGTTGTCCAATAAACACTATAGAAACGTAGTAGAAAACTGCAAGCTCAAAGGGAGTTTGCTAAAAGTCAGGTCTTTTCAATTTGAGGTAACGTCACAGTGAAAAGAATAACCCACGGAACTCCTTGTGTAGGCAATCCCGTGTCGACAACACGATCTTCCCGCGGTGTCAGCTCCAACACTGTGTTATCAACAGGATATCACCACAGAATAAGATTGCCGAGGCATTGGGTTCCACACACGACATGTGCGCGTGTCGGTTTCATTTTAAATATATCGTCGCCCTCACTAAATCTTTGCCGCTGAAAAGCAATTTCACGGGATCGCAGAGAGTTTCAAACGTGTTTAACATCGCTTAACTTTTACGAATCGGTTCAAGGAGGAATCCAAACATTTCCGTTTTCACTGATTAAGTTTAATCGGATCAAAACATAAATTGATAAGATTCTACGTTTAGGGATTTCACAAAATCATAAAGACTTTCAAAAAGTATCACTTAACTTTTACAAATCAATTAAAGAACGAATCTACACATTTCCGTTTCTACTGATTACAGTTTCATTGATAAGAATTTAGACAATCAAAGAAAAATCTAAACATGTTTAAATTCACTTAACTTTTACAAGTTAATTTAAAAAGGAATCTAAATATTTCGATTTCCACTGATTAACTTTAACCGGATCAATTATCAAGATTACACGTTTAGCTACTTCAAGGGATCGCAGAGAGTAACAAACGTGTTTAATATCACTTAACTTTTACGAATCAATTCAGAAAAGAATCCAATTAACCGGATAGATATATCTAATTACAAGATTCCGTGTTTAGAAATTTCAATGTTCTTAAAATTACAGAAAATGAATAATAAATATGTAACATACTGAAACATTGCATTAATATAAATACAAGGAACGCAAAGTGAATTTAATACGAAATGCATTTGTTTTCTGTTAACTGTTTAGCCAGGAAACTATAGTTCTCTTTAAATGATTCATTGAACATACGTATTCGATCGTTATTAAATTTGCAAAGCACGCAATAACGTATATTCAAAATGAAACTTTGAAATTATATGGCTTTTACTTTATTTGATACTCAATTTCTCAATGATTTTATTAAACAATGTATCGTGTAAAAAAGAACAAAAATAGTGTTTTGGTAAACAATGAACGAGGGCCTTTCTAAAATTCACCATAACTAGTTTTGATCTAGCTAAGCTTTAATGTTTTACACTTTTATTGCAGTTTTAAATAACTTGTACTTTATTAAGTTTGTATTATTGCGTATAACAGCCATTAAGTGGACCTCATAAAAATAAAATCTACCACTTTATTGTATAGTTTGATTTTAAATTAATGAAGATGCAAATTGTTCATCCAGATGTGACAGTAATATACGGAGATGTTTATAAATGGTTTTTTGTTCCATTATTACGTCATCGATATAGTAAATACTGTATATGCTACAGTAAGTTAACTGTTACTTTAATTTTTACATATAAGTAATATTAATAGGTTAAATTTTTTCAGATCCATAAAACAAATTTGAAGCTGTATTACAACATGATCAAATAAAACAAGAATATGAATAATTATTTTATGTCAGGTACCAAAAAAGCTACGTATAATAATTTTATACAATTTCTCAAGAAATGTGTCAATTTATAAATTATTGTAAAAGTTTAACTAGCTGTCAAGAAATTAGTTAAACAAAACAGCACAAGTAGGCCTTCTTGTTCTTTTTCTGTCCCAGTGAGAACCACTAAACTGTTGCCGTTTTAATTGAAAGGTCCTGAAAGAGAACAGGGGCAGAGGCGGCCGCCTAGGAGCCGCGCTGGAGAAGGAAGGGTAGCGACTCGAGTGGCCGGGGTGCAATTAATTGTCATTGTAAAGCGTCCGCCCCTGCAGATGCTGCAGTTGTCATTGTAGTTACCGGTAGTCCTACCTTTGTGGGAAACATTTGCATCCCTGAGAGCGACCGCGGCCATGTTGAACTCGCTGAGGTGTGCGACCCCGCGGTATTGTAGCTATCAACTCCCCCTCAGCCCTGTTCCTCTATACCTGGCGACAATAGCAATGCTATTTAACTGTTTACTGCTTTCTTATTGACAGAAGACCGTGAAATACGATTTAAATTGGGTTATTGGGTTATAATAAACCTGTTTTCTGTGTGTAGATTCAGAAATATGAGTTTTAAGCATGAAATCAACAGCATACAGAATATTATTAAACCGGGTTAACTATTGTTCAGACTCTGCATAAAATTGTAGGGCTTGTTATGATAGTCTATATGTAACTAGGCTTTTAATGATTAACGCCGCCTCTTGCTGTGGCTAGATATTTTACATTCAGGTAATACCAAGGTCATCTCTTCAAAAGTTCACTAATCATACTTATGCAGTGTGTCCACAAAGTCATGTCACACTTTTAAATAACATTATTTACAGGAGAAGAATAAGATTGGATTAAAGATTGGAATAACATTGCATTAACGAGGGCTTTAAACAGTTTTACGCCAGTTTATCTGAGCTAAACATGAGCACCATGAATCATCCTGCAGACGTCCAACTAAATTTGATCTCCTCCCATACTATGGTCAGGACTTCAGAGGTAACTAACTGATTCAGCCACATTTCTGATTCATTGCTTTAAGTGTTCAATATACGAACGTTATGAAGAAGCACATATTTAGATAAGTGAAAGGCAGCCTCATCGCTAGAAACAATGCGGGTTATACAATTTTAATCCATTTAATTTTTATACAGAATAATAGCAGCACAATCATATCTCTTTAATTTGTCATAAGACTCCAAAGCAGTCAACAGATGAGGGATAACCATGCAATTCAATTATTTACTTTAAAACGTTGTAAAATGTAGACTCAAGGACATCCAGCTGACGACCACGTTTCCGCACAGACATTGTTTTGACTTCTTACAAAACTGTTTTGAATCTCAATGGCTTCATTCCCTATCCACGTCCTACCTGTCCACGTTTAGTCCTGCCTGTTTCCTTAAACTTCTTATCCCATCAATAAATATTCCGTCTGTCAGAGGGATTTTCATGAAACACACGACGATATTCGCGTTGCACTGATATCACAGAATTAAACTTTGCTAACCACAAAATACACTGAACTTTTCTTTGAAAAGTTGCAATGATGACTGTTTTCATAAAAGTATTAGCCACATATCACTAGATGAAAACAATAGGTAACTCAGCTAATAAAAACGAAACTGTATAAACAGTTGTTTGAATTTATATCTGTTTCATAGTCCTGCGATCATTAATAGATTAGCTATAAACAATTTAAAGTGTGGTATGACTTTGGGGACACATTGTATTTTCTTAAATTCGGTCTAAAGCACTATCTTGGGTATTGCGAGTATCGTGTAGACAACTGGACGATTGCTTGGTATTGCTTAGGTTTGAATTACATTTAATTAACCTAACGTTATTAAAAATCCATATAGGCCACTGAGCTGATTTTAACAAAATCTGAACTTTATGCTAAGAAGGCTACAATTTTTAGTATTCAATTAAGTAGTGTGTGGAAATTGTAGTAGTTTGGTGTATTTTAAAATATAAATTTGGATAGAAATGTACTAAACGGCTTTTAATTATGTTAAAACCAATAATTGAAAACTCAGCACATGCGTCTAAGAGTTACCCTCTTCACCTTTAAGAAATAATAAAAACCGAACCACTAAAATTGCAGTAACTACGTTATTATTAACAGCAAAACATTATTATAGAAAAATTGTTGACGGAATAACGAATTTCGAAAAGACCTTATTTTGAAAATTTAAAAGCTTCCATTTTAAGACAGAAAGTGGCATTTTAATGCCCCTTATTTATCTCAACATAAACGTCAAATTTTTAAGTTATTAACCATTTTATAAATGTGAATTTTAAATAAAAAAAATCACACATTTCGATAAACAGATACTATAAAAAGCTATGTCTCCACTTGATAGGATGTATATGAACTTTTTTGAGTCTAATGCCATTTTTGGGATTGTGCTGACCTCTCAATAAACACTCGGCATTATTTATATAAAGTTTTTGACAACGTATTCTGTAGCAAAAGATGTACCATGGTTTACAGATTAACATCAGTTGATGCACATTAATACTACTCCAGTTGTCTTAAAGTCGGTACTTATCTAGTGTCGCAGTGAAGGTGTTAAGCTGATGAACAAAGTATTGAGAAACATACCCTTATGTGAAAACTAAGTGAATACAAAAAAAGTTCGTCTGAAAACAGTTATTCGCAGGACGATTTAGTTTATAACTGGCAAATTTTGTAATTGCTCCTATTATACAGCACGAGGCCTGCTCATTAGAGTGTAATACACATTGTTATATGTAATATTAGGTATACATTGTATCTGACTCCACTTTGATGGTATTCCAAATACAAAACGACTTTCTTGTCATGTCTACATTAAATAAAAATTAAGAGTGTGCTAACAATGTAAGTGATTAGCAAGTGTGATGAATGTTGCCTAATTCAATATATTAGTTATCTGATCAACCACATCAAGTGTCAGATTGTAAATACGATATTGTATAAACTTTTTGTTCTAAGATCTCGTACTCTGGCAAACATTCATCAGCTGATTAAAGTCTTAGGGAATACACTTTGTTGTAATGAAAGTCAGTACATTACCGGTGATGTTGGAAAATTTATCTGGGATAAGAAAAAGATATAAAAAGATCGTGATTTTCACTTAATAAATAACAACAGTCAAGAAAATAATACCGAAGCAGGCAGTCGAAAGTGACCTTATAGTGTAATATGATTTACCAGTGTAATAACTTTATATTCAAATAACAATGTAGAAAAAGAGTACTTATATTTTACTGAACGAAAGTTCAAAGTGATGTACTACAAGTATTTATTCTTATATGATTAAGCGATCCAAAATCAGGCAAATAGACGTAAGAATATTCCAGAATAAATACCGAGTGAATTCGTAATTTGCTGACACACATACACATCTGTCTACCGCTTGGATCAGATCAATACATTACGCGTAAGTAACGACCCTAACCTAATCTATTTTCAGTCACCGAGAAATTGGATGTCTGCGGGCTAAGGAACAGTTATAAGTAAGACTACCGCGAGGAAGAAGACGGCACGCTGTTTCTGACGACAACTTTCGGCTCTGGCGCACTTCAAAGAAAACTGATATATTTAATTAAAGTGACTGTTCTTATCAGTTTTGGCCCTCTTTGCAACAGGGTTGGCGCCATTCTACTGTGAAATTGTGTACTATCTCAGCGTAACATTTAAATTAGGATCAGACCACTACTGGCAGCGACGAGGTTTGTATAAATTATCTAATTCTAGGTTTGTAATCACGTTGTAATGGAGCAATTTTTTACTGTTTTGATAGTATTCGCTAATGTATTAGAGCGAAAGAAAAATACGTTTTGTATTTTTGTGAACGGTGACAACCAAAATATGGAGAAAACCCGAGCTTTCTGTTTAAAATTTAGGCTTTATCCAGTTTAGTTCCTCATTAAAAAAATTATGACAGTACAAAAATTGCTTATACAGCGTACATTTATTGTACGTCTATTAAAGAACGATATACTAAAAATTGAGAGTTCTAAGTAAATAATGGCGTAAATTATTTTTTTAAACACTTCGTAATCAAGTTATTCGGTACCATTTTGAGATTTTTAAAATACCGAAAGATACTCTATGTTCTGGTTGAGAATACTGATTAGGATTCGTATTAATTTAATTTATACCATCTCATAAATAGAAGATAATTTAAAATTATGTCCAATACTTATCTAGGACAGAGAAACTTGGTTAAATAAATGTTATTGGTTCTAAATATTTAAGGAAAATATTGAAATTGTTTTAATGTTTTCTTTTACTCCAATGTTGTGGGTATATGTACCATCGACAATGCTGCTACGTCTTAAAGCTCTTTTATGTTTTGATAATTAAAAACAGCGTTTCCAAAGTTTCCTACAAAAAGTCGTAATGTCAATAATTTTAAAAAGTTACATTCTATTTGTATTATTTTATTTGGATCTTAAAAACAGTGCTTTAAAGTTTAGGGTTAAGAGTTACTTAAGAAAACCCCACATGTGGCACACAATTAGGCTATATTCGGCTCTTATCATCTTTAAACACTTTTTTTATAGACAGTTTTTCTATAAATCCCATATATAATTGATATAGCGTATTTAGAATCCAACATGATTAAGAAACAGCAACAGTCGTAGTTTTTACATGTATCTAATTACATTATTTGTTGGAGGGGGGGCGGTCTTTCATAAAAGAACGTACCTATAGTGTCCTTCATAGAATGTCCCCGTAAATTAAACGAACAATGTTCTATGCAATCTATACTGCAAGAAATATTTTTTAGCTGCAGGTTATTTATTAGTAATTTTGTTTGTACGTGCAGAGCGGCACGCGGAGCACAGTGGAGCACACATCGGTTTTCCGGTAAAGTTATCTTAGATTGCAATAAGTGAAATTTAATCCATATTTACCATTTAAACCACATATTTCTATTCCGTGATATCTATCTCTAATCGGGAATGTTTCAAAACTGACCAAAGAGAACTTACTTTAGAAGCTTAAAACTATAAGCTTTGAAAGAAATGATAGTGTCCTTATGTGTAGAAAGGCGTGTTCTTCTATTTTTGTCTAAAATACTCTTCTTGGCTATAAAATACCCAATTTTGTGGGAAATATCTTTTGGTTTTTCAATCCAGGAATCATTTCCATCTCTAAAAAAGGCACAGTACATAAGGTACACTGTAACATGTATGTTTCTTCCATTTGAAACGAATTATCACCTCAAAGCTAAGTAAGCATATACCTGTGACTGTCACTTATTATTATTTAAATTTTGTAATGAGGACAATGATTAAACACAGATAAACTTTATCCAGTAATAAATAGTGCATGTGTTCGCATAAAACCAGTTTTCCGCATCCCTGTCGGTATTATCTCACGAAACGCTCTGCTTTGTAGATAATACGCGCTGCAGCCAGATACGCAAATAGTAGCAGCTGAAATTTGCTGCTCTTCCATATATTTAGTTAAGAAAATTGTTAAATCACGGTGGAGTTTAGTGGGGCTTTTTTGTCGTTATCATCTTCAAAATAAATCAAATTATGTAATATTCATGCAATTTTGATATGAATAACTTTTTGTAATGGTAACATTTGTGGGTAGCCCTGTTATTTAATATGTATCCGAGTGTTTACTAAATATATATTTACTCATCCTTTTTATTAATTTTTCCTGTATTTAAACTTTAGGATTAAAAATTTTGGATAAAAGAAATTTTTTTGAAAAAGATTGTTGCTAATACATGACTCTAAAGATGGTCAATAACGATCTCTATTATATTATAAAAATGTGTACTTTTATAAAGTCGACCTTTTAGCAGCCTGGTCTCCCTATGCGGCGTCTGCTATCCACTGGTCACTTGCAGCGGACAAGCTTTCTATTTATTTAATTTATTATAAAAATTTTTATTGCAATTTTTCTCACAGTACTTGTTTCTTATAGGTCGTATGGCCATATTTATTATTAAATGGAGTTTAACACCTGCTTAGGCTGCACTGTCTAGCAACCCGTCTCTAAAGAGAGATCCACCCACCTATGCGCCAATATATTAAACTGTGTTTATGTGGTAGACTTTTTCACAAAAGAGAAAACACAAGTTATATCTAACATGTTCCTCGTTATATCTTAAAATCTAAATCTAAAAGAAAATTACTTGTAATTGCGGGAACATTACAGAAAAGACCCTCTCACTGTATTCAATAAGTCCTGTAAAATGTTAAGCAGCTTTACAGAAACAATAAATAAATTGTACGTTTTCTTAAAAAGATCAAGAGTTGCAGGTTTTTAGTGGTAATAAAAAGTAGAATCTACGGTACATTAATATAATGTGGATTGTAGTTTTACTGTAATATATGAAACTATTAAAAAAACTAACAACCCGTTCCTGTATATCGCAAGAGGGTGAAACGTTTTACCTCACCGTTCTATCGAAATCCAATACGTTATATGCAATGAATCTGGAATATAACTTATTAAGTAATGTTACCAACGCCATTTGTAAAACAATATAATGACAACACAACTTTTCGTATTTTCAAATATAATGTGCCAGCCAAAAAGCCATAAGGATGCAATTTCAAAGGACTAAACAATAATAAAATGCAATCCAAGTTATTTGCTCCAATAAAACGAGTCGGGAGGGGAGTCGTTTGGTCTCGGACTACAAAAAGATAAATGGTAGCTAGCTCAGCAGTGGGGCCGGCGGCGAGCTACAGCTATATCCTCACACTTGCCGCGTTATGGCTGGGGCCAGACATGTTATAAGCAATACCTGCAGGTCATCACATATGGTTATATGTCATAACTGTCTGGTGGAGATGGGACATTTCGTGTGCTAGACACGTTTATACATTTCAAACACAATGCTTATGTGAGATAAAACATAGTTTACTTTTGTAATCAGCTAAAGATTTAATAACGATTTTACTGGCTGAGCGTTAGTGAACTCGAGGATCTGTCTATCTGTTCGCTCGGTATCTCTAAAACTAACTTATTTATAGACTTGTTTGCAACACTGAATTTGACGATGGTGCATCCTCTCCATGGGATTTGGCTGAATCTTAGAGAATATTTTTAAATTGGTCTTATGGGTAACCGTGATGGCAACAAGAAAGTAGCAGAATAAATAAAATTGTAAACAAACTAAATACAACCATGTGAGACTATAACTTATGACATACTAACACTTGTAGTCTAACTATCCCAAGAAATACATTATCTTTTGGTGACTTGGTGTGCAGACTTTCATTATTTAAACACTGCTACGAAACCCACCCTAATGAACAAAATTGTGAATGTATAATTAGTAAAAATATCTTAAGAAAAATTTTATTTGTAGACTTTAAATATTCCATACAACTTCATGTCGACATATATAAGAGTACATTCTATGATATGTCCGACCAATGATTTGGCTGAGTGTAATTGAAGCCTATCACTCGGTAAGCTAACACAAATTATCTTTTGTCTGCCAAAGAGGTGTAAAGATTTATTTTCTGTATGATTGCATGTCTGTCTAATTGACCAAAAGACATCTTGAGAACAAAATTGTGAATGTATAGTTTGTAAAAATATCTTAAGATAGATTTTATTCACACAGCACGTGGCGTGTAGTACTCCTACACTGTTTATAATGTAAATATGGCCAATTACTAATAAAAAATAATACAACCTTTGTGACAATTTATTTAGGCATATTAGTAAGTTTTGAAAACATCTTAATTCGATTTGTCAGTTTGTTTAAATTAATGTTTAAGTTAAATATATAACAGTTAATACAAGACAACGCAGTATGTAATTAGAATATATTTTAACATCTTATTGATTTAGTTTATCTTGTTGAACGTCAGAATTTTACTTCATAATGGTAGGGTTGTTTCAGAATAGAAACCGGCAACGCACTGGCTCTATAACTACTCACAAGATGATATCAGTATATATATATATATATATATATATATATATATATATATATATATATATATACACTGACATATATATATATTGACAAGGCACTTGGAATGTAGGCTACTTGTACAACCTGACTAGGAGTATATTCATAATTTATTTATACATTGATTTGGCTTGGGTGTTAATGACATTTACGATTATGTTTAACGAATCCGTCCACTCAGAGCCAATGGCGTACTGTAGTGGGTACGGCGCGCGGTTATAGCAAGATAACCGAGTCAAGCAACGTCGAGCGTGGTTGCTGCTTGGATGGGTGACCGCTGAGCGTCCTGTCCTTGCGAGCAGCCCGCCTGCCCAGCTGTTGGTGGTGGTTCGGAAGTCACCTATAAACCGCGTTGGTCCTCAGGTCTAAAAATATTTCTTAACCCTTCTTAGCCCTTTTTAGCCCCTAACTTCGCTTGGTAAAATAACACGTACTTTAGTTTAATTTTAAAGGTAGTGACTACAAAATTTTACTAGATACGCGGGCAGACAACAGTTTTAATGTTATAACATCTTTGTTTTTGACTAAACACATTTAAATTTGTTGATATGGTTGTCAAAATATACAAGTGTTAATCAATCAGATGGATATCTAATTATTACGTGGTCAGACACGCGTGTTCACAACCCTAAACGCTAACGCTTAGCGGATATGCATTTACCTGATGTGCATTTAGTTTACAAACCATCCACAAGGAGCTTTGAACTAAATCTTTCTGTAGAAGACGTAACAAGATTGCGTGACAGCTATAACTCATGCAATAAACCATAACAATGCCGCATAGTGAAGATGGGATCATAACCGTATCAGCTGTTATCAGTGGCGAGAGGGAGGGCTAGGGGAGGGTGGGGTGGGGAAAGAGGGAAGAGAGACATGTGACATCATATTGCACATTCCAGCTCACCCACAAACGATACATTAACCCTCTCCCCACAGTCACCAGCGATTTCACACTTTTTCTCTTGTGACTGCGTTTTATTGCCTTCTGCAAGAAATGCCCGACAATCGGTTCTCCATTTGCGCTACTCTAGACCTAGTATCCACCCAGTGTTCCCACCAAGTCGTTAGGTACACGCCTTGTTTAACTCCAAGTAATGGCTTTTAAATCATATCTTGCTACTAGCATTTTTCCTTCCCTTCTCGTTTGGGTTGGAGTTTTAATTTTATTGCCACTGCAAGGCGCTTCTCTCTGTAAAAAGAACAAGAGTGCAAGTGAAAGAGGAAGAGTTTTTTTAATGTATGAAGAAATTCACCTTAAAAATTAGACTGTTTTTGAAACTACACTTGAAAATTTGTTTGTTGAGTATACTTTAGCTTTAATAAAATATAATTATTTTGACTTCCATAGATTAGAAATAATCGTGTATGGTGGTTGCAGCTATCTATAATTTAATTGTAAGGGGGGTTTATTGTACCATTTCCATAATGTAATGATATTATCACCTCAACAATGCTTATCTACTCCACGAAAAAAGATGACTCAAATCAAGATTTATTGTCTAGCCTGTGTAATTGTATTATTAATAGGTTTGGCTGCTATAAAATATTGGGTCATTAATGATCTAATAACTACCAGAATAATTTTTCAAGATCAAATAAAAGTGAATAAAGGTGTGTGAAAAATACCAATGTAAGAGCAATCTGTAATTTCTTCTAGACATCAAAGCTATCGTTCCTCTTTGGTAAGTATCTCTCACTTGTAACCTAAAGGTTTTTATAGATTAGAAAACGAATTTTTCTATCATGCCATAAAGTTATTGGAGAGTTATTATCACAAAAGACAACGTTTAAGCAGAAGTCCCTCTCTCATGCAAGATTTGATGTATTATTAACAATTCCATTGTTGAGCTAAAAAACCTGTTATCTCACCAATCCAATTGCAGAATTGGAAATACTGTATGTGCACCAGATTTATCCTGAAACTTGTCTACCTAGTTTTATAGTAGGCCTACTACCTCCCCAGGTTAAAGGTAACTTTTAGTATAAGCTCGTCGAACACTCATTTACACTTTGGACTGAAATGGGAAGTCTAAACCGTCCATAATTATATTTGTTTTATTTTTGAAGATTTTTCAAAATTTACTCCTGTCACATATTTTGGGATCACTGAACCTTATTAATTTGCTCTAGACGCATTTTCAGCCAGGACCTAGATTTTCAATTTTTCTACTCATTTAAACTTAACTATTTTTATCCGTCTAATTAGTTAAAATGGTAAAAATCACTAAATCTAATTTCAAAATTAAATTTCTTTTATATTAATTACGTTATACAGTTAAAACTAATGTTACATTATTTCCACCAAACTCAATTAATTAATCAAAATTGTGATACCATTACAATACAATACATTAATTTTGTCCAACAAACAGAAGAAAGCAAAATCTATGCCTTAAAGAAAATAGCCCACCTCGGCCTTGTTTTTATTTTTGTTTTAATTACGACTAAACCTTTATAGCCAGATATTTCAACTCCTATTGATAGTCAAAGTACTCCGTTTCGAATGATAAATTGTAAAATTTTAAATTCCAAATAACGACAGCGCTGATAACAGTATTTTGATAAGATAAGATGCTTATCAGTGATGAACGTTGTCCTTTAAATGATCAGTTTATGACTTAATTCATCTTTTGATTGTATTGTATGACATCCAGCTTTTGTCTTCATGTGCAGTTTCCAAACGGGAAACGATATTGTTGCGAATGTGGATCCAACTTATTTAATCCAATGTGTCACTCTTGTCAGTTGCGTGCAATTATTTAGGGCGATACCGCCCGTCGAAGCAGCGATGTGGACAAATTAGTTAACAACTTCAAGATTTAAAACGAGCGAATGCTCTTTGCAGAATCTTCACGGTTTGTAAGCAGTGAAAGGGCCGAGTTTGCAGAAGATAGGAAGCAAAGTATGTCTGTTTCATAGTTTAATGTTTGTGTCAGCAGAGAAGGGATGGTGTGGTGGGGGGGGGGGGGGTAGCAAGACTCAAGCAATTTCCGTCGCATCTGCACATCAAACAACAAGATATCATTTCACTAAGCGACTATTGTTATCAAGATGGCGTTTCCCGCCAAGGAACTCTGCTCCTCCAGCGCAGCGCCCGAGGGAAAACGCTTCACTCAACTTTGGTTAAATAACTGGAATTCAGTTAATTAAGTTGTTTTGTTTTAAATTAACAATCATTACTGGATATTTTTGTCTGTTCTATAACTTTTGTACATCGTGTTTTCATTGAAATAAATGTGTTATCTACCCATATGACACGAGGTCAATGTTAGTTCAATTTTAATGTACGAATAAATTGAAAATTTGCGTAAACATGTAACTACGTATTCATGTGCGCTTTGTATTCCTGGGATTACTTTTATATTTATCGGGAAAATGTACCTTAAACTATTTGTTGTCTAAAAATAATGTATTAAAAGATTACATTTTCTAATCAACACAATATTTTGCTAAAATAGAAATCAAATGTGTACTACGACAAAATTATAAAATTTAAAACAAATACAATTATATTAACTGTAATGTAAATGTAATAAATACAATTTGAATGCATTTTCTATATGCAGCATACAATATATTATAGATAAAGAAGACACTCGAGTAGTTGAGTATAGACGAGTCTGAACAATTTTAAACAGGAATTGATATTCAAAGTTGTCAAAAAAAGCAGGGGTTCATGTTGCGTCTAAATTTTAAATATTATATGAAATCATCCAAATCTACGATGGTTTAAGGTAATACGGATAAAAAATCTGGAATATTTTAAATTCAGAAATCCAAAAATAATTAAATTATGTTAAATTCAAAGAATATTTGGATAATTTTATAAAATCTCTGTTGATTTAATTTTTAATAAATCTTTTAATTGGCATTATTAAAACATAAGGTTAAACCTTTAGTTAAAGGCTTTATGGCCAATCTACGTGTTATAAAATTGGTTAAATATTTTTAATTGATGTATTAAATTCATTTGGTCTTCAATCTACCTATTGCACCGTCTTTGGGTAAAATAAATAAACATATTCTATATATTATATGAATATAACATCAATATGCCTGTAAACGTATATCGAACCTCTACGAGAAGATCCAATTCGCTGTTTAGCCCATTGGCCAGAAATGATCGTGTTTTCCAAAAGGGAGGAATCCTTACACAAATGTGTAATGAGAATGTTATGACTTCAAGTAGCCAAATAGTCCAGAAGTCAAATTACTCGAACTTTTAGAGTAAAAATCCTGTCATTAACTGAAAGCTTCTACAGTGTTTTAGAGTAGTAAGCTTATACAGTCCAAGAGTTTTTAAAGTTTGGGAAATTGTGTATGTCTAGAGTTTCCAGTGGGTTCCAAAATACTAGGATCTGATCTTCCAAAGACCGGGGATTCCCAAAGGTCGAATTGTCGAAAGCGTTTACACACAGGAACCCCTAGACTGGGAATTTAAGAACTGGGCAGATACTTCTATTGATGAAATTTTCCAAATTTTAGGGGGTCCAGGCCAGGAGCTTCAGAAGCTCCGAGGTGTTAGAAATCAAAGTTGTATGTAGATAGGAAGGTTTTCAGGGGCCAGAAGCGCTCATAGACTGAAAGCCTGTAAAGGGTAGCATTTTGTAGCAAGGTCTTAAGAAGCTTTTTTTAAAGACCAGAAGCTTCAGAGGACCTAAAACTTGTAGAGGAAATATGCTATCGTAGTTCTGCCAGGTGTGAAACCTTTAACACTTCTAGAAGCAGAGAGATCATATAGGCCCGTAATCTTTATACGTCCAGAAACTATTGACAGTGAGCTTCTAAAGGTTACAATCATTCAAAGCAAAGGAACGTCCATATGCTTTGTGTTCCTAGACACCGTACGTTTCCAACGTCCAAAAGCATTTAGAGGCTGGAGGTTCCAAGATGAGGGAGTTTACATACACCAGAAATTTCTATAGGCCAATATTTCTTATAAACTAAAATCTTCCAGAGTTTAGGATCTCCCAGTGGAAGGAGATTGGAAACTAGTGGACGAAGACTCTTATAATGTATGATAGAAATCGATTACTATATTTCTACCCTGTTTCTCCAGAGGTAGGTATTACCAGATCAATAGTAAATGGAGTTCACATAAGTTTCACCAGGTTATTTATACACTACAACTTAATCACGTGACTGATGAGCCAGAAGGTCTTGTAACTCTGGATAAATGTTCTACGATCTATTAAGTCTGTGTATTTTTAATCGGAATCAGTTATGTCATTTATTAAGTCCAAGAGCTCTTACATTTTCATAAACTGTCTAAACGGTTACATAACGCTGAATCAGTTGATCAACACACGTATTATTGTCACGGGCAGAGTGAAAAGCTTTGAAGAGGAGTTTTAAAATTCAATAATAAAATATGTTGTTTTGTGAAGCTAATTAAAAAAAAATACATACAATGTGAACAATACTATCAGATTGTAGATTTTGTATTTGCTCTTACCAGCTTCCTTGTAGTCAGTATATCAATGGACTTTTCAAATACCGTACTTATAATGCCTTGCTAAAATAACTTGAATAATGTTTTGTAAATTAATAAAATTATAGGAATTAGGTTGGGTAACCTCTTTATAATGAAATTAAATAGTATACTCTACCAGACATATTGTAAAATCTTTCCACAACTCGGTTTCATCTTAATATGCTCGCTATGCAACTTAGTCTCTCGTGCTGTAATAGAGTCAATTACGTAACTTGTTAAGCTTTATTTATAAAGAACTAGTCTACCTAATCTATAAAGTTGTAAATGCAATTGCTGCAATAAATCCGAATGAAGGTATAATCAATACTGTCCTATCATTTACCAATAAGATCGATTTCTCATTACTATAAACTCCTTGCCCTTTTTCCTTTTGATCTTGCCAAAGCTAAGTTTAATATAATCAGGTATTCATACAACCAACTTGCTACATAATTCAGAGTTGAAGTGATATTTTTGCCAAATACAGATATTCAACATACGCCTGGCGTGCCTGACTTAAAAGTTTTTATTTTAAGTTTGTGTTTAACGATAAAAAGATTGTGAAGGAAACAGGATTTTTCCGGACATCATGGGTTGTAGTTATTTGTTAGGTTAGTTATTCACCTAAGGAAGAGATCATATTGCCGATTGCTTGAAACGCAATGATACTGAAGTTTTGTATCACTGAACAATGGCAGAAAATCCTGTTTCCTTGAATTAATTTACCTTGATTGAGAAAGTTAACCAGCATGAAATGGGGATTTATGAATCAATTTTTAAAACTACTACTAATATAATCAGGTGTATTGTAATGGTTTGAACTATTTCAACACCAGTCGTTTAGTACTGTCTCTATCCATATTTAAAATAACAGGAAGTGAAACTGTTTAAGAAAAGTACATATCTGTGTTTTAACTGTTTTAATCATATAACAAGTGACACTTGTTTTCAAACAAGCAAAATTATACAATAATTTTTTATATTTAGGTTGTTATTTGTCTCTAAGGGATTATTTAAAAAATAATCATATTAATCAAACACTATGTTAACAATGATTTCAAAATAGAACGTTACAGAGTATTCTACAGCAGGACTACCGCCTTCCAATTTCGTATCAAATCATCAACGGAAATGGACAATACTTTCTTTCCCATAACCTTCGGTTATCAATATGATCTTGCCCCTTTTCTAAAACTCTGTCCTACAATGACATACCCACTTGTGGGTCAGTGTTATACAATCACCGGGTCGGTCGTGAGCTGAGGGCCCGACCTCGCCCGTCAGAGCACATCATGTCCGCGGTATCGTGGATCGCAGGAAGCCCCTATCTGCACACATCGTCTCTCACGCTCAAACAGATATTTATTAGCCTCATATGAACGTTTGATAGCCATATAGTTATGAATGTTTGCGCCGATTTCAATATGAAAGGAGGGTAGATGCGATCAGGTGGTGGTTATCAGGCGGCAGGGCCACTCCACGTGATCGTGTGATTGGCCGACAATAACCCCCCCCCCCTTGTACCTCCCGGGTACCTTTCATTGCTATTGTACATGGAACACTGGGCTGTTTATTAAGAGAAAATACAGCTGCGAGAAAAGGATGTGCTTTCTTGTTCCTTCCTTTATGTGCCTCCGATCGTCATGTCAGGTCACTGAGGGTAGTATGGATATAATGTGCCTGATTCAGTTCTAAACTGACCTTGCGCCTCAAGGTTTCATATTAAAGGTGATTATCTAGAGGACTTAATTCAAAACGAATTTAAATAGATACATCTAATTATTCTACAAATAAATTGTTTTACTACTCCTAAAGCCTGTCACAAAATTAATGTTCGACTAATGGTAATAATGTGAAAATAATTGTTTTTTAGTGTGACTGTAAAGATAGACAAGCAGCAAGAAATTAATTAATGTCAATGCTATTAATAATATTGCCTCTTGAATAATTTACAGTGTTCTCTTGTTTGTATACTCAAAATTTACAATATTTTCAATTTAATAATATCACTTACTAATAACTGTGCTGTATTAAAATGAACCTCATAAAAATTCAAACCATCCATTTGGTTGTACTGATGTGGGGATGTCTTATTCTGCATGATTAATACACATCCAAACGATTCTTGTTAATTGTTTATTTTTAGCGATAACAGTTGTTTCGATTAACCATAAAAATATGGATAAAATAAAAACAGTTTGGATGCGAAATTGGTATACATCTCTAAAATCATACATTCCTCATAACGATAAGAAATTAGAGTGTAAAAGTGATTGTTCAATATAATTGTTGCTGGGCCGAAATGAAGACGGCCGCCAAGTAGGCTACGAGAACATTTGACAAGTTCGAGTGTGAAATGTCCAGTTAGTAGCTGAGTCGTAAACTATTTTCACTCGTTTTATTTCAGATAATGATCTATAGTAAATTAATTGTTTATAAAATATTCATAGATTTTTAACCCTTACAGTGCCTAATGTTGCAAGCAGTGTTATAATAGAATAACTTATTGGGCGTGGATCAACTGCCTCTATACACCCACATGAATTTGAAGCCTTGGAGCTGATATGCATACTATGTACTAAAAACACTTAGCTTTGTATGACAGGGAGTGGACAGACCACGAGGACGCTAAATAAACTTATTCCTCTAGGAGTATGTTTATAGCGTTAAGATATTTCACTCAGCTATTTTCACTGAACCGTCGTAAAAATTATTCTTAGAAAAAGTTAACTATGTAGAGTAATTTAACAAACTGTTTTAAGGTTAACTAACAGTATAGAGAATTTTGTATACATATAAAACGTTCTCTGAAATTGTACTTTTTGCACATTTCGTGGATCATGAATCATTTTATTTTAAGAGCCATTGGTGGAGCAAAGGTTTAGAAAAAGAAAAAGTTTTTAACTCTATTTCCAGAAACACTCTTGTTTTAAATTACGTTAGCTACACCCGCACAATAACTGTTCTATGATACTGTAAAACTACTGTGATAGTTATAGAAGAAACCCTTGTCAGTGGTTGTTTGAACAAGATAACTGTGTTCTAATTTTAGAACGGACTGACACTAATGTCTCCGGATGAGAAAACATCCCCAGAACAGTCCATATCCCTTAAAATAATTCTAAAATTCTATAGAGTCTGCTTAGAAGTGGATGAGTTATCAAATTATACAAAATCATTTACATTTATTTCTATAAAAACATTTTTTAGGAGTCGCTAACAAGGTTTGAGCCACTTAGTTGTTATACACTAGCTTTTACACGCCCTGTATAACCTCAATAATTTCTAATGCATACATTTGTATGCAATTAATTTAGAAATTTGTATCAACAACCTACTCGTCTGGAAGCCCAAAATTAAATACAAGAAGCCAGTACCGGAGTGGCCAGAGTAGCTCAGAGCTGCTGTTGTACTTATTCCGTTCGAAAGTTATATAACAAATGAAAGTACAAGAAGCAAGTACCGGAGTGGCGAGAGTGGCTCAGCGCTGCTATTGCACTTATCCCGTTTGATAGTTATATAGCAAATGAAAGTACAAGAAGCCAGTACCGGAGTGGCCAGAGTAGCTCAGAGCTGCTGTTGTACTTATTCCGTTCGAAAGTTATATAACAAATGAAAGTACAAGAAGCAAGTACCGGAGTGGCGAGAGTGGCTCAGCGCTGCTATTGCACTTATCCCGTTTGATAGTTATATAGCAAATGAAAGTACAAGAAGCCAGTACCGGAGTGGCGAGAGTGGCTCAGAGCTGCTATTGTACTTATCCCGGAGCGAAAGTTGTATAAAAATTAAATTACAAGAAGCCAGTATGGAGTGGTGGTTAGAACGGCTCAGCGCTGCTATTGTACTTATCCCGTTCGAAATTTGTATAAAAAATTAAAGTACAAGAAGCAAGTACCGGAGTGGCGAGAGCGTATCAGCGCTGTTATTGTACTTATCCCGTTCGAAAGTTGTATAACAAATTAAAGTACAAGAAGCCAGTACCGGAATGGCGAGAGCGTATCAGCGCTGCTATTGTACTTATCCCGGTTCGGAAGTTATACTATAAATTAAAGACGGGAGGTCCGACACACCCATTGGTATAAATTGTAAAGAAACTCAAACCATTTAAAGTTCTCAACTTTTATAAATATCACGGCATGCCAAGTGTGGATAAAGTATAACGTTGGCTTCTGTCTGCAATTAAAACCCGGCTAATGAGTCACCATTAGCAGCAAGCCGCTTCGGGGATCTCGAATTTTATAGCTTTTACTTCTTTAATTAAATGCTACATGACTGAGAGGAGCCATTTGACACCATTTGTTTCTTATAAATGCGTGAATAACTTAAAGAAGGGTATTCAAACGAAGTTATAGCCAGTTTGTGGTTCAATTAGAATTAAGATTCAACATTTGTGACTTCAATTAACCA
The DNA here is from genome assembly GCF_021130785.1 of Homalodisca vitripennis. NCBI lineage: Eukaryota > Metazoa > Arthropoda > Insecta > Hemiptera > Cicadellidae > Homalodisca > Homalodisca vitripennis. The sequence continues at coordinate 171,970,276 of NC_060208.1, forward strand.
TTAGCTTTTGTAACGTGCATTCTATTATTTTATTTGTATCATTAAACAGGTTAATTAAACTCTAAATTTGAATGAGTCTCGATATCAACTTAGTAAGTGACAAGGGTAGAGATATATCAGGAGTAAAAAACATGTTTGTTTATTTTAATTTTTAGGTTAAGAAAAAGTATGCTACAGAAACATAAAATTACCTTTTTATCATTAAACCATATTATCCTTTATTTATTGTACATCACATAGTTATAATATTTCTGAGAACAGAGTTGTTGAATGGACAAATTGGTTGTAACATAGGCAGGTTTTGAGAAGAACGACAATAGGGTAAGTTTAAAACATTTATTGGTACCAAAAAATGTATTATTAATATTAGTTGTAATAAGTACATAGAAGTCCATCAGTGTTCCTAGAGTTTCTTCATAGTAAAGTTCGCTACATTTTATGCTGCAGTTGAAATTTGTATCCTATGAAATAACAGAGCTTATTAATATAGATGACATATTAATACAAACACTACAATCATGGGTTGGTTACAACTGATATTGTACTCGATTGTTACAACGTTCATAGGGACCTATTCATTCATCGCTTGCCTAATTTTACATATCTCTGGAAATGACCAAGTAAAATTGGAGCAAAAACAATTTCGAAATAGCTAATCATGCGCATATTGAGTTCAGCTCCATTTCTCCTTCCGTTTAGTGCGTCTGAAATCCGACACTGTCGCAGACTTCACTCCTGGAATCAGGAATCCAGATCTGTCTGAAGAGAACCAAAAACTCACCAACAAGAGACTCAAAACGAACTCTACATTTTTTCGACACAGAGGCACCTAGACTACAAAATCAGGAGCCTGCATGAAGAGGTAGGTCTTCTCACTTCTCGCACCAGGGCACAATTGCTAAGTGCAAGTGAATGGAGCTGAACTCAACATTCGTATTGAATCAGTCCTTCCCACCATAGCTGTGTTGTTGTAGCTAAACATGTTTATCATAGCTAAAAACAATTGTACTTATATATGTGCCGTACAGAATAACGTTACCTTATTGTTGATTGTATACGCACAATGCATTTCTTTGTTTGATAAATAAAGTAACGATGATGGGTGTACACTAATTTTGAACAACAGTTAACTAGAATACGCTTTACAAATTCTGATAATTCAGAAAACAATAGATATGCGAGTCCTCCAGTGAAAAATAATCCACGCCAGCCAGTCTTTGTTCTTCTTGGTTCAAAAACATTTGGAAACTTAACGTTAATATATCATTCAACTTTTACTTCCTTACTCGATCTTCTGGAATATCATAACTACAAAAAAAATCACTATTTCTTCCATTATAGATTTGACTGCGTCTTCTCTCCTACCGATTTTTAAAAACAGATGAATGGTGCAACAAATACAATATTTTATTTCCCAATACTTAATGTAAATAAAAACAAATGTATTGTATAAAATGAAAATATATTGCTTTGTGTACGAGAACTCTGTACAATATATTTTAATACTATTTTGCCAAAAAATGAACATTCAGTGATTATTTGTAGTGTTAAGGTTGGGTTAATGTAATAAATGAATGATTAAATATTTAGTATATTCCGTTTCTTTGTTATAATTAGAAATTCTTGTAATTGTTTGTTGTCCTTTAGTCTAACGGTTTGAGACGACATCCTGGAGGAGTCTTACTACTTTGAAAGGCATTACGTAAATGTTTTTTTTCTAAGAACAGTTTAAAGAATAAATACTGAACAATATTAGAAGAAACTCCAGTTTCCAGTACAAAATGTATTCCTTCACCTCCTGGAGAAGTTACATGACATGTGGCGGTTCCAAGGATTTAGTCGACATTGAAGAAGGCAGAACAAAAATGCTGAGGTACTCTATAACTATATAATAATCTGTATTGCAAATAACGTTATAACCGTATTGAGACAGTTTGCCAAACAAACATAGATTTCATTACAACAAAACTCTATACGAAGTTTGATAAATAGCACATACCATAATGCCTTTTTTAAATTTATTTATTATCTTTATGTCTTTATACTGTGCCATATGTTGGCAATATTTGTATTTGAATTAAATTTACCCCCATATAAGAAAGTGTCCTATTAATTAAAATGTAAATATTAATTTATAATATTGAACTGTTAAAAAATGTGTTAGGAGAATAAGTATGGGAATATTACAATAAGTGAAGTTTATTCCTCTTGAATAAAACATGGAGTGAAGGAAACATTTGAGTAAATCACCATTGAAAAAGTTCCGTGTCAGTAATTTTCTGCTGCTCTGCGAGAGGCGCAAACACCGGATGACTGCATCAGCAAGCAGCGCGAAACGTTAGTTTATCCAGTCCGTCCGACCGATATCCAATATCGGATAAAAGTTTGGAGAAGGTACACAGTTCTGTTCTGCTGGGTTTCTATAACAACCCACTTCCTGCGGTGTATCAGGTAATGGGGAGGGAGGGGTGAGGAGGGGGCTGTCTAAACCAACCCTCTCGCTATTCACTGTATTTCATCGTCCTCTTTTAAGAGTTGGTTTATTTTTACAATAAAACTACACTAGCCCTAACACTGCTACTTTTACAGCCGTCAGATGATTAATGTCTCCGATATAATTCAATAATGACGTATTACTATAAGTCGAGCGCCAAGTGTACAATGATTTGTTACCAATCACTTACATAATATGATACAGTTTATCACTACTGATAGTATTAACTGGTAAATAGGTACTATTTAATGGTAGAGTACTATCTTATAAAACTACATTAAAATTGTACAGCAATCTTACAGTTTTATGCAACACGCTTATATTGAAGAGACGGCCCGTGGGGAGTGTCCCGGAACTCTGCAATGCAAGCTTAGGTCAATATGCATAAAAGCTTAAGATGTCGGAACATAATGCCTTAAACCACACTCCATAAACATTATTCGTTAGAGCATGACCGCTGTTAAAATAAGATAATTAGTAAATAGTTAAACGGCCGACAGTTTGTTTTGGATAAACGTTTTAGGAGTCACTCTATCAGAAAATAAGGCACTCTGAGTACTGAAAGTTTAGAGTTTCGTAAAAGTATTAAGACTTATTATTAAACTTCATTTATTACAATCAATATTTGGGTCGTTTTAGTCTACACGCTTTGTCTATATACAGTAATGATTGTTGGATCGTGGCTCCAAACGATTTGACTGGACATTACACAAATAATTAAATACAAGTACGCCATAAAAATATCTCAAGAATAAAGAACGTAAAGGCAAACGGCTTAAGCAAAAATATTGTTTTTATATAAATTTTCAAAAAATGTATCATGAAGTGAAGATTACAGTTCAAAATTTTTAAATTTAACCCCTAATTGGAGGGAAATGTTACAAAAGTATAGGGTGTCACAAAGTAGCCAATATTGACATGAAAATACTACAAGGTTTAATTTTTGTATCTGAAACCGTTAAGAAATTTGTACTCGTGGAGTCTATTATCACACTGTATAAAATATTAAATATTTGAACGCTTTTAAGTTTTTGATTTACTGATCACAATTTTTAAATTGTTTTGAATTATACTTATTTGTATGTTTTTTTTATCCTACAATATAAAATAATCTTTAGCTTTGAAGTCGACCTCAACAGGATTTCCGGACATTTACCATTTAACGAGATATGCAATCTGATCTCTTCCTCAGGTGGATAATTGACACACACACACACATTACATAATTACGTAACTACAAACTACATAACTACAATCAAAGTTAAAGTAAACAAATTACACCAGTGTCAGGAATCACAACGACCATGTTTTGTCAACTTATGCGAAATATGCACGTCATAAACACAAAACACTAATTATTAAAACTCAACTGAAGAACACAGGTCACCCAAATGTCGGGAAAATCCTGTTTCCTTCACAATTCTTCTATCGTCAAAACTTTAAACAAATAACATTTTTTTCTTTTATGGCAATAATGAATCCATTGCAATTATTGAGTAGTCATTTGACTGTTAATAAATTCTACATATTCTAGAAATTTTGCTATTATAAAAGCCTCCATCATAAATAATTATAAGACATCTGTTCCCTTTCCCCTGCCAAAAAAATAGAGGTGAAAAGATGTGTCCGATCAGTTGGCAGTCTGCAGTTGAGAACTTATCGGAATTTTCATTTTCCTTCCCCTCAACATCCATATTTCACTCAGTTATTCTTTTATGTCAATCTGCAATCAATTCAGGGTGCTCCACAAGAGTACGGAACTGCAGCTGTTTTTCAAGGCACAAAAACCACCGCAACTGAATTGATAAAGGGGTGTTGACCACTTAACGTCAGAAAGCACAAGTGTCTATTATCGGGGCTATCGTCGATCAATAACAGTTCGCATCCCTTTCGGTGAAGGGCGCGGCGCGGCGTGGAGGGCGAGACGCGGGCGAGTGCCGAAGGGTGTATTTTGACCGCAGATCCGCGTAAGACTTGCCCACGTCAATCACTTTGTCCGTTCCGTTCCATCACCTGCTGCGAAATTCCTATCGCTCCGGGCTCACTTGAATCCTTCTTCAAATTCCTCGATTCTAATATCGATAAAAGTTTGGGAAACTAAAAAATGGCACATTGTTGCGGAAAGTGGAATTCTAGCGGTACAAAAAGTCCTTAAAAACCATTATTGTTAAAGGAAACCTTCGGTGTTTCTCGCAATGGAATTTATCAACAAGAACTGTACTGTTAGTTCAGAATTCCAAAAAAAATTGACACTCTTTTAAACTTTTTTAGCATGTAATTATTTAAATACATCCTCCTGGCCATTACTCCTCTCGGTATTGTCACTTGAATACTTGTCACACACTTACTATACACTGCTAATAAAGATTAACCATTTACCAAGTATTTATCCAATTAGATGCATCATTAGTGTCTACTCTCAATAGTGTGTTCACTCACTCACTAATAAATATGCCTATTACAAATTCAAACCTAAATATTTTATTTCACATAGTTTAATATTTACAACACTATAGGAATTAAACTCTCACGAGCTTCCTAAACCACGCGTTATTTTAAAGTTTTATTTTACTACTTCATATTATAATAGGAGATAGAATGGCATCTGAAATGTAGGCACTTAATACTGGAGTAAGAAACATGATTTTAGCTACAAAGTGACACCGGCCTCATTATCAGACCAACGTATGCTGTTAAACTCAAACCCAAAGACTGATAAAGAGCAAGCAGTTAGTTGCAAGGATAAGGGCATTCCGATCATCTCGAAACCTCCGTCATTAAAGGTTTCAAAGCCGAGTCGCCAGGAGTTTCCAGTCATTGGTTTTGTAAATTGGTGCCCCCCTCCCCCTCCCTCATCACTCCCAGTCTCGGTTTGTTCTAAATGGGTTTCAACCTGAGAGCAACCCCACACCCTTAATGGTCCCGCCGATATCAATACGCTGGCCATCCAATTATTTTTGCAAACGGGGTTTTGATTTTGTAAGATAACTTCAGCCCTTAATCGCACTTTACCGAGTGGGCCCTAGCAATTCTTTACTCGGCTAAACGACGGGTAAAAAGTGTCAAACAAGCCTCGTTATTATCGGGAATCAACGAGCCGGAATAGCCTATTTGCCGTTGAAAATTCGGCCGAGATAGGTTAGTCTCATCATACACTCTTTTTACATTGTCTCACAGTTTGATTATAAAACCTCAGGATTGTGAACACTTTGATTTGATTCAGCACATTCTGCTAAAATACGGTCTGTGAAGATGTGGTGTCATATTCTGTTATTCCAATAACAGTGATGGAGAATTGATAACTCTCAAAAGTTGTCAGAGAACAAACAAAAACATATTGTGATACTCAGGTATACCTACTCTACCAAATGGAACTTTAAATCTTTGACAGCGTTAGTTTTGGATTATTTTATAACTACATCGTGTTATAAAAAATAAACTCTGTACCTATTTCCCATACTGACATTGAGTAACTGCAGTGCCTTTACAGTATACCACTGTCATATAACAGTATACCTACTCAGAATACATTATACAAATGTGTTAGATGTATATGATTGGAAATTAAGAGGTTTAATATAGTATACAAGGTTAGTACTTTTTGACCGTATTCATATTGTTTATTACATTTAAGATGGTCAGAAAGTATTTAAATTATTAGAGAGATGACTTTTACCGACTGAGCGTTAGCAGAGAGCAGAGCTTATCACATGTGAGGCTCAAAACTTTTCATTTCTGTCTGTCTATCTGTCTGTCTGATATCTCAACAACTAACTTAACTTGAAATGTACTTGAAGTTTTTATGAAGCTTCATTTTAACATAAGCAACACTGAATACGATGATGGTGAATGTCATTTCATATGGGTTGGCTGAGCGTTAGCTTTACGTTGGTCGTATGGGTAATCATAATGGCTACGAGAAGATTGCAGAATAAATACATTAGCAAACAAGCGACATACGAGATTTTAACATGTGACATATGGAAATCTCCACTTATAGCAAATGTACCACTGTAACAGATGTAGATTATTCATACGTTAAAAAGACAAAACAATACAGTGAAAGTCAATGTTAAAAGTCGATGACGAGATCTGATTTCAGCGCACTGTTGCGTTGTAGTACCCTCCCTACTTCTTAGATTTTAACTTTAACTCTTATCATTTAAACAATGATATGAAAACTGACATAATAAACAAAAATACGAATCTATCATGTGACATTATCTCGATAAAGATCATCTAGATACTTATGGTTCATGTACAACCATGGAGTTTGGCTGAGCGTCATTCAAGCCTATGACTTAGAAGGCTGTTTCAATTTTTTTGTCTGCTTGGGGGGGGGGGGAGTAAAAATATCATTTCTGTATGACATATGTCTGTCTATTTGACCGCAGGACATGTAGACCGCAATGAAATAAGCTATATGCTTGATACTGTGCGTGCATCTCAGGGAAGCCTGTAACGCGATACGTGGTGTGGCGTATTCTTACGTGGTTCATATGAAAATTAGCTTATCATCATAGCAACTAGAATTAGTTCTAGTACCAATTATATACGTTTGTATGATAAGAACAAATCCACATTATGTGATGGCAAACCGTTTAGGATATGGAAGTCCGCTCAAAATATGGTATTTCTCCATTTGAATAAAATTTCTTTATTATTTGCTAGAAGTGTATAAAATTTTTTTTAAATCCTTCAGACATACCCTCCAATATTGGTGAGACATCATCGCCCGGGTCTAGACGCATCGGTGAGCCTTCAAGTGTGTCCTCCTGTCATCCTACATCCTTAGTGTCATCTTCGTCCCATACAAAGACTCAAAATCGGGCATTTTCCTTGGTTGACAGACTTTCTTATGTCAAGGTACTTGAGGACAAAAGGAAATCAGTTTCTGTGAATAATATGAAATAATTTGGGACTGCCTCTGAATTCTTTTGAGCTTGATGGAGTGGACGAGTATTTTATAATTTTTAAAACCCGATTTGTGGATTTGGTTGTTATTTTCCGCGATTGACGATTTTCTACTAGAAGATGGATATGTCATTTGCTTCACTGATTTCTCCACTACATCCTTTTATACGTCTTTTCATAATGTACATTTGATAAATTCCAAAATTGGTTATATTGTTTGCAGTATATTTGTAAGATCACGTGTATTTTCCTATCTTATTCCAAACTACAATATATTTATTAAATGTATCTATTCTACACAGTAATGGTTTTACCATGTTTTCTTACTTATGAACCATTATAAATTCCTTAGATTTTCGTAGAAAGTTACGATGCACGTCAAAATAGAGGCGCTGCGTTTTATCGTACAAATATTAACCAATATTAACTTGGCATGAGTATGTATATCAAATATGTAGCTAATATTATCTTCCATTCATGAAATCTCAATTATTAAAACTTCAATTTTGCTTTGCTTCATAAGTAAATTAAATGCATGTAATTAATTAAAGTGTTCAGCGTTTTAAACTGGACACTAGAATATGTTTAAATGTTGAATGATTAATCGTAATCATATATTTACAAGTACACAAGTCATAGTAATTCTGTGAACAGAAAGAATTAGAAAGTTATGTTTACATTAAATATTTTAAAATAAGTTTGTTCCATCTTTCTGATATACTTTATTGTGTTAAGTTGATTACCAAGTTTAATATTAATACATCCTCCAACGAAGCGCAACTAAATACTGCAACGAAAATCCATCCTATAAGACACCCATGAAAATGTCGCTATAACCCCCCATACAGAACACATAAAAAATTAAACTTTAAGTATTCTTCGGTATTTTAAAATAAATCCTCTTGTACAAGTTCAGCAAACAGAAAAGGTTATTAAACGAATGTTACGAATTGTCTAAAATTCAATTACTAAACTTTGAATTTTCATTCTACATCAAATATACCTCTGAAGCGTACTAATGGTTTAGTTTATTTTTGTTTTGTTTTTATTTTGCTTCTTCACCGGTTTTGGGGTTTAATCAGCAACATCTTGAAACTCTGGACGTTTAGTACCCATTTTAGACCAACCAAAATATTTTACTGTTTACAATGTTCTCTCGTTTTACAAGCTCCACTACATTTAGCTGTAAAATTATAACTAAATAAAAATTGTGGAAGAATAAAAAATCTCTTTTATATTTAAAACCTAGTGACTTCCATCAAGAATAAAAAGCAGAAAATAAATTTAGCTGGTACGAATACTGTACTCTTTAAACCATTAAAAATCCCAGACAGTTGTGTAACTGCGTATTGTTTATATTACAACATTAGTTGAAACTTGACTATGTTCAACCCTTCAAGTTCTCGAGGCCTATTATTTTCTTGTGTTTGTTCAAACCATTGTGCTGAAAGACGTTCCCATTCAGTGCAGCCCAGGAGCGACCGCAACTCCCAAAATATCGCTTCTCAAGGTAAATTGATCCTGTACAAAGGCCAGAACAGGTGGTGTAATTTCCGAATAAAAGCGGCGACGCCGGTGAATTAGCGGGGCGGCTCGGTCAGTCCGTGGTGAATGAGGATGCTTCGTCCTAAACTCGATACTTCCTCAGACACCCAGTGCTCACGGACAATACTCTCGGCGATTAGGACGAAAGTGTAACACCCACCCCTGAGAATTCCAGTAGCCTTTCCATCCCATTGAGTAGCAACATGTGGCCGTCCATAACTGCAGAAGAGGTTGCTCGCGGATGACTGAAATTATCCAAGTAAACCAAACTCTGTGATGTAATAACCCCGTTCAATTTTTATTTTCTAATCTTACGTTTAGCGCATAAAAAGCTTTTAGTTTCTGAAGTTTGATGCTACCTATGTGAAGTCTTTAATATGCAAAAAACACCACTTTAATATACGTTAGGGAGATGCAGGTTGTTTCTTATTGGACAATGCTTATTACTTTAAAGAGGCAGCTCATTAAGAGACATTTTTGTTTAACTTACACGAGGATAAGTTACAAATAGAAATATTCAATTACAATCAGGATAATATCAACTACAAGTAGGATATTTTAACAATCTTTAAATTATTCATTTAAAGTATTGTAGACAACTTTATACCCAGGTCTAAATAAAAACTGTTGATGTACATAAGTGAAAGCTTCAGGGAGTGACATCTTTTGTAATGATTTATAAATCACAAATAAGGAAATTACATATGATTAAAATATAATTTTTAAGACGGCACGCTTTTAAAATAAAATATTACTTAAGGAAACGCCATTTGTTGTAAATAAAAATGTCATTCCCTCCAGTCATCTTCATACACATACCACAAAAGATGCATTGGTTTTTCTTTGCCACTGATTACAAAATGTTCCTAAGTTCTGCTTCAAAAGTCCACATTCACTATGGAACGATTCAAAATGATTCTATTTCTTCTTCAGTATTTAGAAAATATATCTATTTCAAAGAGCCAAAGCTAAACACTTTTTTAATTGAAACAAATTATCTAAACCGAACACCTTAAGATTTAATTTAAGAACACGATTCAAAATCTTTTAAAATCCAATATACAATTATTGCCATTCTGTTTTTAGAGAAACAACGCAGTGTAGCAGGAGTTTGTTGGTTGCCAAAAAGTACTTTAAAACGTGTTAAATGTTTAGAATGATATGAAGGAGACAAATGTGTTCAATATACGTAAACTCCCATATAACTTTGGCAATAAGTTGGTACATTAAGACCTGATAAATATTATTCAATAACTATACAATAACCATCCGTTATTAAATTTCTAAACATTTCAGAGATTTATTATAGTATTCATAAAATGTTTTCAACTATTCTAAATATTTATTTTTTATGTATTTTTCCTCATTACTTCTTTTCATATAATATTATTTTTATCTTATGTACGTCTGCAGGTAGTGATAACAACTATTTTCCAATTTAAGTTTTATTTATGCACCTTGTTAGAATTAATGCACAGAGTTCGATAACATAGAAAAACACAGTTGACTGACAGGTTTTGTAAAACTTGGAGTTGCACAAACGTACCTGTATATTTAGGGGATTCCTTGTGTTTTCTTACATACAAAAGTATTGCAAAATAGAGTAAAAAGTGGTTAATTGTTGACTTTTCTTTCAACATTCGTAACCAATAACGCCTATACATTCATCTCACTAGCCAATTTTCCAATCTATAGATTTTTCAAGGAAATTATCCAGGAGGAAAAATATCAGAATTACAAATAACAGAAATTTATAATTTTACAATTACGTTATCTCATTTTGCTTATATTATTTACCATGAGACCAGTCGGATTCTACATCAAGGTTTATGTTCAAAATTATTCATTATTTTATTGGATGAGCCACTTGAGGGGCTGAAAAAATCATTTCTGTCTGTCTTCTGTACGTCAGTTCGCTCGATATCTCGAGAAAAAACTGGCTAGACTTGTAAATCTTGCATCAAGCTTAAATTCTATACAGGCAATATCGAGTTTTATGATTGTGCATGTCATTCCAGGAATATTGGCTGAGTGTTATGGAACAATTTGGTATATTTTGTTTGGGAATATTAATATCATTGGGAGTATAACAGGAACGAGAAAATCGTATTCAACTAAATTTGTAAAAAACGACGTAATATTTTAACATGTGATATAGTAATATATGTAGCTTACCTATCCGTCCGGTAGACTTTAGAGTTTGTGTATTAAATTTAGTTTCTGCATACACAAGAACGAGTTTTATATTATTATGCATATCATTGATGGAATGTGGCTGAGCGTTATTAAAGCCTATTACTTAGTAGGCTAGCAATATTTCCCTTCGGTCTGCTAGGGAAATAAACATTTTTTCTGTCTAATAAGGCGTCTGTCCGAAGGATATCTCAAAGATGAAATTAGCTACTTACTAACTTGAAATTATTCATGCAACCTTACTGAAGCTATATTGTGTGGCATACCTCTACAATGTTTTAAAATGTTTATAGTGTATTTATAATCGTATTTACTGGAGGAATACTTTCAAATTTTTACATAGACGTGCAATAATGATGTGCATATAGACGTGAAATAGCAAAGTTATTGCAAGCAACATAAGACGTGCAATACAAAGTTTCTTGTCATGGGTTTTACACAAAGGTGAAATAAGGACATAATCGAGCCTGTAACATATAGCTTCTTTCCGTCTTTAGTCCGGGAAGTAAGTATTTATACCAATATTATCCGCATATTCCCAGGTAAGGTTACATATATCAAACTAACGCAAGGGTTAATTAAACAGGGGTAGTGATAATATTATTTATCATACATATCTAACTGAGTGTCTTGTATATAGTATGGCATTTAAACATATATCTATAGTTTTTTAAATACAATTTTTTATATCCCAAACTTGGTGTTTCCCTAACTAAGAGAACTTCACAAAGTAAATTCTAGTTTTGGAACATACATCGATAGCAAATGTCCAAAATTCTGGTACCTTATAATATGTTTGTTTCAATTAATGGTTTCTATTGCATATTCATAAAAATGAAGAACTACATCTTTCCCCACAAACATTACACTTAAGTTAAAAGCTTTATCTATTAAGAACCCTTTAATTAACGAAGTAACATGACATTACTTGTATACGAATGTTGCTCATCAGTATTAGCAAAGATAATTTTTAGACTTTTTAGAGTGCTTAGTAAAAATTATAGCCTAAGAGCAGTTAGCCAATTTTCATTGTACAAAAACATCAGAACTAAACACAACTAAACCGTCAGACATTATAAATGGTAACATCTGCTAACGAGATAAAGAGACAAGTTTTGCCATTAACAGCCAGTTAGCTGGTCTTTAAATGTGACTTATGGACCAATATGACTTAAGTGTGTCAAAAAGAAATGGTCTGATACAAAGTCTTGTTTAAAGGTTTTAACCCTTTCGATACCCTCTTATTTCGACACCCATAAAACTAGTGCGCCTCAGTGTTCTTTTTCAGGCGAAATTACTCTATTCATTCACGAGAAACTAATTGCAATGTTATAATTGGTTGGCAAATTGGATCTCGGCTCCAATACTAATATAAGCAACTCGTCTGATCGTAGTCGTAGAAGCAAACTCGATACTTAAGAGATCTTTGTATCCCCGACGCCTTTGTGGCTCGAGTGGTCAGCAGCTAAAGACCCTAACAAGGTCAGCAGATAACGAGCACATCCCCCGCAAGCTCACGGCTACATCGCCCGCAAATAAAGCTACTTTTACACCGGCTTTTCAGAGATTTGCCTGCTACCCGTTACTAATAGGGTAAACATCCCTCTCGGACAAGAGACGCCCCTTCCCCTCTCGCGCACTGACAGACCACGCAAAGTGGACAATCCTGTGATGTTCGCTTTGCTGGGAACGTTTTTGAAAGGTTTTCGTCAAAGTATTACAAGACGTCCATTCGTTATACTGTGTTATCGTTCGAACAGAAGTAAAGGACAACACTTATTATTTGTAATACGTATAAATGTTTAAAAGGGAAGGAAGTATAAATACGGCTACCTCCTCACACTTAATGCGTTCAGAAACCAGGAGTCAATTAAGCAGAGAATCTCTTTAAGATAGAATAAATGAATTTAAACTCCTAGTAGTTATTACTAGGACACTGAATCAACAAAAAAAAGTCAGTAAGCAAACGAATGCAATTTTGTTGAGATTACTTGTGACGTCCTTAATGTTAATTTTGAAGTCTCGATAAATAAATAAATATAAAAAAATAATAATTTGTTGCTCTAACACAAAGTGGCGTAACATCCGTAATTACAAAACAGTAACTGTTCCTACGCATTGATTAAAACCACACGAAAAAGGTAAACCATTAAATGTAATGAATTTTCATGAATATATATATATATATATATATATATATATATATATATATATATATATATATATATATATATATTTCCCACGCCTATAACTATTCTTCTTGCAAAAGGTTTACATTGAGGCATAATTTTAAGTTTCAGACCACTTAGACTGCCATGGTAAATATCTTATTTGCCCTTTTCTTATTTATATTTCTTCAGAAAAAGAATGTAATACTGTTTTTATCATTATTCGGTTATATTGAAAACAACACAGCTTTTGTCGCAATTCTCGACAGTATTATTTCTAGTTCATACTTCTTGCGTTAATGTCCGAAAAATAATTTCTTTTGATTAAATATATTTATTAAACATCTATGATTTTAAAGAAGGTCGTAATAAAAAAGTATCTGAATCGCCAAATGAATATCCCAAGAAAACATTATATATGTTGAAATCTTCTCTTTTTGTTGCGCCAGGTCTAGTAATTTTTGGCCTAAGTACTATCTTCATTGAAGAGTTTGGTGTATCGGCACATTTCCTTGCGCCCCATGTCGAAGCAGCTTCCTTTCATCAAGCGAGCATAAATATCTTAATAACATATAACATCTTATTTTTCACAGTAAGATGTCTCCGATTTTTCTGGAGATCAGACATGGTCATCGAGAGACACTCTACGCAAAAATTGCTGCAGTCCCAGCAGCGTGAGATCTCCAGCAAGGACACCACTTGAAAAATATATCCTACGCGAACGTCCCATAAAACGTTCCTGAAATCAGTTTCCTGATCATCGTGTGTAATAAACTCCAACCCATGCTAAATACTCTGTTTCCCTCAGTCAGGTTTGGAAGATGAATCCTTCACACAGGGTTTCATCAAAATCTTTTCTTGAGATCATCAACACCCTTAACCTTGACATCATAAGGGTCATTGAAAGACATATCTGTATCCAAACTTTTACAATTGCACGTGATGTCCATAATAACAACTTATAAGCAAGATGGTTGAAACTAGTTTACAGTAAACATTGATATGAGTTCCCAAGCTTACCCAGGGTATCTTGTTGGTATCAAATACTATCGCAGTACCCCGTCCAGTTTTTGCACCCCGTAAAGAATAAATTTTAATACAAGTATCTCTCTACTACAACCATTCCAAACACCCCTGTGTGGAATAGTTTTTGTTTGAACAAAAATTATCAATGTCAAATATACATATCCATGCCATAACCTTGTGATGCGCTGCCTGGATACTTGTAGTCTAGTAATATTTTTACTGTTTACCTGCTTTGCTGTTCAAAGTATACAGAGACGCATGGAGCAAATCATTATTTACAGACGGATTTCTGAAGGAAGATTGTTTAATACTGGTGTCCTAGAGTAAATAAAAGTAAGCGAAAATACATTATGTGATTTTTCCATCCATTACCTGCTAATATACTTTTAAGAGGCTTAGTATCGAAATGCTGATGCTCGACATATAAAAACGTTAGTGATAGTAGAAAGTTAGTGATCCTTTTTAGTTTTCTTTACAGTTTGGTAGTATCTAGGCATATAGATTATCATGTTACATCTTTCAGTCCTTAATCAAACGGTATCGTATGGTGTATTCATATATCCGGGTACTGCAACACTCTCACTGACAATCCTTTGGTAAATCCCCAAATATTTATTTATTATATTATTATTTATGGTTAAAAATCGAGTAGCTATACGAGTAGTGGTTATTGTGCTAGTTCTATTTGCACGCACAAAATTTATCAAAAATAAGCTCATTGAACAGATTATTTCATTTCATAATTTTCCCTATTTCATACTAAAAGCTACTGAGCTATAATTAACGTTTCTTTAGCGGTGTTCTAGGTAAGGGTGCCTCCCAAGCACTTAACTGCGAAATACGTTATGAAATTTAACCTAACATTAAAAAAGAAGAATCTTGGTATTTTAATGGCAACAGATTATTCCAACTGTTTTACATTAAAAGGAGAAGAACTGTTTGTTTTTTTCACTGCACAAATTCTTTAGAAAAAGACGAATCATCACAGAACAGTTGATCTTTTCCCCGGTTAAACGAAGACAATGCCTTCAGCTTCCAGGGAAAGAAACTTTGGCCTCGCTTCTGCAGAGCTCTTTGATGTGGAGTGTGACTGTCGACAGGAGACCTGGTTACAATGGAGATTGAGGCCGGGCCGCATTGTAGCGTCGTTAAGCGATCCCGACCCACCTTTGTGCGACAATACGTCCTTTGCCAACTTAATTGCAGTCCCTTTTTGTATCAGAGGCCGGAGGCTGTGGCGGTGAATGGATGTAATGGAGACGCGTTACTGTTCTTGCGGTGGCACCTCTGTAATTACATTACCTACACTAACGTCGGGCCGGCCTGCAGGAGGTAGAGTGGTGGTAACTGGATATCGAGGGCAGGGCAACGTACAATCAGAGGGGGGGGGGAGTTTGTGGGTCATTTATAGACTAAGGATTTGAGGTTTGAATGCTTACTGTTCCTCGCTTTTGATCTTTTCTACCCTCAAGATGATAGTAATTATATATTATGTTCTTCTACTCCATATAATTGGACGATGTATAGGGTGTTCTGAAAAAAGGTGCCCATAAGTCAGGGCGTGATTCCTCACATCAAAATAAGAAAAAAAGGTCTAATTAACATAGGTCCGAAAATGCTTAGTTACCAAGTTATACAAGGTGAAAGATTTCGTCTGAATTTCAGTTCCCCTGCTGCAACGAAGCCCTACGGGTATTTGTTGGCTGTTAATTAAGATGTACAATTTAGCGTACTTTATGTAAAATGAACTGAAAAATTGAATAAAACCGTTTCCAGACCTGTAGCTACAGTAGTTTTTAAGATATGTGACGAAATACGCGAAACTTGGTCCCGAAAAACAAGTTACATTTAGGTTTGAAGCAGATTTACTATGTTAAATGTACAATAAACACAAAATATTTTTTCACGGTACTTGTAGAAAATTTAATTTCGAAGAGAAAGATGTAAAATAAGTCTATGATAGACAAACGCAAACTTTAAAAACTAATCCTTAATTACATACAAAACGCATGAAAAATAGACAAAATCTGTTAAGCTCTCTACAAATGTAATATTGAAATTAAAACAGCTGTTTTGTTAAAATATTTGATTTGAGAAACAAAATAATTTCTATTTAAAACATATGTTTTAACAATGTAACATTGTTTATAATAATTTAAATAAACATTACAAGCAGCTATTTTTCCATTGCTCATTAAGTGCGTGTGTTGATCTGTACTTTAATACAAGTTAGTGCGAGTGCCGTTGAAGTTAATTTTTGATAGCTAATAATATCTTATTCATCATGGCAGGTAATATGAATATTATGTACACTAATGGTGAAATGGCAGACATGCATTTAATGTACGGTCTTGCACATTGCAACAGTCGTCAGGCTAGACGACTCTATCAGGAACATTTTCCTCATAGACAGTTACCGACTCATAAAATGTTTTCTTCCATTCATAGAAGGCTAAGCGAGACGGGAACCTTTAAATCTGGAAAAGTTGGTAGATCAGGACGGCCACGTACAACGTGTACAGCTGAATTGGAGGAGGGCGTGTTGGACGAAATAGAGAATCATCCTGGAAGAAGTACTAGAGAACTAGCCTTGGATTTCGGTGTTAGTAATTCAATTGTCTGGAAGATTTTACACGAGCAGCAGTTGCATTCTTATCACTATCAAAGGGTCCAGGCTCTTTTGCCTCGAGATTACTTTCCTCGTGTTCAGCTATGCCAATGGCTTATCCAAAGGTGCAGAAATCCACATTTTTTAAATTACATTATCTTTACTGATGAAGCAAAATTTTCAAGAATGGCTATTCTTAACACCCACAATACTCACATGTGGGCAATTGAAAATCCACGTGCTATTTCAGAGAACCGTCACCAATATCAGTTTTCTATAAACGTATGGGCTGCTATTCTGGGTGATAAAATTTTTATTAGTTTTTTACCTGATACGCTCAATGGTGAAAATTATTTACATTTCTTGACGACTAATCTGAATGAGTTACTCGAAGATGTGCCACTATACACACGCAACAACATGTGGTTCATGCAGGATGGAGCTCCAGCTCATTACACATTACAAGTAAGAGAATTTTTAAATGAAGCATATCCAAACAGATGGATTGGTCGAGGAGCCCCAGTAGCATGGCCTGCAAGGTCACCTGACCTCAATCCTCTAGACTTTTTCTTATGGGGACATTTAAAGACGCTTGTCTACGACTCGCCTGTGGATACCATAGAAGAGTTGCGAATAAGGATTGTTAACGGGATTCAAAGGATACGTGAGACACCTGGGATCTTCGAAAGAGTTCAGCAGTCTATGAGAAGACGGCTGGATGCTTGTATTTTGAATGAGGGGAAACATTTTGAACATCTACTGTGACGTGGTTAGTTTTTTAGGACAAGTGTAACTTTTTTGTTGAATGATAATTCAGATAAATTTTTTATGTATGATAATGTATGATTGTTAAAAATATTTACTTGATAAAAAATAATAGTAACTCATTAATTTGTTTTAATAAAACAGCTGTTTTAATTTCAATATTACATTTGTAGAGAGCTTAACAGATTTTGTCTATTTTTCATGCGTTTTGTATGTAATTAAGGATTATTTTTTAAAGTTTGCGTTTGTCTATCATAGACTTATTTTACATCTTTCTCTTCGAAATTAAATTTTCTACAAGTACCGTGAAAAAATATTTTGTGTTTATTGTACATTTAACATAGTAAATCTGCTTCAAACCTAAATGTAACTTGTTTTTCGGGACCAAGTTTCGCGTATTTCGTCACATATCTTAAAAACTACTGTAGCTACAGGTCTGGAAACGGTTTTTATTCAATTTTTCAGTTCATTTTACATAAAGTACGCTAAATTGTACATCTTAATTAACAGCCAACAAATACCCGTAGGGCTTCGTTGCAGCAGGGGAACTGAAATTCAGACGAAATCTTTCACCCTGTATAACTTGGTAACTAAGCATTTTCGGACCTATGTTAATTAGACCTTTTTTTCTTATTTTGATGTGAGGAATCACGCCCTGACTTATGGGCACCTTTTTTCAGAACACCCTGTATATTTCATTTCGAGTGAACATTCACAGCGTTACAGAGTGGATGCTATATCATGTACAATCAATAAAGAACTGAAATAAAGACTATCACAAAAGTCACAATGCTGTATACACGTTAACTGTAGTTAGTTGAGTACACAAGTATCATTAGCGAGCACTAAACGTGCAACTATTATCCCCAGTGTACGTGAACTGTAGAACTAATAGCCACAGAGTAAATATAACTACAGTATACATGAATCCTACAGCTTCTCTCCATTGTCGCCATGAAAGCCACGGCTTTGCACGCGTTTCAGTTCCAATATTTACGGTAAAAAGGATCAGAGGTTAAGCAAAATTTAAACTAGATTTTATTATTTAGGTTTTGCGAGTAAGACTACTCCTGGTTCGAATGAATTATATTTCGGTCACCATACAAGAGTTTCCCTCCTTGTCCCAATCAAGAAAATATAGTTTAGATCAGTAAACAACTGTCAAATATCGTTTACTTCCGGCTCTTCGCTTGTGTTTTTACTTCAGTATACGGAATAGAGAGAAAAGCGTAACTTGCCGATATGCCTTACTCTTCAAGAGATCAACTTTGGTGCCTAATTCCTTCACTGCACGCCACACGGTTCTTAAGATATGCCAAACATGTCACAGTTGACAGGTATCAGCTGTTCGCTGCTCCTGGCTTATGCAAGCGTATCTTTAAAGAAGTCGTGCTCGCTTATGCCTTGGCAAATTTTGTTAGAAAAAGAACCGCTGGAATTTTTTTTATTGAAAAATAGTTGATATCTTTTAACATTAATCTAACCTATGTAAAACAGCTAATACCTATCAAAAGACAAAATGTTTGTTGATCCCGGTTTGTGCAAGCGTACCTTTACAGTGGCCGTGTTCGCTTATGCACTGACGGATTCCGTTGAAACAAGAACCGTTAGAATTGTAATGAAATTGCTCAAATAGTTAGTTTCTAGCATATCTTTTATAACTATACGGGGTTTTTTATTTGACTTTCAATATTTTAAATAAACGTCATTTAGTTAACATTAAAGAAAATAACAAAATAATTGTTCTAATTTTCCTCTTATCTTCCAAATCTTTGTGCGAAATTGGATTTCTTTAGCTTAGCTGGTTCTAAAGATATTATTTTTGTAATACAAAATGGTAGTTAGCGGCTAAATGACACATTTTTCGACCTATACTTAAAGGAAATATTTTACTTGAAGTTACCAATACTAACTCCACAGAATTTTGTAACACCCTTTTGTGAACACCCTGTATTTTTGTATTTTTCTTCGAAAATTCGACCATCGCTGACATTTTTTCCTCATGTTTGGGATTATGGGAACATTGGTCACATATCCTGGTCATATTATTAAATAACAAGCGATAGTCAAAGTTGCAATATGCAAGTCATACATGCAAGAGTTCATATCTCGTACTCCAGACGTAGATGCCCAGCCAGCCATTCACCCCAGAAGAGTATACGGATTTGTCCCCAGAGACAATTTTGTAAATGTAGAGACTTGTTGGCTGCCGACAACTTATGATACAATATTAGTTTTCTATAGGATCCTAAACATAGATTTCACAGTTTTTGCTGCACAGCTCGAAGGATAATGCCCACCCTCTTCATCTGAGTGAAAGAGGATATGCCGGTTTAGGACACCGTTGCAGGGGGAGAGGCTGCAGGGATACACACAGGCTTGCTAAGCAGAATTTATTTAGCAAGCATTTAGTTTCACAACAGGTCCTCTGCCTTGTTGGATGTTTTCACAAACAGCTCCTCAAGATGATCGCCTCTCTTTTACCGGAAGTGGGTCTGAATACTTGCAATCTATCTGAGCGTTATTTGGTGCTTACAAAGGCTATTGTCCGCGCTTGAAAACGTACTTCCGGCAGGCGCGTGCTGCTCTCTGTCCCTCTCGCCACGTGAGTGTTCAATTAAACAAACCGGGGACAACAGTTGTCCAACAGGGGAGGTGAACTACACAGTACGGTTATCGCAGTAGAATCAGAGGAACTTTAACTGAGGCTACTAATTAATCACTATTGAGCTTAGTCCATCAATTTCGTGTTCTGTTTTCGAACCAAGTAACATTTATAGAATATAATTCTTTGCGAGAACGTGAACAGAGTTTTTTTTTTATTTTGTCAATGCGGTATCTTTTACTAAGGAGAACAGCCTCACTAAAGTAAAACTTACAAGGAGAAATTACAATTACTTAATTTTGAAAAAGTCATTAAATACAATTATTAAATTATTGAATCGCCTGCTCAATTCCAATGGCTTGGAGAGTAAACAAGAAGGTTATACAATACTCGTATTTTAAACTAGGCCATCTTAACATACGGAGGCAAAACGCTTATGTATCAACTAAAAGGGCCATCCTGGGAGCAGACATGGTTCCACGTTGTCTCCTGAAGATTTTAATCAGAGCGTCAACCTGGTTGGAAGATTCCTGAATCTATTCCTTTCTTACTATTGATTCAACTCGTATCTGTAATAGATAGATGCCTTATTTGATCTTCTTTAACACCGCTTGGTTACAACTTGACGTCAAAGTCCACAACATTCCCTGGACACAGGAATTTTAAAGATAATTGCATCTTCTCACCTTAGCGAACATGGGAGCTATAGCTACTTTGGTCATCTTAATTTTTCCATCCGTAATAAGAGACAGTACTCTACACTTTAATAGACATTTGTCACGTACTTTAAAAGAAACATTTGACTTGTAATCGTACTTAAGAGTTTGACCGCAGGGCGATATTTCTCAAATGCGCTGTGTAGAAAAAGTTCTGTGCAGACCTTCAGAGGAAGTAAAGTATCCACGTAACGGTACTACGCGTATTGCGCGAACCTGCTGGGAAAGAGTGTGCTGGTTTGACAACAAATGTATCCCAACATAATATATACTTAACTAAAGGATAAATTTACTTGTGTCTTAGACTTCAAACATATATTAAATAGTAGTGTTTATATCCTCAATAGCACTCTTGCATGGTCTACTGATATTCACCATAGCGTTCTCGCATATTTACCTCCTAAATGATATTTGACATCTCTACTTATATGCTCCATATCGTTCCATGTGTCCAACCATAACATATTTTTAGTTTCATTTTCTAATATATTTAATAGTTACAGCTTCAGTGCCACGTTAGCCACATCCTGTGTGGAGCACAAAGAGATAAACACTGTCACAATGTGACAGTAATAACTTTTATAATGTCAATATTTATCACTTAAGTTACATCAACACCCTAATAAACTTATTATATTATATTATATTATTAGGACACTTTTGTAACTTAAAAAATAAAAATAAAGTTTAAAACCCACATCTCGCCTTTCTATCCAAAGAAAGCTGTCGCATTGAAGAGGGAGGAACTTCTAAAAGTGACATTTCCTCAGACGGAGTAAAATAATCAAGGAAATAATGGCGGAAAGTTTAGAAGAAACTTGCGTCCCCACTAAACGGAGGGACGGGGTCGGGGCAAGAATGTTTAAGTATTTCCACCTTTGTGACGGCAGCCCGTGAACTTGCTCCCTTCTACAATAACCAGGCTAAGATATTCATTTCACACAATGACGAAGCGCTGAATAGAGCTCGGCTATTGTCTTCGCTCCTCTCTAATCGACATAATTAAAAACTTGTCATCTCCCTTACACTGCGATCAACCTTTTATTTAGTCCTCCTTATCTTTATAGCTCAGTTAAACGCTTTTTCCTCGATGTTTTCAAATCTTTATGGTCCTTCTTACATCAAAACGTATAATAGTAGTTATGTAAAGATTTCAAGAGTTTTAATACTTAAATGATGTGTGAATTTTTATTTAATGTTCAAATCACGTTGTTTTACCGGGAAATTAATATATAAGTACTGTAGTATGAAATTTTGTGTGTTCAAATTCTGTCTGCACCGTAGCACATTTTATCAGTACCATTGAACTTGTACTGTATCAACTCTCCTCCTTATTCTGTTTGATAAGATCCTTACAAAGTCCAATGACACATGAGGATGGATAAAATAAAGCTTAAAATGAGATCCTTATAGATATCTGTTAACGCTATTATGATGTAATTTATGGTGGGGATCTATGTAGTTTTGAAACGGAGGTAGGCATGTTTTTGGTACTATTGTTCATGGTTAACAGCTTCAGATGTTAAATTGCGTATGAGTTTTACTTTAGGTTGTGCGCATGTATGAGCTCATCTGGTTAGAATTAATTATATTTCAGACACCATGGTTGAGATTTCCTTCTTGCTCTGATTAAGATAATATACACAAAAACAAATTTGAGAAGCCTACTTTTTTCAAAAACAAGTAACTTAGGTAGGTTTGATACCTGTAGCGAAAATGAGAAAGTAATTTTGTCTTTGATATATGAGTTCCACTACTGATCAAGCATTGTATACTTAATATTTGCTAAAGTTTACAGTTAAAAGTGTATTTCAATAAAAGGTCCGACTTTATTATCTCGATAATGTTTGTGGTCAACAGTAATTACAGAAAAGGTTGAAATAAAGAAGTCTTGTTACTTTTAAGCTTTATGCTTTCAAGCTATAGACGGAAATAAATTTAATATAGCATTTACGTTAATTAAACATCTTGCGTTGTTACATTTTAATGTTTGCAAAGAACAGTTGATTACAAGAATACATTTACTATCTGTTCATTAACCAAAAAGGAAGTTTTAAAGCCAGTGAAGCGTAGTCCAAAAGGATTTTAGAAATAGGAATAGTCCTATATGTTAACCAGGAACCCTTCTAGTATTTTTTACGCCAATTGACAGTACTTTTAGTTTTTAACAGATAATCGACATTAACTGTAACACTTTTATTCGTCCCACACCACTTTTTTTAAGTATTCAATTTACATATTTTAAAGAGCCTTTAGTACGTATTTACCTATACATACTACTGATCCTCCCTTAAGGATCAATAGGTGCATTAATAATAATGACAGAACTGTAAATTGTACGTCACTTCCACAATCGATGAGCATATACCTGGATGTCACAATATACAACGTTACTATAAACAACAATGATAAAAACGGAGAGACCAAATTAGGACTGTAAGGAAATCCTAATTGGCAACTCAATTTCTAGGCTGTTGTCTTTTGGAAGTGGCTTTGAACAGTCACGTTATATATAAAGTCTGTTGATGGCCAACAATTTAAAACAAGGTGATGACTATTTTAGATGTGCTTTACTTAAGCTTCCAGACCTGGCGAGAGGAAAACTCGCATTTCTAATGTGTGTGTGTGTGTGTGTGTGTGTGTGTGTGTGTGTGTGTGTGTGTGTGTGTGTGCGTGCGTGCGTGCGTGCGTGCGTGTGTGTGTGATTCTCTTTTGTTGAAGATATGTCCATTATGTCAGAATGGATGTTGTTTGGGATCCCATGAACAGAGAATAAGTTTAAAGCAGTATTTTATATATATTCTCCAAGCTACATCCATTCTGACAGAGGAAGTTTAGTTTTGTCTGATGAAATAAGGACATATCTTCATCAAAAGAGGATTGCTACAAGTTTAACAAGTCCATACAATCCTGCTGGAAGGACAAATTAGGAGGTTCAATTGAATTATATGAAAGACCGTTACATTGTCACTAAAATAAAAAAAGACTGGACCAACGATACTGTGAGTCTGTACTTCCAGAATCTCTATATTCGATACATTGTTTACTATGC
Organism: Homalodisca vitripennis; assembly: GCF_021130785.1. Classification (NCBI taxonomy): domain Eukaryota; kingdom Metazoa; phylum Arthropoda; class Insecta; order Hemiptera; family Cicadellidae; genus Homalodisca; species Homalodisca vitripennis. The sequence continues at coordinate 171,994,362 of NC_060208.1, forward strand.
ACAGCAACAATCTGAATTCCACATGAGAGGATGTTCGTACATCCACACCGATCGGCTAATGGTACTTTACTACCAGCATGGTTACTGCAACCTGGCCCAGTACTAACTAGACGAAATATAGGTACCAGCAAATACGAACCGATAATTAATGAAGTTAAATTAGTAGAAGCAAATCTGCAATGCGCACTTTTTCGTTATCCCAACGAAAAAGAATCTACCATGTCACTAAAACATTAGCTCCCAAAGGTGATAAAAGTCTAATGGTGACTGACTTGTCCAATTTATTACAATAACAAGAGACTGATCATAAACACGAATACATATCATAAGGAAATAAATAAGATTCTTCAAAAGACACTGAGGCTGAACAGTTTAATAAAGAAAATCAAATAGTTTCTCCTCGAAGAGAATCAAGAATAAAAAGGATCCCCAAATTATTCAATGACTATCAACTAACTTCAGTGGGGGAGAAAGGAAGAAGAATAATTTACTTAAGAATGGAATGGAGAGAATAATTAATTTACTCTTTGTTCAAACACTTATGTATGTATGTATATTTGTATGTCACAACTACTTTTTCTGTTAAAAACAGCGGTTTTCTTTTAAAACAGATACTCTGGTTTTGTTTGAACAAGTAGTTACGGAGCGAACGATTCGTTGAATTATGTTTGTGGCAGGTAACTCATTTTTTGTTCCTTCAGGTATTGTAAATTATGACGTTTCACAGTGTCAAAGAAAAACAATTCTTAGTACCTTAAATATAGACATTCTCAATTTCGTTCATGAAGTAAAATCCAGAATGAACTAATTTGAATGAATTCATCGGTGCTGTTCTCTATAATAAATCTAATATAATTCTATTATATTGTCATTACTATACCATGTATCATCCAACAGCTGCTGATATTTATATAGTAAATACAGGTTCTCTAAAAGTACAACACAACACTTGACTCAAAACTAAATTTCGGAGACCTAAGTCGAAACCTCTGGGATCTAAATCCCCGAGTTTTATCCCAGAAATGTTTGTATTATGGATACAATAATTTATTTGGACACGCTCCCGACAAATATTTTAAAATAACCTTTCTCATGTGTTAAGAAATCATAAGAGTTGGTATCACCAACTCAAGGTAGACATTTTAAATTTGCACTGCCAATCTTAATTCTAACTGACAACAGCAACATTTTTTTGTCCAAAGGTAATAAATAAAAAAAATATTCAGACATTTTTATTGTCACTTGCCTGAATGTGCGATCACTATGCTATATGAGTACGTCTAGTTTTAAAACTTCCAAAATATAATTTAAAGAGCAGACCCACAGGCGCCTCACTCTCCAAAGTCACACGATGTATTTGGTGTACTGTGAAGCAAACGCCACCCCTCCCTCCCCACCTCCCCTTCCCACCACTAGCCTTGCTACAGCGACAACGACGCGTATAATTTGTAATTTATAAGCAAAGACGACATTTTAATGTGGCTCAGATTATTCGCGACCCGGCACGGAAAGTTTCTTGCTGTTTGGAACACCTTTTCATTTTATTCTTCTCCTTGCCGAGCAACTTTTCACTCGTCTTTGACAGCTACGACAGAGTTCACAAATATTTAATTGCTTCACAAAGATGGAATTATCTGTTTTTGTTCCTCGGAAATGATTTTAAAAGGACTTAGTTTGCGAGGCTGCCTCTTTCTTCTCCTCTGAGAGCCCCTCCCTCAGTTATTGCTAACGGCCCCCAAACAACCCCCTCCCTCCCACTCAGAGTGAATGGTGAGAAATTGTGGTTTCACAGAATCTGACTATTTTATAAGGAACTTCACTTTTCTACATAATATATTTGTTAAGTTCTTTAGTTGGATTTCCTTTCCAATTATCTGTGATCTCAAAGTAACTGTTACCTATTTATATTCAATTTATGGTATTATATCAATTAAGCCGTGATGAGCCATATAGTGAGAGTACGAGTATACCTTGCTAGACTTGGCTGGACATTTAAAATGGCTTGCCTTATTGTTAAATTACATTGAGACATGATCGTTGTGCGCCTAAAATTAGATTTGGGCGAGAGATAGTAGTGATTACGTTTTTTGTTAGATTAGTTTGTTCCAATGTTAGAGATACGATTGTTGGTGGAGCGAACGTTAGATTTGGGCAAGAGAAGGGAGTAAGTAGGTTTTATGTTAGATTAGCAATTAAATTGATTTGTTCCAGCGTAGATTATATTGAAATACTCGTATGATCAGTGGTGAAACATTTTACCTCAAACAACTGTTGGGTACTCGTCACATCACTCACATGGATAGGACGATGATACTTTTAGGCGTCTTTGCTTTTGATATAATACTTTATCAATCTGATTGCCAACTTATTTCTTTCACTGCCTGAGTCGTATAATTGTTCATCACTTCATTAATGCTTGAAGTTGGATTCTTTATCATAATGAAAATTTGGCTCTGTAGAGGATACGGAAGGAATGATGATCAAAGCACTTCTATACATCTACTTCGTCACATTGCTTTGAAAACATTTATCGCTCTATTTAGTTATTCAGTACGTATTGGTAAAACTTAGTTTGTTTTTAGATTTTTGAATTTTTTTATAGTTCTTTCTCTTTTCCTTCGAGTCGGGTTGCCGAATTTCTTCTCATATGTTTCGTTACAATTCGCTACATTCATCTTCAATTGTTGGGGCTCCAGTAAATTTTTTGCTGAGCTAGTATTCCAGCTCGTAGTACACATATTTACCGTCTCTGTGTGAACGGTTTTCTGGTACTAAATAAACACTAACAAAGTAGGATAAGTAACAAATATGACAAATACCTTTACCAAAGCACTTAACCAGTTTTGTTATTTCTTTCTCCTCCAATTCACTCTTTAACGCCTGTATGTGGTCAACGAGCCATGTTTACAAACTTTGGGTTTATTAATAATAGCGTGTCCTGATTTAATAATGCTATGATCTATTTAACAAGAACTCTGTGTTACCTTCGTTGAGGCCTGGAACGAAACCAATTAGAAATAATAATACATTTCCCAGAATGGCTCAATTTTGCCATTAATGGTTTATACGTGCCAGTATAACACTTCAATAGGTACAGCAAAAACTGATAACACTTATATTTTCTTTGTTTGAAGTTTATTTTTGACAATGGAAGGATTGTGAAGGAAACAGGATTTTTCCGGACATTTGCCATCGTTCAGTAAAACATAAAATCAGTAACAATGTTTCGAGATCTCTTCTTCAGGTAAATAACTAACCTAACACATAATTACAAACTTACATTTTAACAATCCTCTGGATTTCTAAGACTGGCACATCACTAACAGCAAACGTCCAAGTTTTTGAGGTAAAGTGTAAGGATTGATCTAATCCTTGTAAGTAGATCTAGTTCGTTACCGAGGATGACTGTTGTACCGGGTAGAGCTCCCTTAGTCTTAAAGGCTTTAACTGGAGGGAGACACCTATCCAGCCCGGATTGAGCGATAAAGGCTGGATGGAACCGAGCAACTGTCTATTCTCTCTCCTCATGGTAGCTGTACCATGGAATCTCGACAGTATACGGTTCTAATCCTACGTCCTTAACGCCATTCCACACTGCACATGACTAACGTGGCTTGATGTACGCTAGTTAATCAGACCGTTCATACTGCAGAGTTACGACCACGCGCCGCGCCTGACTTGTACTAGTCACGCTTGGCTACCAGTCACTCATCGAGCGATCTTTTGGAAACGTGGCGGACAGGTTTCATGTTTCGCATGGGCAGGGCGAGTCTGCCGACCACGTGAAATTTGGCTATAAGTACCCAACACTTCATGTTCAAATTTCTTTAATTCCGGAGACATCACATAACGAATAAAAATCATAAGAATTATTTTTTATAATTTTAACACTTGGCCATAATTAAAGCATTAATAAAATCTACAAATATGTTCTCATTCTTCCCTTATTCATGCCACAATATTCTCACATTGAGAGTCGTTTGTCAGTATACTGGTTGTGCGCCACCCTCTCGTCAGCACTAAAATGCTTAAAACACCGTTTCTAACGAGTTTTTAGCACGGCGATATTTGGAGCATTCTTTATTGAATTTAGCAACTTGATAAAACGAACCCCTGCCTACGATATTAAAAGTTCTGAAACCGTCTTCCTGTATCTCCCAGTTTGGTAGGTTGCCTCTTGTCTCATATTCATATATGTCCCGGCCCCTTCTCAGGGTAAATTTAGAAATACACAATGTACATATTGGGCAGAGTCAACTGTTGTAATGTCTTGAAGGTTTCCTTGCACGATTCTCTGAACTTCAGTTGTAAAAGTATCCGAATAACTTGTTTTTGTTTCTACAACTTTCTCTGTTTTATACAGTGGCGTAGCGACAGAGGAGCGAGTGGAGCCACCGCTCCAGGGCGGGGGCGACAGGGGGGCGGCGGGCGGACGATAAAATGGCGGGAAGCAGCCCCTTCCACGCACATCGCGGCCGTGCAGTGTCTTTGTGTCAGTCAGTCTGTCATTGACCTTGGCTGAGACAAAAGGCGTCCGTACAGACCCACCGAGTGATTGACTTACTTCAATTTACCTTTGCGTAGTGATTGCAGATTTAGCGTTAGTGCAAAGTATTGATTATATTATTTATTTTGTTGTGATGTGATTTGTGTGGTGTTGATTTATTACCTTTGGTATATAATGTCAAAAAAACTAAGTGGTGCTGAGTATCGGAAACGAAGGTTAGAGAAAAGTCACGCAGAAAATCTTGAACTTAAGAAAGTAAAGAAGTTATCTACCTACTTTTCGAGGGACCCTTCAGTAGTTGCAGTTTCTCAAGAACCCACTTGTAGCTCACAAGTACCTACAAGCGATGAGGACTTGGAGCAAACACCTGTAGGCTTACCTGAAGATGCAGAAGACCACGCCCTTCTTCAGGAACCTTTTAGAAAATGTAACAGCTGTTATAAGTTCTTCTGATAAGGGTAATTTTGAAAACACTCTTACAGCCGAACAAAAACGGCAAATAATAAAATTAGGCCCTCATCAGCCTAAAGGGCCATTTCCAAAAGAATCAGAAGGGAGAAATAAAAATAGGGGATTTGACGAGAAATGGTATTTTCAAAAGAATAAAGAAAACCAATTGAGTATAAAACGTAATTGGTTATGCTATTCAAACATCCTCAATGTTTGCTATTGTCAGCCATGCTGGCTTTTCAATATGGCCTATACTGATGTGGGATTTTCGAAAGGTACGTCTGATTGGGTACATTTAGGTCGAAACATAAAAGACCATGAAGAAGATTCGCAAAGTCATGCAATTGCGTGTGAAATATACTATCGCTGGCAGTTAGGCCTAACAGTTGATAGTGAGAATCTGGAGGAGATTAAAAAAGCCACTGATTACTGGAGACAAGTTTTAAGGCGAGTGGTGGACGTCATTATTACGTTAGCTACAAACGACTTACCACTGAGAGAGCACAGATTGTGTAATGACGATGAAGATGCAACTAAATCGAAAGGAAATTTCCTTGAGATAATACATATGCTAGCAAGATATGACCAGGTCCCTGCAGATTTAATTAAGTTACCAAAACGTAGTGTTAACTACCTTAGTCCTCAGATTCAAAATGAGCTGATCAACCTGATTTCCAAAGAGATAAAAAAAGAAATCAAGGAAGAAATGAAAAAAAGCCCCTATGTGTCTATTATCTTTGATACAACTCAAGATATAGCGAAAACCGACCAGCTGAGTACAGTGTTTCGTTATATAAAGATAAAAACTGACGAAGGCGACAGGCCAGTACAACTAGTCATAGAAGAAGCGTCCGGGGGATTTTTGGAAGTGGAAAGCCAGAAATCAGAATACTTATCAAATGTTGTTTTTAATATCATAGAAAAGTATTCAGATATATCTAAAGTTCGAGGGCAAGGCTACGATGGAGCCGCTAATATGAGTGGTATATATTCAGGCCTTCAAGCAAGAATAAAACAACAAAATCCTGCAGCTAAGTATATTCACTGTTGTGCTCATGCCCTTAACTTGGTAATCAACGATTCAGTATCAAACATTCCTGAAATCAGAACCTTTTTTGATAATGTTCAAAGTCTTTATGTATTTTTTAAAACTATGTCAAGATGGGCACTGTTGACTAAGTCGGCTATGTTACAAAAAACCTTAAAGAAAGTGTGTCCAACAAGGTGGACTTCAAGAAATCAAGCCGTCGACGCTCTTCGATGTGGTTATTTTGACATAATGAAAGTACTGACTTTCCTAACGTTAGAAGGTAAAGACCAAGAAGAAGTACACCAAGCTAAATCACTTTTGAAATATTTTGAGCAGTTTCCTACAGTAATATTGATAGTTATTGAAAGTGTGTTGCTTGAAACTATGGACATCATTTCTAAAAAACTTCAAAGTACCGAAGAAGACTTGGAACACGCAACAAAAATGCTCTTAAATCTCAAAACAAAAATTAACAAACTTAGGAATGAGTGGCAAACCGTTAAAGCAGATGCAACTAAGCTTTGTTTGCAATGGAAAGTTTTACCACATTTCATTGACTCAAGAACAAAAAAGAAGACAAGAATGTTTGATGAAGTGCACGTTGATGACCCTATTAAAGACAATGAGAAACGTTTCCGGGTTGAGGTGTTCAACCGTAGCCTTGACATAATCACAACACAGCTGACAGAGCGTTTTGAGGCTGTTACTCACATGAGTAGTTTCCAATGTCTGAAGCCTTCTTTTTTAGTTGGAGCAAGTGATGAAGAAATCTTAGAATCAAGCAAAATTTTGATATTAAACTACCAAGATGACGTCTCCCTTAACTTAGGTCCACAGCTTGTAAGGCTAAAAACTTGTTTTTTAAGTCACGTGGAAAAACTCAAAAGTATAAGGGATCTTGCAGATACTTTAATAGTGCTTGCTCAAATTGGTTCCAGCTTTCCAGATGTTGTGAATGCTTGTTTGATTTTTTTGACACTACCTGTTACAACTGCAAGTGCAGAGAGATCATTTTCAAAACTTAAACTGATAAAGAACTATCTTCGCAGCACCATGTCCCAAGAACGTCTGAGTGCCTTAGCAACCATATCTATAGAGCGCAGCAGAGCCAGGCACATCAACTTGGACGACACAATAACACAGTTTGCTAGCATGAAGTCACGAAAGAAGATTAGTTAAGATAGTAATATGCGAGTTGGTTTTGTAACTACTTAACTACTATGTTCACGTTTTAGATAATGTACTCAAATTTAAACTAGGGTTTTCAATACATATTTATTAAGTATATTGAAATTTGTACTTTCATTCCAAACCCTATGGAATTGAATTGAGATTTAAATACATATTGCTATACACGTAAACTCTTACAATGAACAAAACTTTATAAAGAATAGTAGACTGTAAGTTATTATAAAAAATGATGTTTGGTCAAAGACGCCTTACATTGCTGATGAAATGATGGGCAAGAAACGTTTGTTACGGTAGTGAGGTGAACTGTCGGCACTGATTGATCATGTAGGTAAAAAAGTCGGGGAAGGGGCGCTAGGGACTGAGTCGCTCCATGGCGCCAAAATCCTCACTACGCGACTGGTTTTATATATGTGCTTGTGTTTTCTGTTTACAAGTGGGTAGTTCTGTGATTCTCGAGGAGTGAAAATGGATTAATTGAAGAAGTACGCACTCGTCCAGTGATTTGGGATTTTACTCGAGAACTGACTTCTTTTCGAATACTGACCGTAAAAATGTAGCCATTATATCATTGCAACAATCGCTGGCTGTGTGTAGTGGCTCGTGGCTAGCGTGAACGGCATAGCTTACATCCAGCCCCGCTAGCCACAGGCAGTGTGGAATGGCCTTTACCCATCTTAAAAATCCTGACATTCCGGAAACCAAACAGAAAACCTTTTAGATTTAAGTGAATTTAGAGATTTTCTCAGTCTCTTGTCCTAGAGTAACAACAATTAACAAAAAATTTTCCTTACATATTCTTATAACGTCACTCGCTCAATGCAGCGAGGTGTTCGCAGGCTGAAAAGTCTGTATGGAATTAGAAACATGCTTCTAAAACCTATGAAGTTCAAGCTCGTGCAGTTACTGGTTCTTTCAGTATTCTATTATTGCTATTCCGTCTATGGTAATCGAGGTAGGACACCAATAGAATTTAAAAAACACAAAACTCAGCATTACGCTATGTTACTCTTGATACGTGTTGAACACGTGCACTCCTATCAGCTTCATGCTAATACGCTTCAAATGGAAACGCTGTGCGGAGTATTGATCAACTGCATGATGTATAAAATTCTACAGTCTGGAGACCCGCAGTACCTGTGTGAGAGACTGCGTTCCGGAAAGAGGTGTCATAGCGTAGCACACGTCATGGTAAACAGCTTCACTTTGGTAAAGTGAGGCTGGAGGTGGCATCCCCGAAGGTTCAAGGAATCATTCCAGTTAAAAGTTTTAGACGTATAAAGGCTTTTTACCTGTATAGCTGATAAGGAATGTTTATTTTACTTAGTGATAATATTAGACATAACAATTATGTTTGAGACTAAGTTGTTCTGTAAAACAGAAATATTTCTGAGAAACGCTCACAATATTTTTTAAATAACAAAATACACAATTATTTTGGATGCAACTAGAATTGTGCATGGAGTATGGAGTTCTGGGTGTAGTTGACAGAGAGAAAGAGTAACGGAAGATCTGAACGCTTTTCGTTTAGCACAGAAATGTTTGTTTAGCTCGTATAATTTCTACAGATACTTTGTTGAGCTAATTCCGCCATATCCCCATCCTTTCGGAATCCTGGCCAGTCAGAGTCGATCTCAGAACGTGTGGACTAGCAGCTATCCACATTATTCATTTGACCAAAAGGACATTGAACATCCTTTGAACTGAACCCTTCACATTCTTCTAACATTTAATTAAGAAAATGAGTGAGTTTGTTTACAATCCTATGTACATAAATAAAAATTATTCTTATTCACGAACTACTGAACGTTAATAACTGTTGTTTTATATGTAACACAACATTTTTGATGTTTGTTTTAAAATCAGTAATACAACTAAGTTTCTAATCATTGTTCTTCAATTATATTTTTAATGAAACCCCAATTAAATATGAATATTTAATTGCTTGAAACGAAAGTGATCCCTTCTCAGATTCACAATTTAAACTACAAGCATTTCTAGAAACATTGTAAATATATCACCGGCCAACCCTAGGGTTATAGATTAAAATATAGAATAAAGCCTAATGTCAATACACTTTTATTTTTTGTCTGATCATTAGCAAAGCGTAAAAACGAGATGGAAAAATCTCATTTCTGTCTGTCCATATATCTGCATGATATTTCGAGAACGAACTAATACATAGACTTGACATTCGTATGAAGCTTCATTTCTATATCTGAAACATTGAGATCGGAATGGTGCGTGTCACTCCATGGGATTTGGCTGAGCGTTAGCGAACGTTTTTACATTAGCCTTATGGTTTTTTTGTATATAGATTATAGTGTAAAACCATTATATACATTAAGTATATAAATCATACCACATTTTAACATGCGACATGGTAACACATTTAGACAAACGAAATGAGTTATAGACTTTAAAGTATGTGGGAAGATGTTGAATCCAACGCTAAAACCTTTCTCAATTCAAACATTGTAGTTATATGCTTTCTAGCGGCAAACGAAGGAAATAGCGATTATAAATACATTAAAGACAACCATACTGTTACACGTTATATTGAATAAGCTCTGTCCATAATAACAAATGTTCAACATTGTAAACGTAATTCATAAACGTGAAGGAAATACTATAATATTAAAATGTATTAAAACTATGATCGAAACGTTTAGCGCTATCTGTGATTTAAAGAATAGAACTAGCTTTACCGAACAAACTCTATGCCACTGAATCCCCACATGGATGCAAGTATTATAATTTTTTAACCAGTATTATTTGCATTTATAAAGTGTTCATACAATTAGCCTATGTGTTAGTTTAAAAAAAATATATTTTTATTAAAAATGACCTTCTCAGTAGACATTTGGATTAGTCCTGTGGAGTCAGCAATTCAAGACGTAGGTCATCCTCTAATATCTAATGAAAGTACTATTTTCCTTACTATCGTCCATACCCAGTAGTATTTAACTATTGAATAATGAGAGGTCGTCATGATTACATATTTGAGGAGTTTACTGTGCGCGGTAGTCGTGATCCAGTGTGACGGTGATCCAGTGTGACTGACGCACAAGTACAATGACGTCGCTGTCAGGAGTGGAACTTGCGCCATTGTGGCGGGGATCGTTGGGCCTGGCCAGCACAAAACAAAACTGCCAACAATGAGATCAATGGGTATCAATTAAATATATTTTCCAGCAAGGGCACAATGGAGCCCCCGCCAGCGCTCTCCAGTGATTGCTTGATCACGCAAAAAACCTCACTGGCGGATACTGACAACCTATTGTGCACGGCATTGACTCCGTATAATAAAGACTATTAAATGAACACAGTGGCTGGCCTACACGACAGATGGTGGGGTGGGTGGAACCCCCTCCCCACTGCCACTACATCATTACATTGCGTTTTGTCTTTACTCCGGCCGCCATTTTACACAACTCAGCGTGAAATCTTAGACAATGTCGCCTCCGCCATAGTACCACGACGGCCGCGCGGCTGTCACTGCGCCGGCCACACAAATAAACATGGGCACAATTAATTTACGGACAAAGCCCGCTTTGTCTCTAGTTATATCGAATGTCCCGAGAGTTCCCAGAGGACACCAGATACCTCTCTTGCCGTTCACATTCCGAGTGTCATAGAACCCCGTCTTTATGCCTTTGTCACACTTGTTCTATGACCAAAAGCACAGGTTAATACGAAAGAAAAGCTCAGTGTTTATTTTCCTATAAACGCTGGATAGAACTTCTAATTATATCACTGAAAGTTCACTTCTTAATCCTGCATCTGATTGTTTTACATGAGATCCTACACCCAGTACATGACATAACGGTTAGGATTATGGGATAGTTGATGTAGCCCAGGAGCTGAGAGTCAATTTGCATTGTACTCACATTCGCTCAAGTGTGAATACCGTCAGGGCAGGTATGTGCACAAGTACGATAACCACAGCAGGAGGTAGAACCACATCGAACAGCACAGAACGACTACGTTCGAAATCTTACTATTACAAGTGTGAATACCGTCAGGGCAGGTATGTGCACAAGTACGATAACCACAGCAGGAGGTATAACCATATCGAACAGCACAGAACGACTACGTTCGAAATCTTACCATTACAAGTGTGAATACCGTCAGGGCAGGTATGTGCACAAGTACGATAACCACAGCAGGAGGTAGAACCACATCGAACAGCACAGAACGACTACGTTCGAAATCTTACCATTACAAGTGTGAATACCGTCCAGGCAGGTATGTGCACAAGTACGATAACCACAGCAGGAGGTAGAACCACATCGAACAGCACAGAACGATTACGTTCGAAATCTTACTATTACAAGTGTGAATACCGTCAGGGCAGGTATGTGTATATGTGTATCAGTACGGTACTAGAGGCGGGAGAACAACACAAAACGAATACGCCTAAAATAATAAGCACTATTAAGCATAATATACGGTAAATTGACCAATTTAAAGTTTGCTGTAAAATAAATTTTCTCTGAGATCCCAATGGTGGAAACATAATCCATGACTCACACACTTTACGCCTATTACTCTTATAATAATAAAAAATGCCACATCGTAAAAAAAGATTAAAAACAAAATATCAATAATATTCATTTGTGTATAAACTGAGTCAAGTCCGTGCATGTAAGTATTGATGCAACACGCACAAACGGAATATATTTCTCGCTTTAAACATAACGGAAGCGTGAACCAACAAACTTTGAAATCACCACTTGCTTTTTACTGTGGATTTAATTTCTCCATAAACCTAAATAAGAAGGTTATGTATGTTGAATTTAATAGTAAGTTAACGGTTAATATAATATGTTTTTTCACAATATTTTAGTAACATTTAAAACATTTAGTAAACAATACACGTTGCTAAATTTATTTAGTTCAATACGAAAAACAAATCTTAGAAGTTTACTTTTGCAAAGTCTTGTCAGGACCGTCATCGGGCTGGACCTCTCCATTTTTTACCAACTCTTTTGAGGGTGCGACGGGAAGGTCGGGTCATCTTTATTCAGGTAAGGGGCAACATAAATACTCTTTCGCAATAGTGAGGGGAAATGATTCTATATGAGTAACGAGAGGGAAAATTCTTGTCATGATGTGTGATTGGTGGGATATTCCCAGCGCTTTTTTCATAATAGTATAAATGCAGTATTACCACTGTCTTAAACATGCCCGCTTATTAGGTAGGTATTTCGCTGTCAAACAAGGTTACTTTTTTCTACAACTCACAGAGAAGTAAGTTTCCTTATTTTTCTAACCTCTTTAAAAATCTTAAGATGCTGTACGATGTGAATTTATGCCACTTTTATTTTAAGAAGTTATAACATTTCCTTATTAGAATTAATTAAATTAATTAAAGTGTAAGCCCATAACGGCATAATTAGATTGTTTCATTTGAACCATTTAACTGCCGGTCTTTTCACTCGGCCTGTACTATTCACCTTATCTTATTTATTCCATAGTTTGTTGAGAAATGCATAGTACGCATCAAATACATTTCCTTTGCTTAATTCTAAAGGGTTTAGGAAATAAATAAAATATAACGGTAGATAAGTGAAGGGATACTTGTCTATTCCGAGTATCTTAAATTTCAAATATTATATTTTATAGTGGGCAGTCAGTGAAAAACAAAACATCCAAGGAAAGCAATGTGTGTTACTGTTAGTTATAAAAATAATCGTTTTTGCCGAATATTGTAAAAAAATTCTGTTGTATGATGATTAATGGCAGTCTAACATGTAACCGTAACGGTTTGTTATAATTTAAAAACTAATTCTAAAATTACAAACTACCCCTTTAAATTGTTTCTGGATTAAAAATGTTTCAATTTTTTTATCGTTGAAATATGTTTCTTTATCTGTTTGTAGTTGATATCCACGATGTTGCTCTACCGAAAAGATACAAGCTTTGACACAGCACATACATAAAATATCAGTAGATTCATTGAACTAATAGCAATATAAATGAACTGACGATAATTTACAAAACAAAAACACCCGAATTTCCTTATTTTGAATAATTAAACAATCAGTGTTATGGATAAATTATTTTACTCGAAAATATGATTAGCTACAATTTTTTGCATTGTCAATTTGTATCTAATTTTAAATGGCTTAGGTAGATGTAAAATGAGACAAAAATATAACTACTGAATATTGAACTATTGCTAAAAGGCTTAAAACCCCGTTATTGTTTAAAAAAATTTAACTTAAAAAAGCCCATATGGGATTGCCTTAAACATATTTTTGCCCACAGTGCCATATGGGTTAAAAATTGTTTTTGAACGCCCATCCGTGAGCTTCCTAACTGTATGTTGTTTCTATAAACATTTTTTTTTTTTAATTCATACAAACATGCCATCTAAAAGGCATGTTTTCCCTCTGATTCTCCGTTTTTGTTTCTCCCTGACGTATTTGTGAAACTGTGTAAGGTATAGTGTTGTAATTTGGCAAGTATATATATCTTATTATATTATAAAATTAGTGCTAAAAATTAATAACTTAATAATTTGTAAAACTTAGCAGTTTAAAATTGTTAAAGCTCACTTCACAAACATTATTATGAGGAAAACAACTCCTAATGTATGAGACAAATTAAGACTACTTTATTCAAATACAAAATAAGACAAGTTTGTCTTTACACAATTATTGTAAGGTAAGTGCTGTGTCATCCTCATTAAGCTAGTTAATACTTAAAATTATTATTTTGCATCGAACAGCCACAAAGCTCCTTCTATTTTTTGGGGATTGGTTGGTTGTGTTGTATTTTTGTGCAAATTTGACAGCAAAATATAGAGTCAAAACTCAGGCGGGCCGCTTATAAGTGCGACTGGTTGAATAGACACTTAGTTTGTCTTTATTCTAGTCTTTATACCAGGATTTCGTACGTTGGAAATAAATCGAAGTCGAGTAAAATTAACCTACCCACCAACAACCTTTTTATCATATACGGTACAACCTCGTTTTTCCGCACCTCATTTATCTGGATATCAAAAGCTATCCGGATACGTTTCATAGAGTTGAAGATAAGCACATGGAATCACATTTGTTAAAGAATAAACCATCTTTCCAGCATAATTTGTTTTTTCCGTTAACACGTGTTTAGCGTGCAGATTTATGCGAACCAAACAGCACGCATACATCAGACAGAAAGATTCCCAGTCCCAACATCGAGAGAGTACGCCACTAGTTAGCAGCAGCGAGGTCAGTTCTGTCCTCGCTGGTTAGCAGCCGACCGCGCATCCGAGACTCCGCGTTTAACGTCAGGCGCAAGTTTAAAACTGCTCTGTAAAAATAGGAATCGTCACACATTCATAAATGTTTCACTATAGAATATTTTAGTATCTCAATGGCAATTAATTGTTTAAACTGTGTTTATCTCTCAATACTAAAGGTTTAGAATTTATATTTTTGTTCATACAGAGTTTCTAATAGGAAAGCGGCAGCTAATGTGCCATGTACACACATTAAAAAATGTGTTACGTATACAGTATTTCTTAGTATATTTTAAAAGTGGATATCCTATTATATTGAATGTTTCACTTGTTTTTAGGAGCCTATTACCTTACTTAAAAGACTGTCATAGTTTATAGTTGTATATATACAAGAATATAGTATTATGTATATAAATATTTATTATGATATTCATATTATTTTTATGGTCAACAACAAACTTTAGCCTCCTAGACTAAATTGTTCTTTTTAAACATATCCAGACATTTAAAATTCAAAAAATCTAAAGTTTAAATGTTGCTTCCTCTGTTTTGATTGCTTAATTACAGTCTTGTACATACTCAAATAGTTTCCATTTTATAGTTTTTTAAAGATTTATTTTACTTCTATGTTATAATGAACCTCTTAAGGGCGAATTAACCTTCGGATTTATTAGGAATCGGCAAAGTTTCCAAGCAGAAGGTTTACTAGCCCGGAATACCATTATCAAATAATAAAATGAGGGAGTTTAGAAATGATTATGAAGGAAAATAACTTCACCTAAGAAGATAGCATAAGACTGTTGAAAACCTGGCAGCCTGAGGCAAAGAAACAACATTAATTTATTGTTCATCGGAGATTGATTAAGCTTCAGCCAATCACGACAAAGCTCTACCCTTCCCCCCACAACTTCACTCATCTGCGGGAGTGCATTACTGGCACTGTCAGGGTCGGACTATATTTGGCAACTAAAGATAGTTCTTTACAGCAAGGCTGATGTATTTCAAAAGTTCAATTGTGTTAGCAATAATTTGCCGTGGCTTGAAACAGATAATCATGGCACATAGGATATAATGTACACAGCGTCCTGTAAAACTACAATTTGTTTAACACTTTTTATATGATCTTGTTCATACTTATGTTTTTAGACGACCTCCGTTTAGGCGTATAAATGAGGTAACTCATTTGCACATGTAGGCTATATTATGAAAATGAAACTATAGAATGAATTCACTCTCTATTGGGAAGGTAATCAGTGGGTTTCCAATGCAATGTCTAAATGATCAACGCGGTGTAAATATCAAATGAAATGAAATATGTATTTACTAAAGAAGCTGAGTTAGGGGTGTTAAACCCTCTCTACCACTCAACCTCAAATCTATCAGATTAGAAAAAAATCAGGACTTTGAATTTCAGGATATAAAATTTGACTACTTAGGACTGAACTCAAGGTCACTGCAAGCGAAGTGAGCCCTGTGTATCATCGGCCTGTGAAACGTGAAGGGATGTGCACGATTGACCAAAGGACCTTTGAGGTGCGATGGGGATTATCAGGACTCGGGTAGTTCCATTGTCAGCCGTCATGAAGAGATGGCGCCATAATCGCTCAGTGTTGGTAACATCATTAAACGTTTCTACGGCACATTTCACATACGTTTAGAGCCAGCCATCGCTAAATTACTACATCAAAGAACAACGAACAAACAAACGAAACTTGTCGAGAAATTGTTCTCCACCCTTCTCAACCGAGTCGCGTCTGTTGTTCTCTTGTACGTCTTTATGTCGTCTTTCTGCTCCAGACTCTGGCTTCTGTAGCCACTCGACCCCTCTTTGCCCCCCTCCCACCTCCTCCACCGCCACCTCCTTGTAGCGCAACTCGAGTTACCACATTCGTATTTTTTTAATTTGTCCGATTTTACGCTCCCACTTCCCTTATTGCTCCTTATTTCACCTTCGCCCTTTTACTTCCTGTTGAGAAAATAACCTTTTATTCCCTTTGGAGCCGTTTCAGCCCGCGATGACCGACTCCAAATTGTACTCTTGAGTTTTAAGTATTTCTGGCGGCATAAGGCGCCCTCAATTGCGAAAGCCAACAAAAGTGTCTGTGACAATCTGGCGCAACAGCTCTCGGCACACCGGTGTAACAAAGCAATTTATTTAATGACTTTGACAACTTAGACCTTTGGTGTTAACAGCTTCAAATGAATACTTGGCGTTTTAACAAGGGGATTAAAGTTGGAGTTGAAAGACATGGTCGGAATGCTGACAAACTAACCTGAAAAGGGAACGAGTTTATCCACTTCACAATCAAACACTGTTGATTCTGCCTCTGTTCTCTTTTAATACCTAATGAGGTATTTAGCGACTTTCTTTTGATTCTACAGCTAATGAGCAGTGTAACCTATTGAATAACCCTTACGGGTAATTAATTAAGACTTTAACATAATAGACATTACTTTCAAGCAAGGGCTGTTTATGTAATTGTAAATGTAATGTAAATGTTTATGTAAAAGTGCTAAAATATTCATTGTAATAAATTTACAATCGAAATAGTAGTTATTTCTATTACTACTTATTATTATTTCCAAATTCCAATATTGGTAGTAGTAAAATTATTCGTTTTATTAAATTATTTAATACATGAACATACAAAATTATTGAGCTCTGTAGTTTACAGTGTTAGTCCTATAAAAGACTAACATAAGGCGTATGTGCTACAGAAGACGCCCACCAGGCGTAAGAGATATAAAAGTTGTTCAATAGTAAATTATCTACAAGGACACGTTATGTTTTATGATTTTCTTCATAATATAAATCAAGTAGGCCTCATTAAGTGATAATTTAAAATCTAACAAAATATCATTCAGCATAAACTGTTACAATGCAGCATCGAAGAACCCGACAGGACGTAGCGAGAGAGTTAGCGCATAGACGGACAGACATACGGACAAAATACACTTTGACCTTTTAATACCAAATTCCATACGGGTCTTCCTAAGACTACGAGGAACCTATGTACCAAGTTTCAGGTCTCTAAGACCTTTCTATCAAGTGTTACCGCTCAGACGGACAGACGGACGGTCGACAGGAAGTTAAGAAGATTTTTCTGGTCCGTAATAACATCTTAGTGAAAGCCATGTCAACGGTATAGTCTAGGAAATCAAGGTAAGTATATTTAAAAAAAAAGAATGTTCTGCGATTGTGTTATTCGAAACAAGGGTTCTATACGGAGACAGTGTCTACTAAATTCATTTTTTTTGTTAATAGCCCGAAATTAATTACTTTTAGGAAAATTTCTGTTTTTCGCAAGGGATTTGTTCTTTACCGATTGACTACTTCTATGAGCCTTGCTTAGTGGTAAAATACCTGTCATGAACGCACAAAAAGTTGTTTAAGAATTAAAGGCACACTCCTCACATTTAAGAGTCAAAATTATCCTTTCTGTAATCATAATAACTGACGGTCATACATATACAAATACAAATCATGTCACTAATTCGATTATCATCGGCTACCCATATCGGTGTTATAAGCAATCGAGAATTATTTCAAAACGTTTGAACGACTTATAAAATATACCCGGAATGGAAACTTCTAAGTTTATGGATCAAAGGTAGTCCTAATGAAATGGAAGAGCACGTCACCGTAATGAATTCTGTATTTATTGCGATTTTTTAAGCCATTTTACAAAAAAACTTATAAATTTAAAGAAAATAGGTACAACATAATTAAAATTCTACTTCAGTGATTGGCTCATAAGTTTACAAAAGCACACGCCAGGTTATAAACACTGATAAAAATATTGTTTATGTTTATAGTACATAATTAAATTAAATGTAGAAACAATATGAAGTGAATTATTAATAAAAACATATAATGTGGACTATTTAAATTTCAATGTTGAGGTTTTGTTGTCAAAAAAGAAATCATGGTTTTAAGCCAATAACATTCAATTTGACATTACAGCCTAGAAAATATAAACATGTAATATGTGTATGAAATTAATGAAACAAACTACAAGCTTGGAAGAACCTGACAAGCAAATTTTGTAGTTGTTTTAAAATTTTTCAGAATATGTTTACTTTCTAACAATAACATTTTACTTTCCTTAACACTACAACTCAGAAAATATAAACATGTAATATGTGCATGTAATCAATGAAACAAGCTACAAGCTTAGAAAACCTTCTCAGGTAAAGTTGGCATTTGTTTTAACATTTACCAGAACTTTTTTACTTGTATCAATAAAATAAGCCTTATAAAAATATAAGTATGTAGCATTTCAGAAGACTGTAATCAAACTTATTAGTGCGGCAGAGTTATTTTGATGAATGGTTAATAATTTACGTATTAATTTCCAAATATTTTGGACTTGAACTTAGAATATTAGACAGTGTTAAAAATAATCAAACTTGAATTATTTATTCTTTAATAATTTCTTCTTTAATCCTCTAGCGGTAGCAGTGTTAGAGGATGTGTACAACGATCGCGTTCTGAATGTAGGCAACATACGAAAATATCAGTTTAATGTTCATAGTCTCACGCCCAACCACGTATTATTTTAGTTTTTAAATACATAGACTAATTTAAAAGATTTAATTACAAAAGTAAGTAGAATAGTAATTCGTATACCAAGAACTTTAGATGGTAACTCAATTTTATAGTGTTTTACCCAAAGTTTTAATTAGATATTTAAACATAAGTATTACTAATTGCTTACGAAATTTTTTTGTACATGATCTATTATTGTATTTCATAAATGTAAACTATGTCTTATAAATTAATACAATACGTTTATCTGTATTATATCAATGTTAATTGTAAAGTAAGCTTAATGTCACATTATTTATATTCGTGTTCTTCATATTTAATGTTTTATATCTCTTTGTTATGATATAAATAAAGTGAAAGCTATACATCAATTTATAAACTTTAATTTAGGATAACACTACAGGAACACAATTATACAAAGTATATTATGACGCCTTCAAACATTGGGTAGGCAGAATATGCAGTGAGTACAGTTACCGATATCACATATTAAAAATTGAAGGCGCAATGTTAAATAAACCTTACCGACCTGTCGACTTTACTCGCGTGCGTTATTCAATATTTAGGTATTTCCAAAACGGTTTCAACCAATATATTAATATTAATTAGTTGTATAAGCTGTACAGGCATATCGGTAAATATGTTCTATGCAACTATTAGTAGGTCTTTTGATAATAGTTACAATTTCATAAAGAGCTTATTTAAATTATGCACATTCTGTTATATAATTAAACAATTATAAATTAGCACGGAAGCTAAATAAAGATACGCAGCTTTGATTTAATAACGTTGTTTTAAAAATGCATCCAGGTCTGCATGTATTGCAAGAGCTTCACACGAAAGAAACCGTTTTAAATAAAATATTACAATAAGCGGAAGGAAACACCGGTGAATTCAATGTTTAGCCACATTTCCCCTGCAAAGAGCGGCAGGCTACACGCTCAGCTGGCAGCCGGTGTGGGTTTAACAAAGTATTTTCCAGTGAGCAGGGGCATTGTGCCAAGCCATTGTATACAGTTGTATTGTATACACGGCGCAGTTGTATATTGTATTGCCGCCGCTTTGTGTGTTTCCGGATCAAAGGGAGAAAGGTTTCCTTAAAATAGAGAATAAAGTCACTCGTTGTGGAGGACTCAGGCGTTGTCCTCTTTGTACCCACATATCGCGTCAACTCTCGCGTAGGCCTTTTGTAAACAAAACGACGCATAAATTTTCGGCAAGACAAATTAGATATGTTTGTGTAAACACGTTCTCCGCGGAACAAAAAGTGTTTATCGGAGTGTTTGACGACGCGACGGTCTACGTGTCAGCGCAATGTGTGTATTCTGTCCTGTCCCTTGTATGATCCGAGTGTAGGTGTCGCTCGCTCACTCGCTTTCACTTCTCACTTGGTGCGTTTGTTCTGTCGAAATTAGCAATTTAGGTGGTGGAATCGCTCTCAGTGTACGAAACCGTTAAAGTCTTCAAAAGCTTTGCTTTAAATGCCAGTGACATTTTACAGGCATTTCGTGACCTGGTATGACTTGCGTTCCATAGGTCGACACGTGTTTGTCACTTACTTTTTTGGGCTGAGGACGTGTAGATCACATTTTGGAGCCGAGAATGTGTAGACCACATTTTGGGTTGAGAGCGTGTAGACCTCATTTGGGAACTGAAGAACGTGTAGACCACACTTTGCAGCTGATAACGATTAAACGTTACAGGAAGATAGAATATTCCGAAGAATTTATAACTCTTTAAAGTTATGTACGTTATTTTCTAAAGCATACCCCACTGTGAACAAAAGCTTTCAATACAATTTCCGTTAACTATAATAAAGCTTGTTGTGAACTTGATAACTGGTCTTAAGTAGTAGGTATATCCAGATGCATTAGATATTAGAAAACGGATTAAGTATCATTAAGCCACAAATATATAAATTTCCTAATAATCAAATATCTAGCGATTTGTAAGGGTTATACTAATATAAAACTTTCATAAAAGTTACGTGAAGATATTTAAAAGCTGAATTAGTCTGACATTGTTTTAGGGAAATGACGTGTAATTTTGTAAGCGCGTTTCTATGAGGTATTATTATAATAATTACAATTTATTTATAGACAAAAACTAAAAGTTGTATTTTAAATGCATTCTATCGACACGAATTATGTTGATTTTAACCAACATTTTCATCTTGTATAAGCTTAAAGTTTTCACATTATTTGATAGTTTAAAAGTGTGTGCAATTTTATTAAATCAAATTATATAATACTAATATTAGTTCATATTCAATTCCAATGAATCTGTATATTTCTATTCTTATTGCAACATTTCGGGAAATTCAATCTCGAATTCTGCTTATTGTGAGAGGAGGAAGACATTCGTCCGATTTTCGTGTTAAGAATAGGTTTGTTTCTTTTCTGAAAATTGACCTCATAGGTTTGTATAGTTAAATTTTATAGCTTTGGTCTGTCAATTCTCATAGATTTGTTTTGTCATTTCCCGTACATTTGATTGGTCAATTCTCACAGGTTTGTTTGGGTAGTCTTAACACTCATCACATATATCTATATATTAACAGAATTTATGAAAATCTAATGGCAGTCAGTACGGCAAATCTATCCGGCCCTTTATTTGAAACTGAAGATAGACACCATGAGGTCCGTTTGACTGCTATTAACCACATTGCTATGGAGTGGCGTGCACTTATAAATTTTATTGTTGGGCAGGAAACATATGGGCAAAGTATTAAACATTATACTGATTATAAACGTGTAGTAAGCACCAATGACCTGTAAGCAGGCCATGCTAAACTCCAGAGATGGCGCTACTTCCAAACTGTTTGTTTAGAGTTTATCTGGAAAACGGTGACATAATTGCTAATTATGATTCTGGAGAGACTATTCATGACTTGCTGTTAATAATGGTCATTATAGCGTACTAAAGGATAGTTCTAGAACGCCTAAGAGGGAAGCACTTGTTCTATAATTGTTGATCCTGACATTAAGAGGACTAAAGGCCAGGCCACTCTGGCCGCCGTGAGGCTAAGGCAAAAGCCCAAAAAGAGCGAGAGAGCAAAGTATTTAGGAGTAAGAAGTTTAAATTTACTTCAAGGTGTACGGTTTCTAATGCTACACCAGATGTCAGTCCTTACTCTGTAAGTGGTCTTGAGGGAGTTTGTCAGTACTGCTCAGCATTGTATTTCGACCCGAGAAGAATACAGCTGGAAAGTTTACACTTTGTTGCTATGATGGAAAAATCAAACTTCCTCCTTCTACTACTCTTGAAGAAATTAAAGAGTTGTTCTCTGGAAATAATAATTTTTAAGATCTAAAAATATCAGATACAATATTCGTCAATCTAATAATGCAATGCCATTTGTTTCATTTTGTGCAAAAGATGATTTACTACCTATGTCCTTATACCTTTAGAAACCATGGCATGGTCTATCACCAAATTTCTTATTATATCCTGATGATTCCCAAAGTACTTCATCTGGTCAGTTATATATTCTTGATTTTGCCAAAGCTAATGAAATGAGAATGTCACATGATGCTGACAAAGGTTTGGTCAAACAGACACCAACTTGAGTGATCGGAGTGAAGTGGAGTAAATTAAATGTCCGTTCATACATAACCATGCACCAGAAACTTGAAGAGGAAAAAGCCCTTGCACTTAAAGAAAATCGTTCACCAATAAATTTTGTTATGCGATTCTACCATGAACCATCTGCAGATCAGCGGCGTTATAACGATTCTACTACTTCTGAAATTGCTGCCGCGTTTTAAACAGCTAATGGAGCTCCTCCTTTTCACAGAGGAAAAGTTTTTTTTGAAACAGCAGATGCTGTACAAAAAATGATAGTATGCATTGTGATCCTATATGCTACGGTTTTATTTGGCTATGGGGTGAAACTGGTAATTACCAAGACGCAGAGACAAAAACATTCGACTAAGTTGGAGTATACTTACTTGAACCAATGTTCAGTCATAGTCAGTTGTATGTGGCCCTATCGCGTGGGAAATCGTTCAAAAATGTTAAGGCAGAAATAAGGTCGGCTCACATCCAATGTGATTTGGAATGAAGTATTGTGAAGCCCCCACACGCGAACCCCCCCCCCCCCCCTAACTAATTACAATATCGAGTAACGATACGGAACAGCACGGGTCCATTAGTAATAATATAAAAAGAAATCCCAATAATGTACAATTTTGCTCCACGATGCTTTTATGTATGTTACTTTATAATAATCACTGATAAAATTATACACCCTCACTATATTCGTTGCTACAACAGTTTCAGACTACTCTTATTTTGTTTTTTTAGTTTTAAATAAAGATCATCTATTCCTTACTGAAATTGTAAAATACCTTAATTTAATAAATACAAACAAATCTTTCAAAAGCTATTGGATTTATTAGTACTACAATCATGTACGATCATGTAATTTTTTTATTGTGGTCTACGTAGTTTTTCTGTTTTAAACAGTATAAAAACTAATGTTTTACTCCAAAAATTTACTATTTCTTGAATAAGTGTGTAAACCTCTTTGAACAAAATAGTGTCTATAATGATAATAACAGCTTTTACCATACAATCAGGCAGGGTAATAGGACACGATTGGATTGAAACACATAAAATTTATTTTTTTCCACTTATGGCATATTATATATTTAGCTCTCGATTATAATTATACAAGTTTATGATTAAGGTTTAAATAAATTCAAAAGATTGGAAACTCACTGTATGGTACACTAGACAATTCTGAATTTGACTATTTTAATATACTTATACAATGTAACTTACACGCCTTCTCTGCGACAACGAGATGTGTACCGACTTTAGGAGAATGGTAGTAGTAAAATGTGTCCACCGCAGTCAATACGTTAATGGCTTTTACAGATTCATATTATTACTATTGTTATTCAATCTTTTATAAGCACTTTTTTTAATTTAAGGAGTATTTAACAAAACATTAGCTCTTTATGTCTGCTCACATGTTTTAATTGGATTAATTTATACTTATTTATAGTAGTTTACGTATTTTGGAGAAAACTTGTGTTTGAGATTTACAAAGTTAATTGTGTAATCTATTATTGACTCGTGTAAAGTTAGGTTAAGAGCCAGCTCCAGTAAAATGACTACGCGCTTTGCCACATAAGAACAATGTTAAATCTCGTATGTTTTACGCCTC
Source organism: Homalodisca vitripennis (assembly GCF_021130785.1). NCBI lineage: Eukaryota > Metazoa > Arthropoda > Insecta > Hemiptera > Cicadellidae > Homalodisca > Homalodisca vitripennis. The sequence goes on from NC_060208.1 coordinate 172,018,490, forward strand.
ACATTTTTAGTCCTACAACTATGGGATATGTCTAATTTTAAATATAACATTAATATCCATCCAAACACGTTATACTTTTATTGATATTTTTATGGGTTGTGAAAAAAACTAAAACTTTGTTATACATCATTATTTAAATATTCACAAAGTATACAGGTTAAAATAATTAAATAAAAAACTTATTAATTACATCTTTAAATTGAGTCACTGTTATGGATTTGCAGAAATTTGTTTTATGTTATTAAACTCATGGCCCTTTAATATATCTTCCTTAAATACAATAAAGGAGACATACATTTTGTATCGCTCTACGTAAAATTATAGGCATTTAAAGTTGTTAATTTTGTAATCAAGCGCACATAAAAACGGCTGAAGATATAAATGTGCAAGTTTTGCAGATATACAGAAGGTTCAGGAAGCGACATGTCTTTATTTACAAAAACGAATTTCGTTAAGAAAAATACATTTTAAAACGCTTAATTTTCATAGATGATATATAATTTAAAATGTAATTCCATTAAGTCATAAATAAATAAAAATGTCACTCCCTGAAGCTTTAACTCATGTACATACTGAGACAGTTTCAAACATTTATCTCCAGCCGATTTTATTTGGGTCTTATTATAAAATAGACTAAATTAGAAACTTTTAATGTCTCGTTGAGTGATTAAAAATTTTTCTACTTTTTTGAATTCAGAGAGGTTACCTTAATGGGCTATAGATATAGTATAACAATATTTTCCGATCACAAATCGGTTACATCTTAACAAACGTTTTCACTATAAAAAGAACGATTTTGTATATTATTCTATATTGACAGAATTTTTTTAGCCAAGTTATTTTAGTGCCATCAAAGTCAGTGTGACAAAACTCTAATGTACTTTTCAAGTTGAAAATGCGTTAACTCACTTATAACGGAAAGAATAAGCGTGCACCTAGTTTACTAAGAACTTTTCAAATTAGCTGCTGTGGTTGGTTTATTGACAACCCTGTTAGCTAAGTTGTACCATGTTCTCATCGACCGAGTTGTATTACTTACCACTGGCGCAGTCCTCGTACGTACGAGTATAAAACGTTCTTCCACATATTGTGCGGTGTCTCGGGATATTCGAGGTACAGCCTCAATATTCACGACAATAGCCGATATTGAGAATATCCTCGCCACTGTAAGGTCTGTGGAATGCCGGCCCACAAATAATATTGAGTGATATGTGCCCCGCATACTTTGAATAATTCATTTCCAATAGCAATCTTTATTCAATTCAGTAAAAAGACGGAAGGAGAATGTTTGCGCAAATGGAATCTGTGGAAAGTGCGGCACCGCGTCGAGGCTCGAGTGTTCGATATTTAATTAAAATATATTCGCGGCCGGGATTGGCCCCGGCATAACAATGGCCATTCTTCGCCCCGGGCTCTTCTGGAATCCGACAGTGTGCCTCTTTATCATAGGCGCTTCACTGCCGTCTGTTTCGCTACGGAATGGAAATTCGCGAGGTACCTCCTCAGGACAGAGTCGAGAACTTACTGGAAATCTCTAAATGAACTCATGCTTCCAAACCATTTCATTACTCTAATTCCACTGATGCGAATAATAGGCATATAATATTTTACAGCTTACCAAAACAAATGACATTGAAATATATTTTTTGCCTAAAACGTATCCGATTGGTATTTTTAAAAATTAGTTTGAAACTGGATTTAAATTATTTTTTGTGATAAATGCCAATTATATTGTTGCTACGAAGTAGAATATTTGAATAAAATAATGAAGTATTTCTACAACACCGGTTTGAAGGATTTAATTCCAATTCAAGAAAAACTTAGCTAATTAAATTGAACGAGCTCAAGTAATTTTGTACATTTTGTTATACAATTCAATGAACTCGAACTGTGTAAATGATTTCTTTATAAACCCGCCGAGAGAGACTCCGTTTGCTACCACGAAAAACCAGGTAAATTAGCAAAAGACACATTAAAGAGAGTCAAGTTGTGGCAGAGCGGTGCGCGGGTAATTATTATTTAAACAATGAATACTAAACTCATTGTCGACACCGAGTGGGGGGGAGCGGGAGCAATAACTTGTATCAAACAATCAGCGAGTGTGTTTTATTACAAGGAGTTTATAATTTAGTGTTGTCCCGGCAGATAGCGTTAACTGTTGTATAAAAGGGGAACAATGGTACGAACAGTGAGCTGTCAGCGGCAGCGGCGCCGCCCGCCATCTTTATTGTTAGCGCTAAAATGATGGCGATTTATGTGCGTAGTTCGGCCGCCATCCGTCACCGCTCGGTTATTGTCTTATGTTGTATCGGGCCGAACTTCGCCTGTCAGCGCCAGAGCTCATAGATTGCCCCGGCCGTTTGTATCGGAAAAAAACGGATAACAGAACAGAACGGGCCGCATTGTACAGTACTCGCCTCCAACTGCACGTGTTTTGTCCGGCGCTAATTATTGTACTGTACAGCCCACCTGGATGTTATCGCTGTGTTATCTACTTGTATGTACGTATCACCACATTAACGTTTATCACTGCTGCCTACACGTAATGTACATGCAATGAACATGCGCTGGCATCCCATGTATAATTCGAAAGAAATTGAACTACGAGTAAAAACGGGGGATTGGTATTATTGTCTCCAGCTCCATTTAAATATATACAAAGCACCTCGTTTTATAAGAGTTCTAGTTACTAGTGAGTTAATTGGGTAAACAAGGATAAAAACTACACTTTGGAATAAAACATCGCAGTCTCTACCATAAGAACATTCCAGTCCAGTGGGTACGGCAGAAATGCAAGATAACCGAGTCAAGTAACGTCAAGGATAGTTGCTCCTTGGATGGGTCCTATTGAGCGATCCTATCCTTGTAATGGATAGGTACGCCACCACGGACATTGGTGGTGGTTTGGAAGTCACCTTTAAGCCAAACCACCAGCAGTCGGTCTTGGGGATGCCGATGACCGAGTGGACTAAGACGTCGGACCTTGGATCTAAGTTAGAGCTAGCGCAGGTTCAAATCCTGTCTGTGATCGTTGCACTTTTTATCAGTACCATCGACATTCCACTGTATCGACTCCCCCCCCTTACTCTGTTTGATAAGGTCCTCCCAAATACTAGTGGCTATGAGGACGGACATAGGGTTTTGAAAAGCCTCTTTTTTGTAAATTAAAGCTATTGGTGGTATTGCTGTTAGAGAGAACGTCATAGATCCAACTTCACCTGGAAAATAAGACATCATTTCACTTGTTTTAAGCAACAATTAGTGACGTGTTCAAGGGAGGGAAGTGAAGACTGCCCCATCGGATCCATAATACTTGCATCACATGGCACAAACATTATTTGTACCAGAAACTGCGGCTCTAGTACTGAGTTCTTAGATAAATGACATAATCTGATTTGGTTTAATTAGTGTTTTTATAAGAAAATACATAGTTTTTTAAACCCTATCCATTTTATCCTTTTAATGCCCAGAATCGAGCTAAACGAAATTCATAAACATTGTATAGGTTCTAGGCTTACCAAGAGTGTTTATTCTTAGCACACTACTAGGCAATAGCTCAAAGACGAGTGGCATTTTCTGTAAATTACAAAAGTTAGCCATTTTTATTTTACATAAAAGAGTTCTATACACGCAAATAAAATATCTCCGTTGCCTCGTCGTTGACCTAATTTCCGTATTCATCGTCCTTTCTCCTGAAGAGTGTGTTGGATGAACCTGGAGGAAGTTCATCCTTAGTTCTCTGGATTACTGGCTAAGAATCGATAGTCGGTAGAGTCTTTAATCACACTCTAGTCCGCAATTCTGCAAGAAAGGTTTCCCACTGAATGGTACCCATATTGGTCTGGATGTGCTCAATCCGTCTGAAGATGAGAACCTTGCTACCATATTCAGAATGCTCGGTACACCTAAGCCCATCGCATGTGTTCCCCAGTCAATCGCGTTAGCAAAATATTGTCGGTAACGTGTAGATGATCAACTCTCCACAAAGAGATGAAAGAAGTCCTCTACATTTTCCATGAGCATGCTTTCGTTGGGCGATAAATAGCTTCACGGTACATACAGAGGCCTCATGTGAGTGTGTGTGTGTGTGTGTGTGTGTGTGTGTGTGTGTGTGTGTGTGTGTGTGTGTGTGTGTATATATGGTCTCTGATTTGGAAGAGCAGCATCGAGGCACCCTCCGCCAGGCCGTGTTCCCGCATCATGCAAGTGGTTCATGGGGATGAACAGTGGTACGGAAAAGCCGGTTGTGAAACACTTTAGCCTACCTAATTTGATTATTGAACACGCCTCCACTTCCAGTCAACAATTAACAGAAAACAACGGGTAAACTAGAATTAAACCAGAATGCAGTTTCCATGCACTTATCTAGCTACATAGAATTGCAGGCAATCGAAGCATTGTGTCGTGTTACAGTTGTGTGAACCGTAACTATTGAAATGCCCTTTAAAACTTTGTATATTTTATTCCTTACAGCGATGGAGAATTGCCGTTAGGCTACATATTGATTTCAGACCGTTTGATTTTGGCAACTTCAAAATATTAGAAGTAGAAAACAGCTATACACTAACATTGAAGTCTGATCTTATTTGTTGTGAATCTACCGCCGTGAATTTTAAAACCACAAAATTGCCGTATTTACTACTCTAGGGCCGCGGACTAAAAGGGACAGCACGAAAAATGGGGGATGTGGATTTGATCACACCAACCACATGATTATTTTAATCGTTAAATAAATAATTTATTTTTCTATTCAATCCTTAAATCCGATACAATAGAAAGATATACTTGTATTTTAGGTTACAATTTTATCTTAAAGACATTTTTTAAATCACTATTTTCGTTCTTCAAGTTTTATTTTTCGTTCATCTAATAATCTGTCACTAAAGGAAGTTATATACTTAAATAATCATAACTTTAAATCTAGTTGCCAAAAGGGGTGGAGGAAGGCACATAAAAATCTTGACATAGTGCCTTAAAATCTACAAAACCACATTACCTTAACAAAAATTGTACTATCTGTATGCAAAAAGGTCTTTTAAATTAATGATAAAAGGATGTCCTCTTATTATGTTATCCATATCTGAGGTAACAGCATTAATCACAGGTATTCATTTTACCAAATTAAATTTAACCAGTTATTATTATAATATCAGCGGGCAAGTAACACATAGGTAAATGTCTAGTTATTTTAATTAGCCTACAGGCTTATGCGGCCGATTTTATAACTATCATCGAAGTTTTCCGGTTGATACGACGTTTAAAAATTGCTAACACAATTACAAATTTGAGATATTTTAACCTTGCGGTGAAAATCCACCGCTAGTCAATGGTTTAATATATATTAAGTGAGAATGACTCTCCAGTATTCACAAGGGACAGAAAACACCTCAAGATTTTACTAGTTTTAGCAATATTGTATACGGTGTGAACCGGAAATCATAGATGAGTCATGTGGTCCTATAACAAAAAGGTCTCTAGTACAACTACTATACCAAGGTTGCTTTTTATTGATGGCTCTCCATTATTCACAGGGAGACCGAAATATCCCAAGATTTTAATAGTGTTAGCAATTTTATACGGTGTGAACCGGAAAACTTGGATGATAGTCATATAGCCCTTTAGAACAATTCCTATAGCACAATGAATACACCAAGATTTTTGTGTTAGACTCAGAATTACCATCGATTCGTACACATTCCCGCTTTAAATCGATAATATTAATAAACTTTCGGACCGGAACGGAGTTGGAAATAGGCCTATGAGATATCCCTGAACTGTTTTGAACTTCACTTTGTTATAAGCTAATTCATATTATTTACAATTTCTTATCAAAATACAAGTTGTATCGATAAAGAGGTTGATGTAGTGCGGGTGCCAGGGTGCCAGGACGGGGAGGGTGGAAGCCTCAGGCCGCGTGTTGTGATGCTAAGTAGCGGGTCTGCAGACAGAGGGTAGTAGCGGAGGCCGGGGCGCGTTGACTGGTGCCAGCAACAGCCACCCCAGGCCATCCCCAAACATCCAATTGTAAACTACTTAACCACCGCTCACTCGATTCTCGTATCCTTTTCATTGTTGTCTCTTTCAGGCTGCATCGCGTCGCGCTCTAAAATAGGATTTAAAGGGTTTCCTCAGAGTGTTCCATTACTTTACAATGCTGGTCCTGCCGTGGGTGACACTAATCTTAAGCGGGAGTTTTCATTTGCAAGGCTGTCGCTGACATTTGGCCATGCAAAATTAATTGTCAAAGGCTGTAACAACCTATTTCCTAATAGTGAATATTAATATAGCCTCCTGTATAAACATACGAGTTGAAACAATGTGAGTAGACTATGAGAAAACATATCTATTTGTCATCGCTTCACAGCTCCAGTTGAAAAGACGTCAAACCTGACGAATAAATTAAAGTCTACATAAAATACATAATTCAGTCGTTCATCTAGAAAATTCATTCTATCCTTTAAATAGGAAATTTCACAGTCAAAGAGGTCGTTCACCCCTGAATTCGAACAATCTTTTTGGCCAAACTAATAGACGTATAGAAATGCAATTATGTTACCGTTTTCCTCACTGAAATGAATGACTTCAATTTATGCTTACAAACCATATTGCAACCGTAGGAATCATCAACGTTTTGTAACAGAGAAATGTAACTTGAAATTACGATGTAAAAAAATATGCGATCGCATAAATAGAAAAAATATATGATTAGAAAAGTTCAACAACTTTTTTCTTGAAGGAACTATGAAACAATCTACTCAAAATGATGTTGTATTAACCTTGTATTAAAAATGGAGGGTACGAGGTTTAGAAGACAAAATATTTTATGCGCTGTAAAACAAGTAAACAAATCTCTACTTTTCTGTTCCAACTGCGTTCAAAGATATTAACATTTGTAATAAAATTTGACGATCGAATAAAGTAACGTTAAATTTGACGAGAAACACATGACATTATTGGACTTTAAAGTCTGTTGATTTGGCCAAAAACATCATTCAAACTTGGGGCACTTAATTTGTAAGTACTCGTTTTCTACTTCGATACCAACAAAAGTTCTAATATCCCCACTTTAACGGTTGCTTTCGTTGAAAGATCATTGGAGAATTAAATGAAGAAAATGGCTGAAAGTACTGACACCTGCGGCACGCCAATTACATACTTAACGCAATCTGCTACGTTCACCTTTAGACGCCTGCCTAACCAAAACTAAAATTTCCCTAAAATGTACCATACGCTGTCATTACGTGAGAGTAATGAGTTCAGAAAAATCGACATTACAATCGTTGTTGTGAAATTTGGTATCACATCTCTGCACTGTACCTCGGCACCAGTACCGAGTCGTGTGAATGTGATAGGTATGCCGTAGAGCGCAAGTTCTACTGTGATGAACTCATTTGCATCTGGTGAACACGGCGCTCGCAATTCCTGACACTTTGCAAGTATTTACTCTACATACTACACGTCACTACATTCGCGTCACAACTTTCTGATTAGATTTCAGATCGTCCCGTTCTTACAAACGTGTTATATTTGCTCCCCTAACATTCATATCTCCAGTTCAATTATTAAAGATTAATCTCTTATGTTTTGTTTAATTAATTATGTTCCGTTCTTGTTTGTAGTACTTATATACCAGTACATAATCAATTTGACCATAGTGCATCACTCACTGGTTTTGACACAAATGTTAAAAATTTTCCTGATGTGCTGGAAGCATAAAATTTGTACCATATATGGATTAGAGGTTCAAACCCCAGAGAAATGTTTAAAATTTTGCATCCTCTGTTTATACTAAGGACACTTTTGTGATGGAGTAGGTTTAAAAAATTAAAACTCTATAAACTAACCATATATACGAGTAAAATATAAAAGTCTTTACAACCACAGTTGATTGTATTGACATATTGGTTTTAGACCTCAAAACTACAAAACATTTTTATAAATCGAAGATCAAGAAACACATCGAAAAGATGAACATTCGTATTAGTGGGTTTCTATAATTGAGTTTAGTACCAAATTAAACATTCGCAATCCCAATCCTTGCAATTTAGTCTTCTATATTTTGTAGCATGTAGAAATGGAGAATGTCCAAAATCTTGTTATTTTTTTCAAATCATACACCGTCAATGACAAACTAAACAAATTAAACATTATTGAGTTATAATTCAACTTTATGTTGCTTCAAATTTCTGATAATCAGAGTCTAGAATAAGAAACGATTCTAACAGGCCAAAAAACGGTCATAACAACAGAGAAATTGTTGTATACTTTCTTGGGAACAAAAATCAATCAGGAATAGGCGAGTTTGGACGCCGAAGCGCCCTGAGTTGTCTCTTAGCTCATATATAATGATAGTTACAAACTCGCTAGATGTTAAAAATGGATTGATGTGGTCTTCTATTTACTAATACTTACAGTAATCTACATTGAACGATATTATAACAAAATATGTTGCTGTTTCAAAATACATTTAGTTTTGAATGACACACTCAAGAAAGTTATGAACGTTAACCTAAAACTAAAGCTGATCGATTTGATATGTATAAATATATCTTGATTTAGGTTAACGATGATAGATACATTCTTATTTCACTTGAAAGAACTAGATCAATTTAGTCTTAGATCAAGACTGTACTCTGTGAATCGTTCAGTAGGTTTATTAAATTAATACCTTATTTTTTTTTTAAGAGCAACTAATTTTATATCTGTCTATTTAATGAATATTTGAAATTATAAGTCGTGACTCGACATTAAATTAAATAAAAACATTACCATAAGTATTTTTCGTTCTTTTAATATTATGATACCTGGTTTCCTTGTATTCTTATTCTGCCAGTCCACTATCTTCGGCGAAGGTCTTATCAAACAGAATAAAAGAAAAGAAAGTACAGAACAACAACAAAAGTTATAATAAAACTCAAAGCCTAGATTGGAAGAAATGTACTGGTAAAAACTTGATTTTGTTGTATAATATTTAATAAAAACCCACTCATATAATTAAGATCGGAATTGATTATGACAGTCTTGCAATAACTCATTCAGTAAGACAGGTTTGTGAACAACAGGTATAGCGTGAACAACAGTTCCCTAGTAACTGCACAGAAAGATTAGCTACCCAAGAGATTTCAAAGTGTCAGTGCAGGCTCTCGCTGCTACACATCAATCGTTCTTGAATGTTTGATACTTCGCAAACACGTAAGGCAGTGCTACATGAATTACTTACTCTGATTGAGCTCTAGGTCATGAATCACGGACCACAAGCTCATCTCATTAAGACCGGTATTGATCACTACAGTGTTGCAATAAACGCATTGTGTAAGACAGTTCTGCTAGGTATAGCGAACACAGACAGACCAGTCCGCAAGTAACGCCTCTTGAGTACTCAACTAGGTTTCTGCAAAGTAGAAGATTCGCCTTGTTCACCTGTAATATCTGTAGCATATCTCACTCTTATGTTTGACAATTATTTATGAACTATTTACGCAAAGTTTGTACATTTGTCCCACTTAATTCAAAGTTATTGCTAAACATAAACTGGTAACCTCTTTTAAACGTTCGTTATCATTGGTTTGAAATATTACAAAAATATTATAACTCAAGAGTGTACAAGTGTTTTGTATTGTGTTATACAATAAGCAAACGTTCATTGCGTAAAGCTTACTTAAAAGGTGGTTGTACAAAATTGTTGAATTAAATTCTCCATCTTTTAGCCAATTGCAACAAATAATATTCTGTTTTAAACCTACTATGAACTGTCATATTTGTTCATGTAGTATTTCACTTCATATTTAAAGTTAACGGAGTCCAATTTACTATTGGTGAACATATTGTTTTAACTGTGGACACTCAGTTAGGCCGCGATAGCAAAAAAATCATTCAAAACTTCAAGGCCGTGAGAAACCATTTACAAGTTTTGTAAATATTATTCATCCTAATCCTAATAATACTATAAATGCGAAAGCGCCTTTGTTTATTTGTTTGTTTTGCTTTCACGCATAAACTACGTATTCTACCGATTGTACTGGGATTTTACATGGACATTCTTACGGACCTTGGCATGAATATAGGCCTATTCTTATTTCTAAAATCCCTCCTGGCTACTCTCCACTGGTCCTCAAAGTAGCGAAAATCCCATCTTGGTCTCTAATGTTGTGAAACTTTAATTGAAATAGTCTGCCAAATATAATCAATTGTTCTGTGTAAACGTTGTTTTAAATCAGCACAACAGTAGGCTATGTTTAATTAATTCAACCACAATTTTATTTTCAATTTGTTTAGATATATAGTGTGTAAATTCTCTAAGATTATCCGTTAGTTTTCATCTTATTTTTAGATTACAGCGATTAAGTACCTAAGTACTCTAACTTGGAAATCTAACTTTGAAAATGATCTTGTGTTTAAGGACATAAGGTAGAAAATCAACTAAGAAAATTTGACTCCAAAGACTATCTTTGAAACGGTCGGCCAGAACTATGCAACATGAAAGTTCGTTGCTTTTAGACGTACCAATTCCAGGTCTAAATGTTTTAAAATATTTTAAAAGTATTGCATTTTATAAAGAAACAAACACGTAATAAGTGTCATATTTAATGTACTTCTAGCTGTGCATTTTTATAAAATATTATGTATTAAATATAAAAAACAAAAATACTGTCTAACTTTTACTTTTTAATTTAAAGACTTATAAAACCCATCTTAGTTGCCTTTTGAAAGAAGTAGACTTATTTGACCTGTGATATATATTTTCTTGATTGGGAAACAAGGCAAAATCAACTTATAAAACAAAAATACTAAGGACAAATTAAATTACAATGGTCATAAATATGCATTTTGTGACGTATTTTATTGATCGTAGCAACAAGGCAAACTCATCATTGGCTTCGGAAATATAATTCATTCTAACCAGCAGTGGTTGTAAACATGAAATGCCTACTAAATTGCGTGCAAATCAGCGGGTAACTGCTAGCAGTGCGGATATGAAAGGCAAAGTAGTCCAACCTTTACTTTACATTTAAAGACAGTCGTGAAACCTATTTTAGTTGTCTTTTGACAGGAGGAGGCTTTTTAGAACTGTGTATGTATATATATTTTCTTGATCGGAAAAAGGGAAAAATACTACGATCGGAGTAAATTACATTGGCTTAAATATACTTATTAACATATTTACTTGGTCGTGGCAAGAAGGAAAACTCAACATTGGCGTCGGAAATATAATTCACTCGAACCAGAAATGCTTATACACTTTTTCCTACGAATGCTTAACAGCATAATAAAGCACGTGCTGCCTAGTGAAGTACGTTCTGGTTAACCAAGCACATCGTGTTAATTTGTATTAAATATAGCGTATATATAAATCTTGCTAATTGTTCAAGGCGGTAAAATATTCTTTGGAAAACTTAGAGATCTTTTGTAAACATAACTTGTATTACGTAGTAAAGTCAACTTAAAACTTCGTATGTTAGAGAACGGGTGCTCTATATATTTTTCACAACGCAGCTCTGTTATTATCACACATACTATGTTACGTTCTATCATGGGCGCTTCCTGTAATTTTCGGATTTACACCGGGTAACAGTCCCGGATTAGACCTAGAGGGGACCGAAATAACACATTTGTTGCCTCTTACGCCCCTAAAATGATAAACCATTGAGACCGCCTGGGAGAATAGCAAGTAACGAGGGGTAAAGCGGAAATGTAAAACAAGTAATAACACAGTAGCCAACGTTCCGAGATGAAAATTACCACCACCGGGCACTAATCCCTCGTGAGGGACACGCCTACAGTTGTATAACAGTGGCGGAGTGCGCTGTGGCCGTAACATGGTTATGATGAAAAAACTGTTAACAACCACGTGTCCAGGACAGACCCGCCCCTAGGACGATGTGACACTGATTCTGTCGCATAATCCGGGCCCCGGGGCCCTGGGTCCTCGCGACAATCAGGCTACATCTGCGACTACAAGAGTGCCTGCACCCTACTCTCGTCATACGAGTACATCAAAATTTAATATCATAGAGCTGATGAGTAATCAAATATAAATGAGTACGCAAAATAAGGAGATGTAAAATTCTTTGTTTGAAGTTTATTTTTGACAATTAAAGGATTGTGAAGGAAACAGAATTTACTTCGACATTTGCCATCGTTCAGTGAAAGAAGAAATAAGAAACACTACGTTTAGAGATCTGCATTCTGATTTCTTCTTCAGGTAAATAATTAACCTAACACATCATTACAAACTAGGTTAAAATAAACAAATCATACCAGACCGTTGTGACACGCCTAAGTCAGCAATCACAACCACCGTGTTGTGTGTCAACTTCACTAACTCTAAAACATGCACTTGATCAAACTAATTATTAAAACTAAACTACAGAATACAGGCCACAATACGTCTGCAATCGTCAACCAATCACCTCCGACTGACCACAGGTCAATAGCAAATGGCTATCGTCATGGCAGAAACAAGATGGCGGAAATAAAAAGAAAGGGAGACAGGAATGGGCCCTTTTTAAAATATATAATTAACTCATCAGTAGGCCTACTAAAATAAGAAATATGTAGCCTACAATATTTGTTGCCCATTATAGAACGCAGATTATAGTAGCAAAAGAATGCTGGTTTCAACTGAAATTACCTTAGTGAACTAAAAATTTTAAATAAACAATACACTGTTATATGTTACAAAATATATAACTCATCGTTTCGAGGATTGAAATCTATCCTCCTCGTCAGGTGAGGATATAATTAGTTTATGGAATAAGAAAGAAACTCCCCATTTGGTTTCTTTTATTTCTCTTAATTTTTCTTTTTTATTTCCATGAACTAATTAATCCTCACCTGACGAAAAGGATAGATTTCAAACTTTTAAACGTTGTTTTATACATTTTTAACATTTTTATATATAACGATGATAAAGTCCGAAACCCTATTATCCTTTCAAACATTCCATCGCCATTAAAAACTTCAAAGAATACACTGTTGTTAGCGTTAAGATATACTTGTTAATATTTACGTTACAGGTTTAGCCAGAGTGTAATTTGTAGTTTATCCAGACACGCATTGCTTGTTCAACACAAGTTGCACAATCAAGCACTTGAGCATTTAAGCACGTAGTGTTATTTAAACACAAACTGAGGTAATACAGTTTTTTCCTACGAGTGATTTACCAGCGTAATAAAGCACGTGCTGCATAGTGAAGTACGTTCTGGTTATCTAAGCACGAGCTGCCCAATCGTGTTAATTTGTGTTAGATATAACGTAAGTACAAATATTGCTTGATTGTTCATACTTTAGAAACCTTACAGATCTTTTGAAACTAGGGGTAGTCTTTTATAATTTATCTCTTAAAATAAAGAAGTTGGTGACAACATCCTCGCTGATTTTAAAGTGATACGATCGCACTAAAAATTCAATATTATGTGACAGAAACTTTCTCAGTTGGATTAATAATAGACTACAAAAGAAAGTTCAGGGTGAACACAAAGATGTGACGGTAAAAAGTGATTGGAGGGAAGCTAAGGTGGGGGCAGGAGGGAGGCGCATTAATGACTTGTACGCTGTGTAACATGTCCTATTAAACGGGACATTCCGGGCGAGCTAAGACACGACGCAACATGCCAGCGAAATTAAAGACAGAACCGACAGTACTAATGACGTCTTTAACTCATCCTTGGAATGCGGTGGATTAATAGAACTCCGGCCGAAACGGAAATCGAAAACAATTATCTCCTATTGGAGGGTTGGTCGCCTCTTCGCGTCCTAATGGAGGCTTGTTTCCTGCGTTGTTCACGTACAGGGAGGGAGTCCTATCGTTGTGTGATTTTGTTGTAATGTGAATATTGAAATAGTAATTTATGGAAGGATTGCATATGAAGCAGAGCTATCCATATGATCTACAAATGTTTTTAAAACAATTTCAACAACAACTATTCCATTTATGGGTTTTGAGATGAAGTTTTACTCCCGGTAAGAGAAATGTCTTTACATGTCTTACTAAAGATTTGAAGTGTTCGTCGATGTGATATTTTACATCTTTTTAATAACTTCATAAACACCTAATTTTTATTTTGGCAAATTTGATTGACACAACAAAAATTTGCACGTGTGACGTTAAACACTGAACCATATGAATTGTATTAATATTTTCATCAGAAAATAGGAAGTTCCGGTATTTTGTGGCCTAGAATGATGAACCATACATAGTACTCATAGATAGTCCTGATGTGAAGATAAAAGTTACAACTGACAAATACTTTTTTGTTGTACGAGTCAAGTGAACGTAAGTTTATTGTGCACCCAACTAACACTAAAATGAAGGAATATGACGATTCTCATAATTTTTCCTAGCTGTATGCACTTAATACGTAAATAGTAGCTGTATCACTGCCAGATAGCTAGATAAAGAGACTGAAAATCGCCACTTATTGAGTCTGTATATAGTTAGCTGAAGCGTATGTAACATTTATTTACGTATCTGGCAGTTGGTTTTAAGTGTGTCAAGCTAAAAGTAATCTAATACAATTTGAAAGAAATGTTTTTCATTTTATATTTTAAAACCTTTTGACACTCCAGTTTAACCTACTTTCCTGGAGAGTTCCACTTCCAGCACACAACTAAAAAGACATTTTACAGAAGTAGACCAAGGACAAGTTCCTAAGGACACCACGAGTAACTGCTTTTCTCATCCTTCCCCACTCTTAAAATATCTCGGCTTTTGAAATAGTCCTTAATCCATCCTTAAGATTACTTCAGGGCACTGCCATTCACTCGACTTCTAAGAATCTCGCACCACACGCCATCAATGGCCCCCGAGATGACGAGCAATGCTACCAACGTACCGCTTCTCCAAAACTGCTCATCCAAAAGATGCAAGACCATATTTGACTGCATACCTGATATCAGTAAGTTGGGTTAGGTATTGTTAGCCAACCAATGAAGTATACAGTTTTAAATTTTGGTGTTTTAAGATGTGAGTATTTTATTTATAAACTTTATATTCTCCTCATTGACGACTTTGCAGAAAACATAAATATTATATATCTTTCCGAAGTCTGGCTGATGTTTCAGTATCGAAACCGTTCTCAGGCAATGAACATAAAAAACGAAAAACAAGTAATTTTAAGGAAATTTACCTTTTTATCACATTATTTAAACAATCCATGGGCTAATAAACATGAATTTAATATAATATTCTTGTAAAATGCTTCTTGTTTATTGGACTGTTCAGCATAACCTAGACATGAGCTTCCACGTTAGTTACCACTTAAAACCATCAGACCACGAACTAGCTTAAGCTGTTAGGACGAGGGAGACAGAAGATATCGAAGACAGTACTGCAAGAGATCCTGACTGCGGCTCTGAATGGACTAGTAATGACTGACGCGGTTTTGGGTATCAGCACGAGCGTAAAGCCAAGAAATGAGTACCTCTTTTAGCCTTTTAGCTTGTTCGTCTGTATATAAAGTGCTTCGAAACACTTAAATCGCTTAAAGTTAGTGGCTCAAATTAAATAACACTCTGCAAATTGACGTAGAGGTTTCAAAACAGTTGTTTACCCCTTTAAATACGACAATTTTAGTTTTAAAGATTGCGATTTTTTTTGGAACTACGAAAAAGTATTCTAGATCTATCTATTTTTTTTAATTCGTGTATAAAATGGTTGAGCAAGATAACACATAGCTCAGAAGTTTAAAAATATTATTTTGTCATATTATTTTAATAATATCATCAATAATTATATGTACGCACGCTGTTTAGAGCACAAGGATCCATAGTTGTTTGGTTCGGTCCCCACTTTTCAGTGAGATAACTTCAGTAACAAGAAAACACGGGTGGTGCACATTCATTCCAAAATCATCACCGACTTTAAGTCCTTATAAAATCCAATTTAATTTATCAGCACTTGTATATAAAACAATGAAGACGCCAATAAATACAACTCCATCCATTTAAAATAACACAAACGTTTACAATTCAATTAATTAGTCCATGTTGAAATAAAATACCCGGTTAATCCAACTGAAGCCACTGGTGCGGGTAAATTCCAACAGCATTGAAACTGATTTGATTCGCGCAAAATCGCTTTGGTTTTACAATTTCAACCGACGTTGGCAAACCTGTACAACGACTCTCACAAAGGCAAGTGTATAATAAACACTCAAAGAGGCACAAATAGAACCATTTGGGTCGGGTATAATAGAGACGTGTATTCACCGAGCGTGGGTATACAAGACTTGCCAAGTAATGTAATTCTGTGAATGCCGCGGGAGGGGGTGAGAGAGGAAGAGGGTTGAAAGCGTTAATTGGGTACCTTACACTGTGGCAATTACCGACTAAATGTCAAATAATGAAATCAATCTAGGGACAAAAGTGAGGAGTGGATGGTGTCTGAATAGAGAACACTTTTAGTACAAATCGGCGTCGCGGTTGAGCGGCGTCGCGGCGCTAAATATCGGAAATAACGAGGCGTCGCTCGCCACTTGATCCTCGATCGCTAACGATGACGATCACTCTCCCCCCCCCCCCGTTCCCGCTGGCTCTCATTGCTGTGTAATGCTGCACACATGGACCTATTGTTGGTGACACTCCTTGTTATAAAGATCATTCTCCTGGTTCTGTTTTTTTCCTCCTGGAATTAAGAAATAACAAGTCTCCGGTGATTCCCTCCCCGCGAGAATCGTTTTTCCACTCACCAAACTGAGAACCGAAGGGGTCTGTTGTTTAGGCAACAGAGAATTCTTTACGTTAGAGTTGAATGACGGTTAATAGTGGCGTAATTTAGGTTTCTTAGTTCTGCGTAAAGAGTACAACGTTTAGTATAGTACGAGTACAACAATTTTTGTTTAATGTTCTTATCAAGTATATCGTTTCTTTGTTACAATTCAATATAAATGTACTTTTCTAGACACTAGATTTAATCGATTTTAATGTGGTCATAACTGAGACTCATATTATTTTCGTTCCAATGTTCTCACATAGTTAAAACATGAAGCCAAGTGCAACCAATAGTTTAAACCGGGGTTTGTTTAAACACAAGCAGGTTTGCATTCAGTGCGGTCTCACGACCACACGTTTTGCGCCACGTGTTGACGGAAGAAATTAGGATGTTAGACAGAGTTCAAGACAAAGCAAATATTATCAACACTATTAGAAAGTGTTAGCTAATAAATAAACAGTTAATTTAATAGCACATTTTAATACAATACACTCTAAATCTTCTCTATAATGTTCCCTCAAAATTATTGAAAATAAGTACTCTAGGAATAATTTTAAATGGTTTGATAAGCCAAGCATGCACACGTTATGTAACATTAACAACATTGTTATTCTTCATATAGGTTTCGATTAATCAGTGAAGTAAAATACCACGTCGCACACGTCGCATTGACAGTTACTGTATTACGATGTTGGGTTTCAGGCTCTTGACGTGCCAGTATTTTAGACAGGCTTGAGAAGTAACGAAATTGGAATTAAATTTTGACACATCTCCCTGCCTTGTCCTTAGGATTTACAGACCTCCACACCGTACAACCGGGAATATAACAGAGTGTGGTGGGAATATAACCTCTCCAAAAGCCCTAAATATTTAAAAATTATATTATATATCAATCCAACTTTTTGAAGCAGTAGTTAATTTTTATATGAAATTAATTAGACCTATCTATTGTATTTATATTTATGTTTATTAAAATATATTTCATACCCCAGACTGGTGTGATCTTCAGTCAGATTCATCCTCCCCCCTATAAACACAAAGACAAGTCCTTGTTACGCCACTGGAATATAGAAGTATTTCTTGAGTTGTTGTACAGTTATTTGGAATCTCTGTTGGGACGCAACCACGGTGTCGTAGTGGCAGCAGATGTTAATTAATGTAGACTTATCTACTCATAACGACTCCACCAAGCGTCTCTCTCACCTCTGTTATATCTTAATATGAGATACACAACTAGATCTTGTACAAGATATATCAATGGCTGTTCATAATTGAGATCATTATCACGAACATAAATCAACATCCGAATTCAGGTTGAGGTGCACATTCGTTAATTATTAGTGTGCCAATCAATTTAACATTATTATTTCATTAAAGCGTATTAACAAGGAAGGACAGGCTTACAAATTACTTGGGATTTTATAAAATGAATTTATGTGATGTTAAGAGGTTAATAGCTAGAAATCGACTACATTATTATCATATATTAATTTCGTATGTATAAATAAATTTTACAATAGATTACTAACAGTAAAGCCTACATTTAACCTACATTTAATTTTAAGCCTACATATAACCTCCCCAAAAGCCCTAAATATTTAAAAATTGTATTATATATCAATCCAACTTTTTGAAGCAGTATTTAATTTTTTTATTTGAAATTAATTAGACCTATCTATTGTATTTATTTTTATGTTTATTAAAATATATTTCATACCTCAGAGTGGTGTGATCTTTATTCAGATTCATCGTTCAGAATTTTGTTACTAAAGTAACAAGAATTCTTTTGTTCCGTAAAGCGGTTTTTAGCAAAAAGTCTTACGGAGGTGTACAAGTTACGTATCTTAGTATCCTAGTAGAGACACAAGTAAATAACTTTCGCATTCAAACTAGACTTCAACAAGTTATATTATTATTTTCCATTCATATTCACTTCAAGTGCATTCTGGGATTGTCGATACCTTGATTAATGTTGCAACTCGTGATTCATATCTTTATGTCTAATTTAATTGAAATGTGTACCGGTATTCATTTATATCGTCCTTTGCTAAGGCAGATCCGTCAGTAAAGAGCTTTAAAATAAACCAAAAACTAGTATAAATATAGATAGAAACAATACAGTATGTTTTAATGTCTAATTCATTTGCGTTCAACTTAGGTGGAGGGCGACTATAACTAAACAAGACAGGAGTAACCTACTCCAAACCACGTGTCACTTAACAGGCTTCGCTAAGTTTCGAGGTCAAGGGTGTTTTCTGAACGACAACATGCTCGATTACGTTGCCTACGAATAAATGATGTTTCATACAATATTCAAAGTATATAAGGCAATTCATTCTCAAAGTACCAACGAATTATAGAATTCGCTAACGCTCTTCCAAATTCCATGGAAAAGTATGCACCGTCTTCTATCTCGATATTGCTGATATACAAATGAAGAGTCGTGGGAACCCTCAAGTCCATTACTGTATACGTTCTCGATATGTCTTGCAAGAGAAAGACATAAGGGAACCATTGCCAGCCTTCTTAGTGATAGGCTTCGCTAACGCTCAGTGCTAACACAGGACACTACACTATATTATAGTAATTATTCAGAAAAAGTAACCATACATTTAATTTACATACCTCCCATTTTTTATTTTTAAATGATAACACTAAAGGTGGTATTTCTAGCCCGGTTGTTTAAAAAATAAAATGGTATATACAAAATATCATTTGAGAAGTATTACCAAAAAAAGGAAAACATTTTCATTGCAACTACGATCATTTTTAAATCTGCGATACAATGTCATTGCAGCCACTGCATTTAAAAAAACCAAGAAAAGTCCACTCTTCCCTAGTTCTAAAATATCCACATTTCTTACACAAATAAAATTCAAGAACCCGCTTGCTCCCAAGCGCCTATCCCAGTCGATTTCTGTTTTTTCATAAACGTATACACTCATATGTTTCATATATATGTTCGTATACGTATGTTTCATAAAATAATAGCAGGGAATTCTATTGTTTATGTGCTTTTTGGTTTATTGCACAAACATAGATGGAGTTTAATGTGTGAACTATTAGAGATTTATCATCCTATATTCAATAAAAGGTTTTGGCACTGTTGCAAATATTATAAAACACATTAAAATGCCAATGGTCTAGTTTACAATTTCCATTTTCTATCCACGTCATTGAATTTTTCAGTCTGTATACACTTATTCAGAAAATATACTGTAGCTAGCCACCGTGCCGAAGAACCTAGTCCAGTTACTCTCGAGTACGATACGATTAACACTCCGTATTGATATGTTGATGTGCAGGGGCGGATGTTGAGGGGGGGGAGGGGGTTGCTCACAATGCACATACCCGCCTCGGGGACAGGTGCCCAATATGCCAATATACCATTGTGTCACTTTAATCAAATCTTGTCACGTCTCCCTTTGTTCCCCTCCCCTCTTCACACCCCGCCTTTCTTTGTATCACACTGTTTAATTATATTTCTGATAACCCTGGATTACCCCTCCCGCACCCCGTCCGCGACAGTACCTGAGACCTCGCGCCCTTTCTCCACACTTTATTGCACTTTTAATCAAACAGTTTATTAGCTAAAGCTACTGTTGACCGGATCACCCACGTAGCTAGGATTAGCGCAGGGGTCTCCACTTGAACCCGGGTGTAATCAAATACAGCTTACAGGAATATTGCGTTAGTAAATTTGAATTATAGTTACGGTGGGTAGTAATTAATTGATCCGCTATAAATTAACTCGTTCACCAAAGTCTAAATGGTCCGTATATCATTGGTTAAACTATTCAACAAAGATTACAATTGACATAACATCAGAGATGTTCATATACTTCATATTATTACATTATCTATTTTAGTATAGGTAATAATCAGGAAATGCACATTACGTTTTGTTGCAAAAGTATTATGGATGCAAATAAATTTACAAATTTTTTATTGAATTAGAGAGAACTCTAAATTATTTTACGAAGCAAAACATAACAAACCCTTAATAAGCCCATAATATTGAATGTGCCTTCTCAAAATTATTATTACTCATATAATAACGTACACGTGATCAAAAAAGCATCCACTTCGCTTTTGCAAAGTGATATTAACGTTGAAAATAGCCTTCATAAATTAATACTCCAGATGTAGAAATAAAGGAAATATGAAAATTTTACTATGAATAAGAGTTATCATTAAATGTGTTTCATTCGGTTTCAGTAAAACAATATTAAGCTCCATTAAAAAATTAATTGGTTACAATTCATAATACTTTTGATTTCTGTCTTTTTTATAATTTCTTTTCTTTCATGGGTGAATATTATGCGACTAACCTAATGAATTAAAACTAATTCTAGTATTATAACACAAAAACAATAATAAAAATATCCATACCAAACTTGAGGCATTTTGTTGTAAAGTTTTGAAACCATCTGTCTAATTTAAACTTAAAATAAACATTGATCTAAATTGTGTTATCTCTCAAGAAATGAATAACATAGCATCACGGGTTACTCAACGGTGCAAGTTGCGCCTGGAATTTTTTAAATACTAAAACAATACGGAAGTTTCATTGCGTCCAACATTTTGAAGGGACCAATAAACAAATGTAATTTTTGTACTAACCTAGGCAAATAATTATTGTAGACATTGATTTATTACATATTTATTTTTATTTTAAGTACTCGGTGATCAGCAATAAACGAGGTTCCTCTCCAATTGCACTGGTTTTTTAGAATTTACTCAAATATCATAAAACCTCATAAACCAGAAAACCTAAATGCTACAACATTCACTCATACATTGATTGTTTTTATATCATGGGGCTGCTCACTAGTAGAGAGTTATGTTCCTCCAACTTTTGGGATATTCCTCATTGCTCCCATTGCTAAGTAAAATAAAATAATTTTATTTTAACATCTCAAAAATAGAGGCTCATTTTTAAATAGATTTTCCTCTGGCTATAAATGTTTCAAAGTCCCAACTAAATTAACTTTATGAAAAGATCTTTAAGATAAACTAAAGAGATCTCAAAAGGTACCAAATGACATGCTATGAATTAAATTTATACAGCCTTTCATTTTTCATCAAGATTGCAGAATATACAATTTTTTGACATTTTCGCTTCGCCTCATTGGATTTCGAGGTTAAATAGCACTAAAAAACCCATAAAATCAAATCTTTGTTAACCGAATTTTATGGGTTTGCACAGAAAACCACCAAAAATTCATGCAATTCCATCCTTTTCCTTATATAATTGGAGGATTATTCATGCAACTTAACCATGCAATTATATTACTCTCTGACACCTGATGGTCTACGGTTTCCAATATATATTCATCTTATTTCAAAAATGGGGTATCAAAGCTCTTGAAACAAAAAGCATACCTACTTGTGATAGCATAGTATACTTGTGATGTAACTTACTTGTTACTCTTACCCATCCCAATTTAATTTTTATATAGTTTAATTTGGCAAACTCTTTGTAATACGCTAAGGCTTAATTTAACCAACATTAAAACACGATTAAGGGTCGCCATTTTTATATGATTTCCATCTTATAATTTATTTATTGTTTTTATAGTCTCGTCAAATCAACTTAGAACGAAATAAATTGTATATTGTACTGGAGAAAATTCCTATACCACTATGTACATTGCTTATATTGGACCGAAGGTTAACTGGAAATAGCTGTTATATACGATGATAAACAATGATATAGGCCCACTGTGACAATTGCTAATTAGAATGCGCCAAGTAGATCGGTTATAGCGTACGAAGAGTTGAGTTGTATTACTTAGTAATCCTCACAACCTCATCCTCCCACAGTGCCAAAACTCAGTGCAGTGTTAAGAATTCATAATAAATTCGCTGAAAACCTCTTTAAAACATCTTAAACAACGGCTATCCTGTATATTGATGGTTAAATAAGAAACCAAAATTTCAGCATTAGCAGTAACACGCAAAAACACGATTTTTTATAACTGTCATTTGTAGCCTAAGTATTTTATAGATTCTTAATGTGGATTCCGAACCATGAAACTGTTAGCATTAACCGTTCAGGTAATATACCAATTGTGCCTCTAGTCAATAATTGTCTTAGTAAGTCTCCAGTAACAGGAAACTCGTCCCCACCACGGTTTGCCAACAGTGTATCGCGAGACAGTGGGGGCGGCGTGGCGCGCAAGTCGTGGGGTGCAACTGTATCGTATCAAAGCTGCCCGCGTCCCGCGCACCTTCCAACTGAAACTGTTGCTTTTTACACCAATCACGGCACAATCTGGGGACAGGAACGGAGCCATGCGCGGCTGACACCCGGTCACGATCGGGGTCCACCCAAGCGACCAAATGGCGGCCCGGCAAAACTCCGCCCATAAAGAAATAGCCGACACAACTCCGCCCATTACAAAAATATAGCCAATCAAGAACGGAGTTATAAATATTCTACTAACCAATAGAAAATTTAAGCCAAGATAAGGCAGCGTTTCAATGTTTCGAGTATCAGGCGCG
Organism: Homalodisca vitripennis; assembly: GCF_021130785.1. NCBI lineage: Eukaryota > Metazoa > Arthropoda > Insecta > Hemiptera > Cicadellidae > Homalodisca > Homalodisca vitripennis. Next base: position 172,041,708 of record NC_060208.1, read on the forward strand.
CAGAGATGGATAGCAGAACCTTAGCGATCACCGATTCCATCACAAATAACTAGCGATCTATTGAGGCGGGCAATTTGAATGAGCCGCTCTGTTTTAAACAAACATATATTAAATAAAACCTGCGCCGATATATTTATTTCCTGAACATAACATTTCTAATTTCTATAGTCATTAACTGAATAAGTTGGTGCTTCTAACTGGGTGGATTTTTAACAATTACATATTTATTGTAATTTATTTTAGTGAATTAAAACTTATAATCTAACTTATTTTGAACAGCACCGTTAAAAACATAAAAAAAGGAGTAAGCTTGGGAATTTTTTATTATTGGGCAAGGAAAACACTTTCCTACGACAAAGTTTTGGATTAAAGTATAATTTTAATCTGTATTTTAAACGTTTTTGATAGGAAGTCATTTTGCACCGTTTATAAGCGATTACAAATAAGTATTCAAGCTATCGTTACAGTTTGAATACTGGTTATACCCACTAATTGAAACAAACTTATTTCACAATCGTGTATCCAAACTACTGTCAATGGCGCTGTGTAGCGGGTACAACGGTTATCCCAAGATAACCGGATCAAGCAACGTCGAGCGTGGCTGCTGCTTGGATGGGTGACCGCTGAGAGATCCAGTCCTTGCAAGCAGCCCGCCTGCCCGACAATTGGTGGTGGTTCGTAAGTCACCTTTAAGCCGTTGGTCCCCCAGGTTAAGTGTTAGAGAGGGCTTCTTAGCCCTCCACCTGGTAGAATAAGACATCTTTACTGTACTTGTTTTTACAAATGAGGGGGAACTGGCGCGACACTGACACTGGACTCTCGACTTCTGTTCTCAGTTTGGCGGAAGCTATTATATTGAGTCACACGTAATTATCATTATAATAATATAAGAACAATGAGAGCCACAAGTATTGTAATTTATGGTCATTATTTCCAATTTGGCTAATAACAGTACTAACGTGTATTAACTATATTTAACACAAACACATCAGAAGAGTTGCATACAACTTTTGTACAATAGTACACTTATTTATTACTTTAAATGAGATTCGCCTCACGAATATCTAAGTCAAATTGTTGTATTGATATTCATTAAATATTTGTCCAGCAAACTTTCGACATGGTAATAAAGGTGATTCGTATTAAATGTTATAGTTCCTATGGCAATGTTTATAATAAAAAGATTATACAAAAGTCGAACTACTTTAATTGCATGAAGTAGTCAAAAATGGATATTTGACTTAATAAAACTGATTGTTGGTTGACCAACCCAACAACAAATGGTGGATATTTTTTGCTTCATGAAAATCTAGTTTTTTTGGTTTTCACTCAGCGCTAATTTTACGTTTTATTATTCGGCTTCTATAAAAATACGTACTTAGGCTGTATGAATGTTTGTTTGTAACTTTCAAACCTTCTGCTTTTTGACGGTTCTTTAATTCTTCTTGTTTAATTACTATGCCATATTGCGATTCAATTGTACCATGTTGTGTGCTAGTTTGAGCAGTGGCAAGCGTCTAGCTAGCAGAACAAATACATTACGCCCTATCCCTTTAATTTGAAAACAATGGTTGTGAAGGTAAAACAAACCAATCGAGTTTAGTTATTTACTTCAGAAATAGTTTATTTACTACTAGCGCTTGCTCCATCGAAAGACTATTTAGACGTGTTACTGTGTCCATTTCCAGTAGTATTATGATATAAAACTCTGTATATTGAAAAAAAATTAATTATTCACATTAATAAATAAAAGTATCCTTAGTAAATCAATCAATCACAAGTCCCAAAACCTCTGCCAACCCCAGCTATCGCGATTAGATTTGATCGGACCGAAGTATCAGGAGAGCAGGAAACTGTACTAGTTTTTAGCAATGTTTGTAGTTGCCTCTACAGGGCTAGACCGGTTCAAGAATAAAGGTTTTCTAGACGTATGAAACAAGATTTCTTCCGTTCTTTGTTTATTTTCTTATCTAAGAAAGATACTTCTTTTTTATTATATATTGGTAACATTGAAGTCTACCTACATTTTATACAGCGTGCTATGTTCTGTAAAAAATAATATTGTAAAAATAAAGGACAAAGATTTATTGAATCATTTCATCTCTTTGTAGAATTGCACTATGATAATTTTACGTTCCATTTAAGAAATCAAGTGACCAATAGTTATAAGAAGGTTGTTATTGAAAGTACATAAAACATAAGTAGAAACCATTCGATTCTTAGAATGCACAAAAATACCAGTGAAACAAATACAATATACCTCTTTTCTTTCGTTATTCAATATTAAAATGACGGTTTATTTAGACGCTCAATATTTCAAATGTCAGTTTTTTGTAAGTTAACGTAAAGTGCATTGTTAATGTGTAACCAAGTACATATAAATTAAACAAAAGATTCAGCAAATACATTTATTAACAGTCAAACAAAGTTTCTAATATATGATTTGCTCTACGTCAACAATTGTAAAAACCCCCAGCATGTCAGCTTGCGTATGAGCGTGCCCAATGTTTTCGAGGAAGACACCGCGAAAGATAATGTGTTATATAACCTAGGATCTATATATGTATAAATACTTTTGTAAATTTCTAATTTTAGTAAAAGGCATAGTTACATGGTTTAACATTAGTAACCTAATTGAGTGAACGCTTATATTTCCCAGTGTGTGGCCTCCTCTAATTTATTTTTAAATTCAGAAGACAAAGTGACATATTAGGATATAACATATTACAAACTACCGCATTATGGTCTTGTCTGAAAGAAGTTAAAACATGCCATTAAAAAGCTACATTGATCTAGTTCTAAAGATATATGATATAAACAGTTATTTCCTCTGTTGGTGAGTCAATCAGTTTGCTCAAAGGCCATTACTTGACGTAATCGCTAAATACTTGTCGACGAGCGTGACCATAGCATAAATTCATATCCCCGGTAACAACTAAAATTCCGATCTTTGGATTAAGACAATAAGATATTTTTATTCGTTCAAGAAAGACGCAATGTAATGCGAATGCAAGCCTTTTAAACCGCTACGATCGCAACAGAAAGCCCAACAGACTCCAATGTCAACAGTGACCTTGAGAGGCGTCAGCTGATTGCATAGTAGCGCCTGATCGTCTGGTCTCATATCGATCACTCACATAAACAATCACTCCACCTGATCTGTAGTTGTCATTACAGTTTGAATACTGGTTATAACCCACTAATTAAAAACAAATTTATTTCACAAATCGTGTATCAAACTTCTGTCAGTACAATAACATCCGGCAAAAGACGTATTAAAATAAATTAAAAAGGAAACAAAGTTTCCCTGAGGCCGTGTTGTTACGGGTATGAAGGACGGCTTGCCTCCTGACATTGATAATGTTACAGCTTCATTGATTAAAAATTAAAAAAAGGACGGCTCTGGAAATGGTTGCAAAGCACCTAACTGATCGCTATCCAGTTAGGATATTTTACCAGAATAGTTCTAAAATAAAAAACTGATTATGGGGTTTTGCAGGGAAGTATGTGGGGTCATCTCCTGTTTCTCACTTTTTTGGTGAATAACCTTCTAGGTGAATAACCTAGATAAAGTCAATTTTTGTCGGGAACCGGGCCGTTCTTTTATGCCGACGACACGGCTTTGTTGTTTGAGATATTTGTGATATTTTGATAGCAAATTGGGGCTATGAATATTAAATTTTTCTAAGCTGTTAATAAGAGTTTTAGCAAAATATATATTAGGAGCTAAAGTTAGGCCACTATCCGTTATTTAACTTAACCATTATGTATAGTCTTGATGCTTAGAGCCAATTTGAATTTTATAAGTAGGGTCAATCGGGGCTAATGTGAAACACACAAAAATGTGGGGTTAATGTGAAACATGTAAATAATTATTAAGTTTTTTTTGTTAGATGGATATCTAAAAAAAATGTCATTTTGTAGCTTGTATATTACTTAGTTTAAAACCCATTTTAAACATACATAGAATCCACTTATGTATATACAGAAAAAAATAAAAATCATAGTCATGGAATTTTACGTAAAAAAACTTTTAAACGGAATGCAAAAACTTTTTCTCAGTCATAAAAAATAACTATCAAAAACCCAATAACTAAATTGTTAGGCATTCTAGAGGAGTTGGTGAGTATTTTTAGCTATTAATGTTTGTCTTAAGTCTAACATAACCTAAAATATTAACCACCAAAGTTGAGGGGCTAATATGAAACAGTGTGTTTGGGGCTAATGTGAAACAGTGGTTGGGGCTAATTTGAAACGCTGACCAGGATTATTTAGAAACAAAACTTGAACAACACTATTCTACAACATAAAAATTTGTATCCACCCACCACATTTGAACACAAATAAATGCATATCTTTTTGATTTTTCATGCAGCTTCTTTTTTTTACTCTGTGTTAAAGGTGGGAATTTTTATCAGCTGGTAGATCCCAATCAGCTGTTTCACACAATATTGTCTAGTTCATTACCATTTGTAGCTAACCTCAAAACACCCGATGTGTAACTAAGTGTTGTGTTTGTTATTTTGAAAATGGTGCGCACTTACAAAAAGAAAGGAAGTAGAAGAGTTTATCCAGAAAAACATTTTGGATGAAGCTAAGAAAAGAGTAACTAAAGGTGAATCATTGCGTAGTGTTGCTAAAGTACTCAGTATTGAAACAAATTTCTTGTTCGTCGTTATTTTAAAAAAGTGTTGAAACTGCAGTTGATTTAAGACCTCCAGGTCACAAACATGCTTTGAGTAATGAGATTGAAAATAAAATTTAGCTGATCACTTGAAAGTCATGGCTAAAAAATGGTTTTGCTCTGAGTAAGACTGAAGTTTTGGACGTTGTTAAGGAATATGTTGAGCAAAATTCGTTAACTGTTCCATTCAAGGACAATCGTCCAGGCCATGATTGGTACATTGGTTTTTGCAAAAGGCATAAACTAAGCTTTAAAAAAATGGAGCCTCTGGAGAAAGCACGCAAAAATAAACACAAGTGATCCTTTTCTAATTTATGAATTTTACGATTTGCTTGAAAAAAAAAAATAGAGGAATTGGATATTGCAAATAAACCATCACATGTGTACAATCTTGACGAGACATCATTCTGCTCGGATCCCTCAAGAGTCAAGTTTGTATCAGGCATTGGCCAAAAAGCTCACCGTACTCAAGAAGGAACTGGGTAGGGACAATACTACTGTACTGGGCTGTTGTAATGCAGCAGGAGTAGTTCTTCCTCCTTTAATAATTTTTCAAGGAGCAAATTTATGGTCCTCTTGGAAAGGGCAATATGATTTGCCAGGGCACCTTCTATGCCTGTAGTGAAAAGGGATGGATGACATCAAATATATTCAATGATTTTTTTGTGAAGTTCTGCCAAGAAGTGAAAGAGAGACCTCTTCTGCTGATTTAACGATGGCCATATGACCCATCTAGATGTTCACACTGCTATGTATGCTAGACAGAATCAGGTTACAATAATTAAACTTCCAGCACACACTACAGACGTTCTCCAACCTCTTTGGACACAACATGTTTCAAAACATTGAAATATGCATGGGACTTAAAAGTAACCGAGTGGTACAGACTGAATCAAAGAAAGATGCAAAAGAATGAGTTTGTCGATTTACTCTGTCAGGTTTGGCATAATTGGTTTGACACCAGATAACGTTAGAAAAGGCTTCAGCCATGTAGGCATATTTTCCATGTGATCATGCTAAATATCCTGTATCACGCTTTGATGCGGAAAAGCTGGCCAGGTATAGAGCTTTTAAACAAACTGGTAGGTCCAACTGTGATGGGAACCAAGAATGCATAACAGCTGAATCTTTTGAAAATCCAAATACTGTCACTGAGTCTCTGTCTCTGGGCAATGTAACACCTTGCACTTCGACATCAGATAAGCCACGAGATCTAGAAGTATCATTGTCTACATCTGATAAAACAATGTCTAAGCCTAGTACTAGCAATTCCGAGTCTCTTATTGGATCACCTGTAGGTGATGGGTCACAGTCTTCTTCGTCTTTTGAGATGTTACTGCTGCTCCAAAAAATTAATAGAACTCTTGCTCCCAAAAAAGAAGAAGAAAAAGAGTAGACGCAAGCTCAAAAGTAATTACAAGCGATGAATGGATTGCTGCCGAGCAATTGAAAAAAGACCAAGAAAATGACAAATTGAAAACAAAAGAACTGAAATGTCTTGGTAAGCTAAATAAAGGAGAAAAAACTGCTAAGAAATCTTAACGCAAACAAAAAGATTAGGCCTAAAAATAAACAAAACCTCCTATCATCTATTCCTCTGGGTAATGGTAATCCCTCTAACTTCAAATGCTGAAGTTAGAAAACCAATGCAGAAAGTTTTAGATGAAATATCGAGTGGTAGGCCAACAGTAATTACCCAAACTGACAACCAGTTGTATCTAAAAATGGGAAAACAGTAGTAGGCCCATGAAAAAGAAAGCAAAGAAAGGCAGGACATATCAAGATAGAAATAGATGAAGATACCTCTGATAGTGATGAACCGTCTCTTTGTGATAATGACGAGGAATCGTTAAGTGATTTAATTTCCAACTCCAAAAAAGGACATAATCAACCCTGTTGCATATGAGGCACCTGTTTTTCAGGAAAATATAAAGAAAGGGACTTTTGTTTTAGTTGATGTTAAAGGTGGTAAGAGGAAATCAACCCATTACAAATATGTCTGCCTCATAGAACATGTCGATATGGATGATGGGGTGAAGTTACCGTACAAGGCTTAAGTTGCTGCAATGATGAAATTACCGATTTTGTGTACAATGAAGGGGACATATTCAATATTGATTATATGGATATAGAAGCTGTGTTACCTTTCCCTTTGACCACATTCAAAAATAGAAAAATTACCTATGTTTTCCCTGGTTGTGTTAATGTTTTTGAACAATGAATGAACAAAGATGTTGATTTTATATCGTGATTTCTGATTTTTAAGCTTTTCTATTTCTGTGAAACCATTATTTTTTGGCCTAATTTATAATAAAACATTTACAAATTTAAAGCTTGAGAGTTTGTTACTAATTTCCCTTAGATTATTTATACCTAAATCCATTTCAAAAAAAAATTTATCCTTCCTTATTTTCGTATTAATTAGTGAAATATTTTAGTTTCCATATTAAAACATGAAAAAAAATCATTAAAGATAAAGTTAAGCAAATTAAAGGTTATGGAAATAATAGATTATATATATTTCTATAAGCTGATATGTTTTTAAGTAATCAGATGCTCATAATATGGTAATTATTGAGATGTTTCACAATAGCCCCTTGGCTGTTTCATTAATAGCCCCCTTTTCTTGGGGCTAAAGTTGAAACACTGTTTTATTTTTTTTCATGATTTTATTTTATGACATAAAACATTATTGATACCATTAACTTATAGAGGAAACAAAGCTACAAATTGCTGAATTTTTGTTTGTGGGTTAGGGCAAATAGATTAAAAGTTATATTGCAAAGTTTACATTTTTGTTTCATATTAGCCCCGATTGACCCTACACAACGTAATTTTTCTTTAATCTGTTAAGGAGAGGCCCTAATAACAGAATAGGTTGTGAAAACTGTTATGAAGACGGATTATTTTGTTGAAAAACTGTGACTTTAATAATATGTGTGGCTTTCTTGCACTAGATAACTAAATATCCGTTTCACATAAAATTAGTATATATATATATAGTATATTTTATATAGACTTTGTCCACTATGCCACTGGAAATATCTTACACCAGAAAATACATCGTCCGATCCTTGCTATTATTAACAACCATCCCTTCTACTAGTGATGGGATAACCGAATGGATTTTATAACCGACTAACCAGTCAGTTATTTTTGTCGTTAATCGGTTATTTTAGTCGAATGAATAACCGATTACCTTTTTAATTCAATCCACATTTTAGGGATGGGGTGGTGGGGGAATGAACCATTCCTGTTGAGACAGGTACGCGGCGCGGCGCGGCCAATTTACTCACGGCCGTACTTTAGCTTTGGCGAGCCCTGGTAAAGATATTCGGTCGGGCCCCGTAGTGTCCCCTCACCAGACACAGTCCCTTCATATAGACGTGTGACTGGCTCCGGAAGAAATTGTACGAAAACCCGGTCTGAGTTCGGACCTGAATATACAATCAAAAATTCCAAGCAAACCCGCACTGGCAGAACCGTAATTGAAAACGAAATTCTGTAAATTGTATTATTACTTTTTCTGTGCATACGTTTACAGTCATAACATTTTAAAATGTTATATTATCATATATCATTTATAACACTACAAGATAATTACCGTTCAAATTGCAAAATTATAATTTATTTTAATTACGAATCACCAAAGTTAACCGAAAGTTAATAGCTAAAGAACGCTATCTATCTCTATAATATAAAAGAAAGTCGTGTTAGTTACACTATTTTATAAGTCAAGAACGGCTGATCCGATTTGGCTGAAAATTGGTAGGGGAGGTAGCTAAGAACTGGGAGAAACACATAGGATACTTTTTATCCCGTTCCCGATTCAGGATTCCGCCCACTGGTCTCTAAAAGTTACGGAAATACCCGTAAGAAAATGCATTACAGCAAACATATGTTATTAAGTGAAAGGGTCTGTCCAAATTGAATCAGCTGTTCTTTGTAAACATATATAATGCGACAAAAGAAATATATGTTTATATTTTTAATTTATTTTTTTTCTCTAATTGTTAGCTTTAGGCTAGTAGGCTTCGGGAAATCCCATGCCGCCCGCTCAATGTACTATTTGTTTCTTGACGTAGGATTTCTTGTAAGGATCTAGATTATCTTCTCGCTAAGGGTCCATCAGGCTTCTTAGGTTGAAGCACCTTATCCAGGTTACATTTAAGTTGCCAATATGCAGATAGTTTACATTGTTTTAAATAAATTTCTTAATTGAGTTCAGAAATTGAAGTAATTCTTTAAAAATCTCTAAATCGTTTGACTGGAGAATTTTAGTTAAGTTTTGAAACATTCATCCCATACTTATTCTTTATTAATTTTAAACCTTGGCTCTAGCATGGTCATATGCAGGGCACGTAAAAAAGATATGTTCCAAAGTTTCACTATGACCTAAAGTACATCTCAGACATAGTGGAGTGAAATACTGACCAATAGTATATAAGTTTTTATTTATATTGGCGTGACCAAATCTTAGTCTTAGAATGTTGATTATTTTCCATCTTTTCATTTTCAACATTTTTGAACCATGTATATTTTGGTATCGTTACAACAACCTCTTTTATACCATCGAGCTTTATCTACTCCCATAAACAGATCGTTACTTTTTGAGAAAGTATAATTGTTTTTGGTACGCTTTGAAATCGTCTATGGATATATGTAATTGTTCTATTTTAGTGCCATCTTTGATTGCCTCTTTTGCTAATTTTGTCAGCTTTTTTCATTACCTGAAATACCTATGTGACTTGGAATCCACTGCAGTACAATATTTTTCTTCGATTCCTAATATTTTGAATATTATTGAGAAGATTAGATTTTGTTTCGATAAACCTTCGAAGCTGTTTTCTATAGCGCTTACTGCTGCCTGCGAGTCTGTTAATATAACAAAATCATTAAAGTCTAAATTATTTATATATTCAATACATTTTTAAAATTGCTAATAGTTCGGCTGTATAACTTGACGAATACGGGTTTAAAGAGTATTGACCTGATATATTGAGCAGCGGAATATAAAAGGCAGACCCCGTGCCATCTTTTGTTTTTTGAACCATCTGTGAAAACACACAGATAGTCTTTGTATGTTGTGTTAAGTTTCTCTCTTATTGCCTGCAAAATGACTTTTTCATTTTGAAGATTCTTATTAATTGTACACTCATTGTAATCTGTTATATTTATACTGGTGCTAGGTTTTTCATTACTGCCAATCATAAAAAGAGGTTCTTTAAAATCCCATTGATTTTTTAGGTTCTTCATTAATAGAGAAATTAGGGTTCAACTGAGAAATGTTTTTAAATTATTGTAAAAATAAAGGTATCTTCTTCTTTTCCCAATACTGCATATCCATATATGTCGAGTTTTAAGTACATCAAACCGAAATAAGCAGGATGCTTACATTGAGTAATAATCTTGTAGATTAATCTTTCAGTCAACATATTTCTTCTTAGACTTAAAGGTATTATTGCTGCTTCTGCATGCCAAGCTATAATGGGGGTAGATCTGAATGCTCCAAGTGCAATTCTTAATGCTTGATTTTGAACATTGTCTAGTTTATTCAATTCAACTTTGGCAATGTGTCCATAAAGAAAGCAACCATAATCTAACTTACTTCTGATAAGACTTTTGTAAATCTGCAGTACAAATTCTGGATGCGCTCCACTTGTTCTGCAACTAATTGATTTCAATATATTTAAATCCTTTAGGACATTGTTTGTAATATTTAATTAATAGGAGTCTTGAAAGTAAGCTTATTATCTATAAAAATACCCCAAATTTTCATTGTATCAACTAGAGGTAATCGGTGTTCCTTTATAAAGTAATTGTAGGTCAGGATCAACAACTCTTTTTCTGGAAAAGATAATTATACTACTTTTCTGGGCATTGAATTCCATGTGTAAGAAGAACCGAAAATAAGACAAAATCCATAAATAAATCCAAATAACCTCACAGTGGTACTTTGGGATTATACCGACCACACCAGTATGAAGAACACAAAAATATAAATTTATAGAAATAGACATGATAGAACGAAAAAACAACTCTTTAATTGCAAAATTACAAACTTACAAGCATCTTCAGGTATTGTGATCGGTATTTTTTGTCGCTGTTATCTTATCTTTCTCGAGAATCCCGATTACGGCAGGCCGCGCGGCATCACATGAATTTGCACTGTACATAAATTGCCTTTCCATTACAATTCAATTTATATTTCTGATCAGCCCCTCTAGAATTTGATATTTTACTGATAGGCACTAACTCGAGGGATGTTTTTTCTTGCCGGAGGCACTCGCATTTTGGGGTGGCGGAATGTGATCAAGAATAAAAACAATTTTTGAGTGTTTTTTCAATAAAGAGTTTAGTTTTAGTTTTGGTAATGTTCGTTTTTGTTGAATTTTTGTGTTTGGAGAAATGTAGAGGTAAAACACGGAAGTACAACAAAGCGACGAACCAGCTGAACGGGCGGCGAGACTCTGCAATCACGTTATCTACTAGACCGCTCGACTTTGACCTCTATCTGAGGATGGGGGGGGGGGGTTTGCGATAAGACAATTCCTGTTTTTATATTGACGAAATAAAATATTGTTCTTCGCTAATCTAGTAATCAGTAGAAGCAAATGTCAAATAACGATTCATGTCTGGGTGTGGTCGGTATAATCCCCAAAGTACCCACACAGTTTATCTCTCATTAACAGTTTTGACTGTGAAGTTAAAAGTTAAAGTAATGAATCACAATAATTAACACAAAAACGAAACTAAATGATCAAGATTAGATCACCTTGACATGTGAAGTAAACAAAAAGGACTGTACAATTCTTGTAAAGTCTGTTGAATTAAAATATTGATGTTTATATAATTTAATTACTATTTTTAAATTTCTTTACACCTATAGTTTGAAAGCATAGAGTAAAAAAACTGTATCTTGAAATAAACAATTGCCTGAATTCCAAAATGTAAACAAACAACTGTAAAATTTGATTGACACTTTCACAGCTGCCTGTGTCATTTTTTCTGGATTACTCCAGTCAAACAAAATGAAATCATGGCTACCGGACATATAGATTGTCCTTTCAGTTTTACTTAATAATCAGTCAATCATGAAGTGATTTTTTTTACCTTTGCAATAATATGTTGGTTTTTAAAAAAAGACAAACAACTTATTAACTTGGATTGCTTTCGGTTCGGATAACTTTGTTTTCGCACGCAATTAAACGATTTGCGAGTGTTTGTGAACATTGAGAGGATTATCATAAAGATGCCGCGACCCAGAAGATCAAATCTGTCTCAACAAAGCCGTAATGCAAAGAAGGCTTCGTAACGTTGTGGAACAATTCTACTGAAGAAGAACGTGAAATCGGACGACAAGAGCGTCGTGTTGGTATGGCCCGACTTCGTGCTTCTCATCTCAAGAGCAAAGAGAGGAAGCCCGTGAAACAGCTCGCTTGGCTATGCGAAATCGGCGAGCTAATCGTACTGATCAACAACTAGATCAAGTTCGACACGCAAGAAAGGAATAAACCAGCTGTTGATTTGAATAGAGCATCATTTAGTTATGATTGCACTTATGATTACAGTTCGCAATGTATCTGTACTTTATTGGTCCAATGGATGTTGTTTGTGGGCATTGTAGTGCATTGAAAGTTTGTTGGAGAATCGCTTGGATTGTGTTGTCTTAATGGCAAAGTAAAATTGCCAATACTGACTCCCCCCTCTTGATCCATTGCAATCATTGCTTTCTGGAGAAAACGCAAGAATCACGACATTTTCTTGCTAATACTCAAAAATACAATAGTTGTTTTCAAATGACATCATTTGGGGCAAACATAATTCAAGAACATGGATTTAATCCGTCCTAGTCTAACTTCGTAAAGTTTCTGTAGCTATACAAGAGAATTTGTGGTACTAGAGTTGCTGTGAGAGTTTAATTTGTCTATTACATCTTTCCACTTTCTATAAGGCGTAGTTACTAAAGTTCCATATTTTTGGTATTTACCTTTTACCAGTGAATTCATTGGCAAATAACACACAAAACGTCCCCCGGATCCCCCGGTTTCGGGACCCCCCCGAACGAAATTTCTGGCTACGCTACTGCAACTCGCCTATCTCTTCCGAGGATGGTTCACACATTGGGAAGGTTTACTTTAAGAATAATTTCGTCAGCTGGCCGGGCAAACCGCGCAAGGGCCACGTATAAAGGGTAAACGGACTGTAGGCCCACGTCGTAAAACTGTCGGGACCATTTCAGCGCAGGAAGCTCGCTATCTCGGCCCACCTGCCACACGTGTCCAGTCTAACAATGACTCACAACTAGGCTAATTCTGGAAACATTACTTTCGAAACAATGCAATTATAAGATAAACGTTTAAAAATGCTATTTAAATAGGAGGTTGTATGTATAGCCATTAAAAAGGTTTGGTGAGGAAAAATAAATAGTTAGAAATACGTATTATACTGAGTATATTATTTTTTTATTGCTCTGCTTAAATCTATGATATTATATAACCAGACTTAAGAAACAACAAAAAGTTTACATAATACGAACTCAAATTCAAGTCTCTAGCATTCAAAATAAATTAAGAAGAAGATGAATGATTTATTTCAATGCGTAATAGGCTACAATATTAAACTATGTACAACTCAGTAGCTTCAAACATAATTATATACATATAGTAAAATAATGCAAGAAACAATTTGTCATAATCCTAATATTATTATAAATGCGAAAGTAAGTTTGTTTGTTACGCTTTCACGCTAAAACCATTCTATCTGTTGTATTGAAATTTTACATGGACATTCCTAGAAAAAACATAAGCCCTATTCTTATTTTGGAAATCCTTTTGGGCTACGCCCCGCTGGTCTTTTCAAAAGTTCTGTACTGTGGGCTCCAAGAGCCGGATAAATGCATTCAACTGCTATTTTTAAACATCGTAATATATATCAGCACGACCACGTGTTTTATTATTTTAACCAGTATTTTCTATTTGTTTACATTTCTAGAGTGAAAGCATAACAAAGGTAACAAAACTTCTTATTTAAACATAATGAGAAAAAAGGCAAACCAATTGATTTATTCTGGCTTACAAAGCCAACACGAGAGTGACTATAAACGCAATTTTAATGACAGAAAATCGTCAAGGTGACATAGCATACATTTACTTACTGATGGGTTCTACGATACTGATTAGGTATATAAATTACTGATGTAATTCCTAAACTGGACCGAAGAAATAGCATACATGAACATGGACTGGGAAGTAAGAACTTTACTGTATCATGTATGATTTACATATGGATGAAAACTGTCACAAATGTAAGTTATTGAAAATGAGTTAGTATTACTACCAAAAACCACATATGTAGCAGGAACAAAGTGATTTCCTATCGTAGAAGTGACAACACCAGTCTATAATCATTGTTCATGTACTACTTCAATCCGTTAACATATTTTCCAATTGTTAAGAGTCACATAAACAAATAAATGTTCATTAAATGTGTCTGAACCATAAAATTACTTAGGGTTTTTTTTAACAATTTATTATTTATTTGAGGTGTATATCTTTAAACATCCGTCATCTAAAATATACTAACTAGAGTTGAGGCGTATTAGTTCAATTTATAGAGGACTTAATAAGCCTTTAGCATCTCAGTCGCAACAAAATACTTTTTTAAACGATATCCTACTTTGTTAAATAGTTTATAGTAAAGTAAATTACACTCATACACAACAATAACTCAGTTACTAAACACTAATGTATAACGGTATACAGCTGTTGTAATTAAATAAGTAATTGTTATATATTTTTAAAAAAAACATTACAGGATTAGAGTTTACATGCAACATTTCAGCTCTGTTGACGAGTGGAAAGAGGTTAAATATAAGCAATGTATTTTTGCGTCATGACGATACAAACACAGAGATAGTTTGCATACTAGTAGTGGGCATTGAATAGACATTCATGTGAAATTGTAACGCTATTATGTCTCAAACCACTTCGGCACTATCAAATGTTTAAGGCGAGATCTAAATAGACATAGATAATAAACAAAGTGAAGTAATAAATACATTTCTCAATAGGTTTCCTTCCTTGCTCTTTTCATTTTAAACCAAACCACGTGTCGCGTACCTTATAATATAATATTTGATTAAGAAATGAATATATGAAGCATATTGCAGTATACAAATTGTCTACGAGAATAAATAATAAAGTTTATAATTTTGGACTAGAATCTTGAAGCTGCAGGTGCTGCACGAGGCCGCAGGAGCTGCACGCGGTTTACAGGACACGAAAGGCGGCGCGGCGGAACATTCTTTAAAATACAATACATTTTAACCGTTAACCTACGCCTGTACGCGGTGAGTGTGACAGGACTCTGTAATCACAGCCCCCGGACAGGCCTGACACAGGCACAATATTCATAGCCGCCATATGATTGTACTTGATATATATTCTTAAGTAAAATCTGGAAACACTGTTCGCCGCTAAATACACATACACGGCTGCCGAATTACGCAATATACGCTTGTGCTGAATGTTGACAATGCTGAATTGTGACAAATTCTTACGGCAGTAACATGACGTAATTATTGATTTTCTTACTTCCAATTATGGTACTGATCTGATATCGTTGCTTATATCATTAATTTTAGAATTTTAAAACAATATACTCCTAAATATTCCCAAGAGATGGTCTCTTACAATTTTTGAATAAGATATTGTTATTGTCATTATTTTTCTTGTATAGTAATTGGTTAAAGTGGAGAGAGTTTAAAATTTAAAACACAAAACCGATCTCTTTAGAAAAGCAGTCTATAGGCTACTAAAAGAATTGGACTGGTAATAGATAAATACAGTTTTTGAACTGCAAAAATATGATGTAATATGTAATCAAGAAGTACAACAAACTTTATGTGTATAGAGATAAAACTAAAATGCGGCTGCAATTTCATTGTCTTATCTAATACACCGTCGTGAGTACGGTGGGCTCTCAACGACTTCAACATAGGGAGCAATGCAGGATAGCGATGGTCACTCTGCCCCAATGTTATTGTTGTTCTCTACTCTCCTGATACTTGAGACGTTCATCACTGACATTTTCAGACACTGTTACGTCATATCGCCGCCCTCTCTCATCGCCCTCCTCCCTAAGCAGCTGTGAGGGAACCATCATCCAATTCTCTTGCCAACCTCTGTGCGCCTGATACTACTCTTTGCTTGTCTTACTTTGGAGGGGGGAGGTTGCGTAAACCACGCCCCCACCGCTATTCTGCCGTCTGATTTGTACTTGGTGTTTTCCAATAGAAAAATTTTGTCGCTTGTCCTTTTGGTCGCTTGTCGGCCTCCGGTCACGATCGAGTCGGGGCCGGCCAATCATTTTCACATACTTACGTTAGTGAAATTTTCATATTCCGTATTGTGTCTTTGCGATCTACACAGTAACTCAGCCTATAACACGGTAGGCTAGTAGTGCTCCACACCTCATGTCAAGTAACGGTAAAATGATAAGTGTATAGCTCATTTCAGTCTTACAGTTATACTACATGTGTTTCTATGTCACATGTTAAAATATCATATGATTGTACTCAATTTGTTGACCACTCTATGTATTCCCATTGCCATCACGGTTACCCATTAGAGCAATGTAAAAACGTATCCTAATGTTCAGCCTAACCTCATGGAGTGACTAGCCCCACCATGGAGTTCGATGTTACCTACACAGAAATGAAGGTTCGTGCAAAATGTCATGTCTGTAGGTCAGTTCGTTCTTGGGATATTGTACGGATAGGCAGAAAGACAAAAAATGATATTTTGTCCAGTCCCTCGAGTTAGCTGCGCTAACGCTCACCCAGTCGTCATCAGACGAATAATCCAACAATGGCTTATCACTCTTCGCAACCATCTATTAAACGAATCTAAAATAAGCTATTTAACTCCCAAATAAACGCAATTTACGTAAAGTAATATTTTACTAAAATTGTATACTTTAAAAAATTAGGAACTTGTATCTGTCCGTAGCACATTTAAATCAGCAATTCACTCTTACCATTAATGTATCGTTTTAACGTATTACTTATCGAACATTAGACCAAAACATAAGCCAAAGGGTAAATGCATGTTTTCTAAAATCTGTATAGGTCAATAAGCCATGTTTTAGGCGCACCTTCGGCAGTGTGTAGAATAGAGAGAAATATTTTTGATCTTAGTCAGACAAACCTGAGTTTATGTCAACATCGTGCACGAATTATGATAATAGCTTACTATTTTTAAATATCAGGCCAATCCCTGATTTACTCCTTAATTGAAGCTTAATTGAAGACCTTAATTGAAGCTCTGACTTAATGGAGTTTATCAAGATCAATGTGTATAATATTGTTTGAAGCACAAGTTTATAAAGCAAAATAATTTTGTACTTTATAGAATACATCTAGGAATTACTAGGACATTATCTGGAATTCTAATGTCCTAGTGGTGTGTGTTAATTAAAGATCACGGCCTCAATTTCTGTCATACACGTAGGTCCAATAACACTATTTAATATTTGTACTGATTTTGAGAGTCGGTTTCCGTATCAGACTGAAGATACCTCAATTGAGTCCAGTCATTAAAAGTTTTTTATTGCATAAACTTCAGACAGGCTAAATGGGCTCAAGCTTTTTCGTTTCCCTGTGATCATAGCGGTCTTGGCAAAAACTACGTGGACCCAGATACCTGGCTCCCATATAACATGAGTTGTGATGGGAAAGGGGGTGAACCGAAACGAAATTTTATGGAAATATTGTCATATTTAACAACTCAAATTTTCTCTTATGACTAAGTATTTTTTCCTGATTCGGTTTACGTGAACGCCAAACAAAGTTTATAATGTGATAAGAAATAAACTAGCCTAAATAATTGGTGTGGCAGGTTGGCTATTAATACGTGTTCTCTCTTCGCCGTCTTCCCTTTTCAGTGTTTCATTCCTAACCACGAGCGATAAGTTTATTATCTCCCATTCTTTGTTGTTTTAAAGCATAATCTCACTAACAACTTATAGTATGCCGTAGACGCCTGGATAGGTAAAATATATTGCTACCAATATTTTTGTTGGTACACTTACTGGTCAAATATTGGATTTATTGAAGTCTTTGAGCATTTTTTCCATTCGTATATTGGATGATTGGACAAATCTTTTGGATGATATGACATTTTAGTCTGAAACTGTTTATTTTATTATTTCGGGCTAGGTTAAGATGATTATTTTTAGAGTGTGAAATGGGTACCAAAATCGGAATTCAAACTCAAAACCTTAATGTGATAAAGTGAGACAGAGACCAGAAACGAAATTTTTAATTCTCTGAATGTTTACCAGTAATTTAAATTAAAGTGAATCGACTACTGTTAATTAATCTATTTTTATTACATAGTACAGTAGTATTTTGTGGTGTTAATATTTATATTAACTTTTTTAAGATTTACCACATACAGTCAGTAAATATTAAAAGTCAAATCGACGATGACCGCTATTAGTTACCCAATAAATTCGTTAGTCTTGTCGATATGATTGTAGAGGGGGTGGAGAGTCGGAATCACAATTTAAGTGTGTTTCTTGGCTTATGAAAGGACTTCGATTGTGTTGACCATCTCACGCTGCTTGACAAGGTGGAATCCCATGGTATTGAATGCGTGGCACTCTTGTGGCTTAGTTCATTTCTAAGTCAGAGAACCCATTTGTCTAAATTTCAAATCACGTTTTCAGCACAATGAAAATGAGTTATGGAGTTCCTCAAGGATTAATTCTTAGTCCGATCTTTTCCTCCCGCACGTGAGAATTGTGCACTGTGTTAATGATACTACTCTCTGCTTTAATTCAATTTTTTATTTCATTTTTGGAAAAAGACTTTTTGTCACTTGTTTGGAATTAAACTATTGTGTGTAAGATTTCCACAGCCTCAATCTGAAAAACATTAAATCCAATGTTTTAAATTTTTTGCGTTCGGTAGATTTCGATGATGGGCCTAGCACAATCTCGGCGGACAGTATACTAGAAGATATCTATTCCACTAAATTTACCTTCATCAAGATTAGAGAGGGAATGTTCTCATTGACCACGTTTGTCCCAAATCAGCCTCAGTAATTCATGTTTTGAAGTCCCTAGACACATATTGTCCTATTCAGGTTATGATGACGGCTTATTAGGGCTTTATTTATCCCCACCTTACTTTCGGATTTGTTCTTTGGAGAGCAAGATCAAATAACCAGTTTTTAAAGCACTTAAATTGCAAAAATAAGTGATTCGCATCCTTGAAAAATTATAATTTAGAGAGTCGTGCAGGCCAGTTTTCATAAAATTGCAACTGATCAATCTGCCAACCCTCTACAGTGTTACATTATATGACTAGATGTGCTTTGACTAACGGCCAAGATGTAAACTGATATTGAAATTGGAGACAGAGATTATTACCGGACTGGGAGACACATGACGATAGCTTATGAACGCTTGCTTTCACAAGCAGGTGTTCCGTCCGTCAACAGTTGTTTTGCAAAATGGAATAAAAAATGCGTCTACGATCAAGTCGTTTAAAACTTTGTTTAGCATAAAAAGCATTTTATGATGATATTGAGTTTCTGTCCTATGACTGGGAAACCACACGTCACAACAATAACTCTCGAACTGAAGTGGGATAGTTGGCAATGATAGGTACAGAAATAATGTTTAAATGTACGTATGAATGAATGTACGATGTGGTAGAATATTGACGTTTGCTATACGAATGTCTTTTGTCTATGCAATAAATTCTAGACTTTTGACTCCACTTTTAGGATCTGTAGCTATTTTTTCTAGGTGTACATCTTCAAGAAATTGTTACAAACATGTATCTAGATTCTGGTGTCAACCTGGTGTCAATCTTATATTATTTGTTGAAGGACCTGACAAGACTTTCTTATAATCGAGTAGTAAGTTCTTTCCTGCGATCACCCTTGACATAAAGGTCCTAGAGAATTGAAACTTGCTTCATAGATTCCTCTTGGTCCATGAACTCTATTGATCTTTGAATAAAAAAAGAATCAAAACTAAATATAAAAATAAACTTTTGACATTTTTTTCATTGTTTTATAAGTAAACATGATGGAAACAAGAAAATTTCAGAATAAGTAAATTTATAAACAAACCGAGAACAATCATGTGACATTTCATCATTTATCAATTATTAGTACTACATGTGATGAAGTTACTTTGTTCAATCGGTTGATAAGACATCTGATTACACCAGTTACACAATTACTGTAACATAATTATACACTAGTTTTACAACTATTGTAACATAACACACTAGTTACACAACTATTATAATAATACACTGTTACACAACTATTGTAGCCTAACTATACACTAGTTACACAAGTATTGTAGCCTAACTATACACTAGTTACACAACTATTGTAACATAGTTACACACTAGTTACACAACTATTGTAACATATCTATACACTAATTACAGGACTATTGTAGCTGTGTCTAGTCCTACGATATTACGTTGTGTGAGTTTATTCTTTATGTCTCTTTACAATTTTTTTGTAAGGAAATTATTTTGTTTGGTGATTTTCTATTTGTTTTCTTATCTATTTATAGTAAACTCATATTTTACGGTATAGACACATATAATTGGACCTAGTAGCATCAGTGGCTTCTGAGAAAAAGGTACGTAAGTAAGAAAAGAGTGAATTTTCAGGAAATCACAGTTTTTTGTGCAATAAATTAATTTGATTTGTATGTTATTTTATCTCTTAATAGTGCCCAGATGTGTAGGAATGGTTGTGTTGGTCCTCTTGTTCGTTGTACAGCTCCTCTAGTTTTCTTTTCGAAGCTGTTCTAGACTGTCGTGCCTTTTTTGTAGCTCCAAACTTTGTTACCCGGCTTTACATATTCTAATTATGTCAATGTCTGTCAACTCCTGAGCACAATGCCTTACTAACATGTATGCCTAGTTTTCACAACATCAAGCACTCAGCAAGATTGCCTTTATTAAATGTACTAACATCGTTAAATGCACTAAACTTGAGGGTTTCTATGGAAACAAACACATTTTTACTTATGTAAATATAACTAAAATCGCAATTCTAACAAATATTAACAATAACCGTATTTTACTTCACAACAAACAATGAAAACAACTAGCCTAACACATTGTGAGATCTGCTCAGTATAACATATGGACATTACCAACATAAGGGAAAAAGTACCAAGGGTAAAAACTGTCTTGGTCAATTTTGTCTTTGCAATTATTTAAGCTGAAAACTATATGAAATTGTTTCACAAAAAAACAATGCAGAATTTTTTCTAACCACCAGATTTAATTCAAATGCGTTTTAATTATCTGGAATTTATTGTTCTAATTATAAATATCTGTAGAAAATAAAAACAGCAAAAGATACGGTTTTATTTTGCGTTCTGCCTCCCCTTAAAAGAAAATCCCACCCAAAACTACGAATGTTAATGTTAATGTTACAGCATCAGATATAGTTATATTTTAAGATTGTTTCGATATTGGAGATGTTTCCCACTAAAACGAAATAATAACTAATACTTTTAATTTTAGACATTAATATACAGATGAAATAAAAGTAGTCATAGAACTGTTGAGAATTTATCTTCACAATACTAAATGTGCATTTATTATCAAAATATATGGAAAAACTCATTATTCAGTCTATTTTTCTAATGTATCAATGTGTTAGCCCATACGAAAAGGCCAGAATATAATCACTACGGTGTACAGTCGCACGAAAAGAACGTATTCTTTCAAAAATAAAATTTACTTTCATTTTTAAAAACTGATAAAATTTGGTAGACAAACAACAGTTAAGAACAGCACAGTAAAAATATTTTTTGTCTTTTTTAATTTGTTACACAACTAGAATTTCTCCAAACGTTTATATTTTTGAGCAAAATCGTTAAAACATTTTGAACAAAAGCAATTTAAACTGTTTTATAAAGATTTTTGAAAAGAAAAATATGAAAACCCGTTTAAAAGCTTATTTTACGCTCGATAATCATTTTCTATGATTTATAATTTTGCACCGGCTTTAATAAAGTACAGTGTTCCGTAAGTTTTGACAGTTTAAATTTTTTTAATGTTTAATTGTTTAATATCACGTCGTAATTTACTACAGGAGACATTTTGAATGAAGCAGTAGCTGATATGAACTGGTTTTTATAAACAACATTTGTGTATGAACCAACTCCCTTCTTATATAGATCGCCTCCTTATATGAATATCCTTCCTACCCAACACTGTTTCAAAAACTGATGTTACGGTATTGGAGTATGACTAAGAAGATGCTTAAAAAAGAAAGCACCTGGCAAAAATACCTTATAAAAACTGTTACACATCGTGGATTTACGTGCCGTGGCTGTACGATGTCCCTCCAAAAATGAGTCTTATTTATGTTTTGGAAAAAGGGAAATGTTTTAAGTACGTTCTCAAAGTGCACGAAATTACATTGCTGTTACACATCAAGGGTTCCGGAAGTGCCGTGGCTGTACGATGTCCCTCCAAAAATGAGTCTTATTTATGTTTTGGAAAAAGGGAAATGTTTTAAGTACGTTCTCAAAGTGCACGAAATTACATTGCTGTTACACATCCAGGATTCCGTTAGTGCCATGGCTGTACGATGTCCCTCCAAAAATGAGTCTTATTAATGTTTTGGAAAAAGGGAAATGTTTTAAGTACGTTCTCAAAGTGCACGAAATTACATTGCTGTTACACATCCAGGATTCCGTTAGTGCCGTGGCTGTACGATGTCCCTCCAAAAATGAGTCTTATTTATGTTTTGGAAAAAGGGAAATGTTTTAAGTACGTTCTCAAAGTGCACGAAATTACATTGCTGTTACACATCCAGGATTCCGTTAGTGCCGTGGCTGTACGATGTCCCTCCAAAAATGAGTCTTATTTATGTTTTGGAAAAAAGGTAAATGTTTTAAGTACGTTCTCAAAGTGCACGAAATTACATTGCTGTTACACATCCAGGATTCCGGTAGTGCCGTGGCTGTACGATGTCCCTCCAAAAATGAGTCTTATTAATGTTTTGGAAAAAGTTTTAAGTACGTTCTCAAAGTGCACGAAATTACATTGCTGTTACACATCCAGGATTCCGTTAGTGCCGTGGCTGTACGATGTCCCTCCAAAAATGAGTCTTATTTATGTTTTGGAAAAAGGTAAATGTTTTAAGTACGTTCTCAAAGTGCACGAAATTACATTGCTGTTACACATCCAGGGTTCCGGTAGTGCCGTGGCTGTACGATGTCCCTCCAAAAATGAGTCTTATTTATGTTTTGGGAAAAAGGTAAATGTTTTAAGTACGTTCTCAAAGTGCACGAAATTACATTGCTGTTACACATCAAGGGTTCCGGTAGTGCCGTGGCTGTACGATGTCCCTCCAAAAATGAGTCTTATTTATGTTTTGGAAAAAGGGAAATGTTTTAAGTACGTTCTCAAAGTGCACGAAATTACATTGCTGTTACACATCCAGGATTCCGTTAGTGCCGTGGCTGTACGATGTCCCTCCAAAAATGAGTCTTATTTATGTTTTGGAAAAAGGGAAATGTTTTAAGTACGTTCTCAAAGTGTACGAAATTACATTGCTGTTACACATTCAGGGTTCCGGAAGTGCCGTGGCTGTACGGTGTTCCTCCAAAAATGTTTTAGCAATTATCAAACAAAATGTGTAGTCTCGTTAAGTAATTGTACTCAAAATTCAAAGCGTGAAGACAGAGGATCTCGTGTATTCCCAATGATTTTGACGAATTTCGAAAAGAAATTACGAGTTAATATACATAACTACAAGAATATATTTTATTGATGAATAGATTCCCCTAAGTGGCCTATATCACACAATATCTCAGGTTCTGGTACATAAAAACCAAACCGGTATAGGATCGCAGTATTTTTACTATTTTTAATATTGTAAAGTGCATGTAAGTTCTTAACTATGATTAAAGAATTTTAATGAAGTGGTTCCAAACAGTGTTTAATTTATTTGTATTGCCTTAAATACGAATATTGCACTTTTACAAGTGTAATTTCTTTGAGACTCTTTAGTTCTTGTTTCATAAAAAACAAATTATTTACCCCAAAATGCGTAAACATTGTTTTAAGATATATTTTTATTTTCCAGGGAAGGATCCCGGATCTCCCCTCATTTCTTGGGAGATATTACAAAGCCCCTAATAGTGACCTTCCCAAAACTATCTGCCTCTGGCGTTGTTTTCCCTGACATTCGTTATTCTTCCTTTTATTCTTTATTCTAGTTTTTATGAAAAAATAATCTAAATTAGTAAAATTATTTATAGATTAAACGTTTAAAAAACCTGCAATTTAGGTTGTTTAGAAAATGTATGGAAACAGGAACATTAAGAACCCCTAGTCTTTCTCAATCCTCGTAGAAGTTTCTGAAGACATCATCAACAGACTATGTTAATTGAATGCCACGGATCTCTTTTGTGGATGCCACGGATTCGAATGCAGAATTATCGAATCCGCGTATAAAATGCACAGTGTCGTGGGGTCGTGGCTAGGGTTGGCAGCAATGACGAGTAGCCTACGCGGGCAAGCGGGAACGAGAAGTTACTGTGCTTCTTGGACAGATCACCGCAATAATTGGTGCGAACTCCGCATCTGAAACCGTTGTGTATAGGCCTAATACAATTAGTCGGGAAGAACCCTATCGAATTACCTAGAAAATACGGCTGATGTTTTAAAGTGGTACGTTATGGATAAGAACAATAACGTCAAAACAATCTCTTTTAACAGTAAAATCATAAAAATAAATTAAGCTTTAACAACTACCTAGAGGTAGTTATAATAAGGTAGAATTAGAATTCTACCTTCTGAGATGAAAGAGTTATAAGATAATACATCAATTAAATATCTAAAATGTTAATTTTTCTACAAAAATTGAAGGATAACTTCATATCGGTTTAGTTCATTAACTAATAAGGTAAAAACAAGATATCCTAAAATGTTTGTGTTAATTCACCTTTATTCCAACTACTTAAAAAATTCAACGTCTATTTTATGCATAACAAAAATACAAAGTAATCAATACAAAACATGTTTTTCATATTCAACAAACCATTTGCATACATTTACAAATGCATATTTTAAAACTACTGATTTTAATAAAACTTTGAATGTACAGTATGTTATGTGATTTATACAAAGATAAAGTAATAGTATCTAATAACAATTGCTGCAATTGAAATCTTACCAAACATTAGTGTTAAAATGGTAATGTATATTCAATATATCACACTCACTATAGGATATTATCTTTTATCGTTTCTAAGTTCAATTTCAAACTAATCAGAATCCACATTTTATTGTGCTTGATTTGAAAAAAGTAAGTAATTACTCGTATGAATTTGGCAGAGCAAAACCCCGTGTAAAGTTGTGAGTCAAATATAATTTATTTTATAATACGTCAGCATTTTATTAAAAATATAAAAAATAATGATTAATTTAGTAAGATCTAAAAATGAATTAATCGATATTTATAAATAGCAATATGTCTCAACAATAGCTACTTGATGGTATATTAACAAACAATAACGTGTTATTTAAAAATATAGTTTTATCACAGCGTATATCCCATATTGAATAACTATCTAAATCTGATCAAACTAGTGTTCAAAGTAGTGTTGAAAGCTACTCTATCACAGTGAAGACTATTCAGGTGCAGTGGAGTAGAATGTGCCGCGGTTTAGCCCTGTGTAACACGTGACCTAGTCGTAGTCACTGTCGTTCGCCTTGCAGGCAGGTATGGACTTGCAGGGCGATTGGAGACACTCAACCTGTTGCAAGTAGCAAACCTTGTTTGGAGGGCAGTCGTAAAGGTAGCAGGGGTTGGTGGCACTTACGCATGCATCGGAATCTGGACATAAACAAAATCCAGCAATCAATTTATTTGCACTTGTAAAGGCCTAGGGAGGTAGGGACAATTAACTTTAGCAAGAAGATGTTCAAAGGTATATTTTCATGTTCTCGCAGATACTAACACTACAGTTGTGTTTGCAATGTTTTCCGATTAATAACTTAGGAAAGATAGATAGCTCATGCATCTTCTACACGAATCTATTAAATCAAATGTATTGTCTGGACATGTTAATAGCTTCATCTATCGTAGCCTTATTAACAGTTAATTTGTCGTATGTGATAGTTTAGTTCAGACCTAGCATATTTACATCTGTTCTATGCATTTATCAAAAACAATAAACTCTTTTAGTATGTACAAGACTACTAAAATTGAAATTATTCAACACTTATGTATCCTATAACATTCTGACGCAACCTGTTCGATTGTAAACGCTTTCATTTTTAGTACAAATTATTCTCAGAAAAAATGACATTTAAATATATATGAAAACAACACTCATACATACACTCATACGTTGTTTTAACAGCCTTAAATGCGTTGATATTTTGGTTTTATTTACAACCACCACACGTTGTAAGTTTCATAAATAACATTACACAGGATTTTACAATAATAAAAACAAACATTGCTTTTAATGACACATTACGACGATTCATTCATTTCAATTACCACACCATATTGTATATCAATTAGATATTAATAACTAGACATTAAAGAATGTGTCGCTACAAATACTAAAACCATACTACACAAACAAAGAGACTAATTATCGATCTCCGACAGTTAAATGTCAAACCATATAAATGTTTATAATACTCACAGACTACACATTTTCCGTTCTGGCAGCAACCACCACAGCATTCCCCATTGTCATTGCACTAAAAAAGTGGACAAAGAATAAATGTTTAGTTTGCAAACTTAAAACAACACTTTTAGAATCAGATTCGAATGTTAATTACTTCATGGCTTAACCTCCGAACCTAAATTTGTAACTCAAATTATTGCAATTCCACTGAGTTATACATTAACAATTTCATAAAGTGTATTAATGAATTAAAAACCAATTTCCCACGAGTACGTTCCAACCACGTTCTTCGTCAGAGAACGTAGCAGTGCGGCGCGGCGTTTGGATTGGTAAAGTCATTTGATAAAGTTTTACAAAACCCTGTACTTATTTTTTTCTTATTTCGTCCAGCTCGACCTGCAGTGTCTTTGCCCTACTAACTGTACGTGTTCACAGGGCCATGAAACACGGAAAATACTACACAAGTGCGAATAGGATCTTCCTCATTAGCTGACAGCATGGATTGTTTGGTTGAGAAATTGATACGGTTCTAAAATATGTATTTCTACAAACTAAATTTAACTGCATAGTTATATACCACTAATATATTTTATTAACTGGTCAGAGCTCAAATCATACAGCCCCCATGCACCGAAACAGTTGCACGAAAATCTTCTACAGGCTTATTATTAAACCATACAGAATAATTTTCATATTTGATAGTACGATAAACAATTATAATGAACCCTTATTTTTACGTGGCTGAGTTTACACCCATATCCGGTATTAATGTGTTGATCTCCATTAGACAAATTGACCTGTCTTAGCCAAATGTTTGCGAGCTATGTCCGTAAGTATTAATTTTGTGTATTATTAAATAGTTATATTCGAGATCTTTTAGTAAATGTAACATTATCTTATAGTACAGTAAATCATAAAAGTAATTCAGTTCTTACTTTTTTGTTTTTTGTCTTTTTTATTTTGTCTTTTTTGTTTTTGCTTTTTGTGCTTAAAGTCAGTAGTGCAGTTGCACGTGCTTGACCCTTCTGGCGAAGCAGATTTGTGGTCACGATTTCTTCAACATTCGTAGTCAACATTTTGATGTTGCCAGCTTGCATAATGTTTTTTCATTATTATTATCATCAATGGATACAATCGGACATTAATTTTATCTTTAGTTTAATTATGACTATGAAATGTTAGTAATGAATGTTTCCTATACAGATATCTCGCAAAAAGGACTGATAAACCCAAAGACAATCTAAAACTAATCGTTTCACTGAGGTTAACACCCTTAGCCCTGCGTGAGTATGACGGGTTAGGATAATTATACCTTTTATAGGTAAGCATATACTGCGGGACTAAAAGTATTAATAATTAGACAGTTTCTATAGTGTGCCCGTTATTTCAAAAGTCCAATAGGATTACAAGGCGACTCTTACGCACACATTGTCACACGCGTAGCCGGCCTACCTGTCGTCCCTGTGATGGTGACTCATATAGTGGGACTTAATTTCCAAAACTGCTGTTTATGTTATTAATGACCTAACATAAACCTAACATAAAATGTTATTATGATTTTTATGTTAGGTTAATGCTTTTGTAATTTTTGAAATCTGCTTTTCATTTAATGAAAATAGAGTCCGAACACGAAATAACTCTGACATCACTGTCGCATCTTAGAAATAAAGAGGTCAATGATAACTTAATTTTTAAGATGCGTCACGATTGTCGTGTGCATTTTGTGTTTGGACCATAATTTCATTAAATAAAATGCAGAATTAAAATATTACAAGAATATTGACCTAACATAATAAATATGAAAATCAGCACTTTGCAGACTAAAGCCTAGTTTGTGCGACAAAACAAAAGTGAGGACAGGTAGGCCGTGCTGCGCGTACGCCGGTGTGTTCGCGTCGGGCCGCGGGTCGCCAAATTGCTAAGGTCTGGCCGTTTGATTGCACTTTGAACATTGTTCCTCTGTGGACGAAACGCATGCGAAATATTTCTCGGATGATATAAACCTCAATTATTACGTAGAAAACGCATTCGTAAACCCGAGAAATGTTTGAAAAAGAAATCTCTCTGATTATCGGTGATTAAACCGACTACGTTACCTTAAACTTGTCTATCTCTTATATTTGAAATTAATACTAATCCTTTAGCATTTAAAAGCTACGATCCTAACTTACAAATAGTATTTAATAGGATATTTACCCCGACATGTTAACTTACCGGCTTATCATACTCAGTGCATGCCTTTTCTTTGGGAGCAGCGATGACGACAGAGATACACGCTAGTAGCGCGAAACACACGAACCTCTTAAGAGCCATCTGCAACAATCAGAGAAATCAGAAAAATTATTCCACAGAGTCCTGAAGGTGTTTATATTATAATGTATCTTCGAATTTTTAAATCTGCTTTGAAGTTTTTACTTTCAAAATTTGTACAGTATTAGCCAACATATACAGTACTGAAATGGTAATTTTTATAATGGTAAACACAGTAACATTACATACAGATTTTAACAATAAATACGAATCAAAGGAAGCAAGATCGTTTAAACTGGGGTATTAACATGTCCAATGTGACACTCGTACCGTTCTTGTAGGTTTTGCATCATATTTATGAATAGGGGTTATTCCATTCTCCACACAGGGTTATTTTTTCTTTGAGTTGAACGATGGTAGATGGTGGGTTATCGCGGAAAATTATTTCTTACAACATTCCCCAGACCTAGGCGTCCGGTATTGTAAGATCGGGGAAGTGGGCTGGGTAAGGAAAGTTTATTCTAAGGGAAATGAGACGGTTGCCAAAGGTTTGTGGGAGGAAAGCAATGTTTTTAACGGCAGTTTGACTGGTTGCGCCATCTTGCTGGTACCACTGTGAATTTAACGGCAGGTTTCGTGCACGACAAAATCTCCTGAGGTCTCTCACAAAACGATCAAGAATCGCCCTATATCGATACTGATTTACAGTAAGATTTTCTCCACTGTTGCATTCAAAAAAGTATGATCCCACTATACCCCTCCCAGACACAGCGCACCAAATGGTTACACGCTTACTAGGCTGTGGCCTCTCTACAACATTGTCAGGACGTTCAAATGCAGGGAAACGTGTTGTCTGCTTGTTTATGAAACCATTAAGGTCACATGACACTCAGAAACTCATGTTCTTCATAGCATATTGCTAACATTGAAGCACAGTACTGAACTCTGGCTAGTTTGTTTCTACAGTTCTAAGGTTGTCCAATTTGTATCCTGTAGGGGAAACCACCAATGTTTTTGAATATTATTCGCATTAACGTATTGCTAATATTCAGTTTAAGAGAAGCTTGCATTAGGCTTCTTTTCGGTGACTGCACACTTGCTGCAACACTCTTCCGTTGTTTTCATTTTTACAGACAGTAGTTGGGCGACCTGAAAAGCCCTTTCGCTGTGTCAAAACATACCTGTTTCTCGAAATTTTTCGACGACGCTAAGAATTACAGCATTGCTGGGCGGGTTTTTGTGGAAATGTTCCTGAAAACGTAATGCAGTGTATGATAAGCTTGGCCCACCCGCACGTCCAATTCCGTATGAGCGAAAATAATGCTCTACGATACAAACTTTCTCTGCAGTTATTAGAACCATATTAGTAAAAACTAACCTCAAATGAGAAAGAAGTAATCAACACGAAGCCGTGGCAAGAATCGACAATCGAATCTGCTGATCGAGAAGGCAACTAAAGCTTATTCAGTTTCAGTACTGTTTATTATGGCTAATACTGTACAAACGAACCATCCAATTAAGGATATGTTCTGTGTGAAATAACGAGTAGTAATTTTAATCTTGCCATTCAGCAATCAAGCTCACGCCATGATGATTGCTGAATTCTGTAAGTAGCCTAAACACATTCCTTACAAATAGTAGAAGGGAGCGGGAAAAGTACATAAAGTTAAGTTTCCTGCTCCCAGAGAGCTCACCGAAATGTACGTTACGTTTCCAGCTCCTTGCATAATGAAACAGCTGTGCTTCTTTTGTTTTGACAACAGTTACGCTCAGGAGTTAAAATTAAATTGTTCTACCAGTTTTTTTTCCTTTTCGGTTTTCAAATTGAAGTTCGTGACATGTGGATTATAAAATAACATAATCGCTTTAAAAGTAGGCCTAACATGCAAGATAAGTCTTCCTTATGATTTGTTGGACAAGGCTGAACAAGACTTGATACCTAACATTCTGCAAGACAGATACGAAAATGAATACAAACATTTGCTAATAACTAAAATAAATAGTATATAGTGAATAAATATTTCGATATTTATATTTATAAATATTCTCCATGTCGGCTAGGTTACGACTCACACGAGAAACGCGCTCTTGCACTGGAAAGACGCTTTTATAGACTTACTATTCCATGACACTGTACCAAAGTAAGTACTTACTATAGTAATTGTAAGTACAGAAAGTGACATTTTCTTGTCTAGGTCAGGAAATCTCAAAGGTCGCAGGCAGTTTACTAATATTGTGTATGAAATATTTGCAGAGCTTTCGTTGAATTTAAATACATTTGAATATTTATGATTTTTAGATTGATTAAGAATATTTTCATCACCCGTTCCAAAGTGATTATTTTTGTACTCATTCGAATTTATATGCTCGTCATCGAACTCGCGTGTAAACAAGATCTCGTATTAAAATATACTTTACAAAGTAATGAAATGTAGTATATTTTACAGTTAAATTGTTATAAATAATTTACAGTTAGAATTTGAGAACCAATCATTATTTAAAGTATAATTTTTGTAAATTGTTCACTTAATTTTTAAATAGTACCATCAAATTGTAGTACGTAGTCACCTTGAACTAGTTTGGGAGGACGAGTATATCGATTCTCTATGTTGAATCACACTAGACAGTGGTCAGATCATGTTCAGTCCAGACTTGCACTCTTTTATCTGTTCTATTTCTACATGACATCCCACCAACTACAGTATCTTTAGCTTTACCTTAACCTTTAGAATTCACTATTTAGGTTGTTAATTACCTACTTTTGGACGTTAAAACATAATTTAAAATGAGGGGCATTTCCATTTAAGTGACTTATCAAAGATGTGATGCAGTCTTTAATTCACTTTTATAATTTTTTTCTACTTGCATAGTAGGCTATGAGGTAAAATATTGTGTCAATACAAAATACTGTTGTATTTTCAATGAAAACATTTGTTCCTAATAAAAACAATTTTTTCATAAATTTCCATACAAATATTTTTAGATATTTAAATTACAACAGTTATAAATATTCTAATTCTGTTTTTGATAAATACTTTTGGACGCACTTTTTCAATATTTATTCATTTGTACCATTTAAATCAACTAATTCTAATTTAATGTAAATCATTCTTAAAATTCTTCAATTTTGACTTGAAACTAAACGTATTAAAATGTCATTGGTATAGCAATACCCCCACCCCCACAAACAAATTATCCAACTCCCCACATGGGGTACGTAAGCGGACTATTGTACCTGATTTAGCTCGATATTGAAGCTCTGGCGTAGGCTACTTAAAATTGTTATTTAACAATTGATACAATACATAACATTAGGATAAAATCTAAATTAGCAACACAATTCGCACAACTCAGGAAGCTACATTAGCAACACAATCTACGTTACGTAGAACTAGAAAAACTGTAGGTGTGGATCAAACCGGATTTTTCTCGAATGTATAATTAATTGGCTGTATTCCCCCGTCCACTTCCTGTGAAATAGCGATGATGCGGTAGCAGAAATAACAGGAGCTACCGCAGTATGAAGGAGCGGTCAATGACCTCTTATGAAATCTCCGTGGGTAGTAAAACTGCCGTACTAGAAAGGTCTCACGAAATGTAGTAGGCCCTAACAATAATGTTTAAGTTTGAACAATATGACTTATTGTAACAATGTCATTTTGTATGTGAGTTGAAATTAAATTTCCTTTGAAGAACGCTACTTACAAATTCTAAAACAATCCTACAAAAACTTAATCTGCAATTTGAAATAAACTCCTAGAAATAGGGACTTTATATTAATATGGATTGCAAGATCTGTTTAAGGCATGCCCCGATAAAATCATATAGAATATTTTAAACTTTAAAGAATGTAGCCATAATAATCACATGATATATAACGTAGTAATATAATACATAATAATAATAACATATAAATACATTTGTTGACCAATTCTTATATTACTTTCTGTGGGAAAGCCACCCATTTAAAATTGTATATAAATTCAGTTCATCTCCTTTTTTTGCTTTGGGTAAACTATATTGGGTAAACAATAAGAGGAATCTAGTATGAAATGTAGCTTTTACATTTTGTTCCAATTATAACTAAATTTTATTACTAAATGTACATTTAGGTATTGTATTATTTTATATCATTGTAAAATTGTGATTTTTAATGGCTGATCGCAAGAACCACATCTTGAGTTTAGCAAATACATTTCTATAACTCAAGATCGTATTGCGGAACAGTGCAGTTATTTAACTGTTATCAGTTTTTGCTCGAAATAAAATAACCTCTGTTCAGTCATTTTGCTATACACTATATTTATTAACAGCATATTCGTATTGTAGGTGGCATCTATGGACTTGGCATTGCACAGTTCCTTCTTAATATTACTGTAAGAACCAACTACTATAATTTCAGGTAATATATACTAAATTCTTATTGTTCAACCTTACAAAAATATACAAGAGTTTCAGTTAAGGCTGAGCGTGAAAAAGTTAGGCCTACGAATTAATTTGTGGTACATTATTATAATCCCATATCATTAGAGAATGTGTCCAGACCACACACAAGCAAACTGTGTAAAAAAATAATAAAATAAACAATATAACAAAAAATTTAACAAATCATAATACAACTAATACTTCCATATAAAGTTCAACGATAAAATTTGTTACGTTATAACTCCACAAACGATACGTCGTTTCTCTTTAAATTTGTGTGTACATACGTGTAGTATTTAGATTAAAACACATTCTAATTAGTTTCATAATACTACAAGTAACTGGTTACAACTAACAAATACCCCAATGAGCAGTTTAAATCCGCGAGTAGTTTGTTAAATCACTTCTGATAACTAGCTCTAGGTAATAACCTGTTTTATGGAATGAATAAATTAAGTAGCACATCTATTTCCATGGTCAAACTGAGGGCCGACAGTGTCATTATAAATAAATCATAATTCTTCCAAGGCCGAAGAAGGCAGGTGTTGCTGTCTTTGTTCCATTTAGTTTATATTTTAACAAGTAACGTAGAAGGATCAACGATATTTACTTACTCTTAGTGGAGTGATGGAAGTATCCGCAATTTGATCGCACTGAACACTGAAACTGGCACTCGCGGAGAGACTAAAACTTGTTTACAAACAGTGACAGTCAAACAGGTTATGTATGTGGTGGTGGCAGTGGCGCGAATTCCAGGTGTGATGAGAACACTGATCAGCTGACCGCGCCAGGCACAGTCACAGCTGACTCACAAAGCTGCGTGTCGCAACTTCTCCACCCACCACCGCTGCTCATAATCAGCAAAACAACGTCCAGCCTCTTTGTGTTCAAATTCGCGACACACTTTGGTGAGTCACGCTCTAGCAATACTGCACGCACCGCCCGGATTCTTACGCGATGAAAAATACGCCTCCCTACAGCTTTCTATTGTCTCAAATAGGAAGAGTAACTTTTACAACAATGCTACATATTTCTCAGGGTCATTTGTTTCAACGATATCATAAAACAGTGGAAGTCGTAATATTTTCAATGATAGAAAAATACCGTCCTGGTTTATTTCTGGCCTTTTTACTCGTTATTATTTCCACGGATATTGCTTACTATGTTTCTCTAAGTGATCCTTTGGAGTTTCATAATACCTTTTTGAAGTTGACAAATCAGTGAAGTGTTTTACTGTTTGTAATACTCTTTTGAATGTTTGTATTTTTCACATTGAATTTATAATAAAAATTATGGTTGCCTGTAAAGTCGGTTTTACGGGCGAAGATTTTACGTGACAACGTCTTTTTCTCGGTAGAATATTTATTGATATGAATATTATTAAATTGCACAATAGGAACAAGGAATT
Organism: Homalodisca vitripennis; assembly: GCF_021130785.1. Classification (NCBI taxonomy): domain Eukaryota; kingdom Metazoa; phylum Arthropoda; class Insecta; order Hemiptera; family Cicadellidae; genus Homalodisca; species Homalodisca vitripennis. The sequence continues at coordinate 172,076,189 of NC_060208.1, forward strand.
GAATGAAAATAAGAATTGCACAAATTTTAACTATAGAAATATATTTTGTTTACTAAAACATTGTACATAATTTGAAATTAATTAAAATTTGTTATTGTAAATGGTAAAGTTGAATAAAACATTTACTAAAATTGGAATTTGAAATTCTTGCTAAACACAGTTAAATTCTAACTTCGCGCGTGGTGATTGGTCGGTTTAGTTCGTTTGTTTGGTCGCACTGTTATGACAGGTTAGAGGTTATAATTTGTTATTTTAAATGTTTGACTAGCAATACGCGCTGTTTCTTCTCAATCGACTGAATTACGATTGATTGCAGAGTGATTTAAACTAATAATTTACTTAACACTATCAACATTTGTCAATAGTATGACATAACCTATAAACTCAGTTTCTCAACTTTTGTGTCAATCTAACAATTAATCAATCAATCATAGTTTACGATAATGAAATATCAGTGTACAATTATTTACCTTTATTGTTGTAGTTGTTGTAAATGACGAATCTAAGCACTCCACATTTTCACGAATAAACATAGTTATCTGCTTTATCCCGTGCGGCGGACCCACAGTTATCTGCTTTATCCCGTGCGGATCCCGTGCGGCGGACCTACTGGACGGGCATCGTAACGTTACCGGGCGTTACACTTTTTCATGAGTGACTCCGAGCCGCAACCTAATTTAAGACGTTGTCACGTCAAAATGAAAGGCACGCTCTTCATTAGTCTAATAAAAGAACCGAACTGACACTAATTAAACAGGATAGTTTGTAATGTAGATATATGTAGTCCCAAAAATATTCAAATAGTTGAAACTTGGTTCAATAATTGATCTTATTTTATGGTGGGCACTTAAACATTTGAAAATTCACAACTCCGTTATTTGTGAACGTAGAGAAAAACATTGTTCTGAAATGCTTATAAGATTTCTTAAATGTTTTACTATAAACATTTTTGTTTGTTTCTCGAACGTTTTTCCAGATATTAAGTACATGTCAATCCCGTGAGAATAAATTAAAAATATTTCAGTTGTCACGAAATCTACGTAGCTACTTCTACCTTGGAAAGGACTATCTCAAATGAAACCCTATTAACTATCCGTTGCTTTTAAGCTAACCATAAACATCTTGGCAATAACTGTTTGTGACCGTAATGAGTTGCTTTTTATAGTTCAAACCTACTAATTGCACTATTACCGTATCTCAAAAAAATGTTTAGGGCCAGCCACTTCTAAAATGAAAATTCTTTGTTTACTTGTTAAGCATTATCGTTTCGAGTTTATACAACAAGTGTGATCGAGGACTGGCTGTACTTGTAGAGTACACTAGTACAGTATCGGTTAACATACCTCGGTAAATGAATGTGACGTGTAAGATGATGGATGTCCAGCTAGTTACTACGGGCTCCCCACACTGGAGTCCAAGGCCTCTCCCACGCCCACCCCTCCCATTGTCCTGCGAGAACTGGAGTGTGTAGCCCAGCCATGGGTCACACGACTTCGTGACTTCACTTGATGCTACGACTTTGAGTTTGTCACTGGAGTGATCACGCTGACAGTCCGATAACAATAGATTGAGATCGATGCGGCACTGGCAAAAGTCCACAAACAATTTATATTTTTAAATAGACTATCACTTTGATTTCTCTTGGATGTTACTCGCAGAAAACACGAAGTAATTTCGACTACCTAATTATGCTTTACATCTGTAAACTAGTAGGCCTAACATAAATATTCATTGTAAACTATGTTTAATACTTTGGTTACCAGTGACTGATAATGGGTGAAACCTCACACAATGCTACTGCAATCTTTAGTAGGAAATGTGTTAAAATTAACACTATTATAGCTATAGTATACACTGTTAAATTTAAAAAAATATCCTAAGTTTTAAGTCAAGTAGCATATCACCCTAGGGTTTTAATATAACGAGAACGAATTTATTTTTATGAAGAAAATAAATTTGGATGGCTCGTACAATAAAAATGGCCCAAATAGTGGATCAGCAAACGCCTTACCAGCTTTGCTAGCTCATTGTCACGCGTGAAATACAACACCAATAAATTATTTTAATAAAGAGAATATTATTAAGAACATATCTGTAATAGCATGGATACAAATACCATTATCACTAACTTTTAGATACACCGATACACCAAACGATGAATACTCATTTTAAGTTCCTATGTCTATGGTTATACAAATATGAGGATCACGTTCCTCTTTTTTCAGAGTTTGAATGGTAAAGACATCTTAGAAACTTGGCTGAATGATTATTCCGGTAAATCCTTTCAGAGCACTGAATGAAAGCTATTGACATTGATAAATACTTTTTAAATGGTTATATTATAGTCTCTTACCTCAGTAGATCCAGATGATGTATGATATACATTGTCGCACTACAACATTTTCATCAAACATGTAATAAGTAAAACTATAATATATATATATATATATATATATATATATATATATATATTACATATTTCTTGTTCATAACTAAATTTGGTATAGTCTGTTGTAGCAGTTAGGAGCAATAGGCTTTTGGTGATTTGCATGTATCTGTAAAATGGCAAAACAAAATGTTTTTTTACCCTTTTTAAACTCTCCTATACAGGTTACTGATTACTTGATTGATTCACAAATCATGTAATCATAAAATCATTAGCTATCATAAAAAATACAATCAATGATTTTTCACTTTCTTTGCCAAAATTACATGTACAATTCAGGGCTAGCACTAAATATTTTAAACGCAAAAAGTAAAATCAATCTGAAAACCTGAGGCACATGCTTTTTAACCTTCTCTAGGCTCAAAAACATAGTCCCCCAGAAAGGGGGACCATGGGGTTCGGACCCCCCATCCCACCAATATTTTTCAATTACTCTTTTATTAAACAAATATTATTATTCAAATCATTCAGTAATACTGACATGCACTGCTGAAAGATCGTTTTCAACAAAGAAACGAGCCAAGAACTTTTTAAGGAATTAATGAGGCCTTACTCTCTGCCCACTACGAGAAAATATCAGTTGTCTGAATCTTCCCAAATTTTGCCCTGGCTACGTTCTTGTCTAGATTCTATCTTGAGAAATTCTCATACGACAGAATGCTCTAAGACGTCTGCTGCAATCAATGTGTTACAATTAGGCTACTGTACTGTAGTTAAGCAAGCGTAGCTAAAATACATAGTTAACACCTTGCAGCTCTATCGCTCTTAATCTTAAATAGCTTTACAACAAAGCACGCACTATAAGCTTTCTTTGTCATATTGCTAACTTGGCCCTAACAAGCCAACTTCAATATGTAGGTCAAAGTCCTCCAATAAAGTAGCATACACCTACACCATCCCCAAATTGTACTTGTGACCAGCTGTCCACTGAGCTATGGTTGAGCCATGAAGTCACTGAAATGAAAAAAACGTCTTCAGAATTACAAGGAATGTCTCCAAAAACTATCAAACTATGTGAAGAACTACACGGCCCTTTGACAGATAGAATTAATAAGTCATTTATTCAAACTTTTTCTCAAGGTTGAAAATAGTTAATGTATGCCCCGAACTTAAATATAAAACTAACAGTCTTCTCATTAAAGAACAAAACAGATTTACTGCAGGACATTGATTTACTTGATTAACTGGGCAATTAGAAGATGGAAACACACAAAATTTTACATTGTCTTGGCTCAGCCATCAAAGCTAATTCATAAATTATGCATTAATGGAGTTGCTGAAAATGGTTCCAAAGTACTTAAACTGTAGAACACAAGCATCAGTGGCGGATCTAGGTTTGCTTTTGTGGGGGGAAGGGGAATCGGAATATTCCCCAGCAATAAGGGTGTCCAGGGGACCTTTCTAGGGATAAGCTAATGTCTTACTTCAAATAAGATAATATACTGTAGTGTTTACAGGTATGTAACAGAAATAACAGCCATCATAATACAGGTTATACAGTGTGTCAAAAAAGGTTAACTAGCTAGCTATTCAGAACCACATTCTACAGGTGAAAACAAGTCAAACGTCCAGTTTAAACTTTTTATATTTTGTTTAGTTTATACATAATCCTCGGTTTTGCATTACCCTTATCACTATATTACAAAAATATATTGTATCAAAAATATTTTTTAAGTTTTTTTTTAACTTGGTAGATGTCTTACTAACTCAGATATGGAACATAAAAACACATCTTCCTATTAAGTCAAATATCAAAATAGTGGTCGTTTAGATATTTTAAAGTCAAATTCCAAGGAAATTATTTATTTAGGAAAAAATAAAAGAAAGGTAAAAATTAGTGATTTTTATGAATATTTTATGATGCGTCAATTTTGAATATCAGAATAGAAACAATGGAGATACATCTGTAATAAACGTAAATCAATATAGCTGCTTAGTTTTTCATCCAGTTTAAAAAAACTAGGCATGCTACCAGTTAATTTTTATTAAATTTGCTTACTTTTTCCTCAATTTAATGTACTCTTAAAATCATTAGTTAGAATTAAACTCTAAAATATTGAAATGGCCACCATTTTGTACCGTTGATGAAATGGAAAAAACAATTTTTAAAACATTTAGAAGATACCTGTTTTATAAAGTTTGATAAAAACTGTTGACAGATTCTTTAAATAATAGTGTTTAAAAATATACACCAAAAAATGGTGAATTATAGCAAAACTAAGCTAACATTTTAAACGTTTACTGGATTTGCCATCAGCATTTGAACTAACTTAATTAAAAATAATTAATTTGTCTCAGGAGTGTGGGGTGTAATGTGGTCCTAGATAGACTAGTCTAAAGTAAAAATATGAGTAAGTAGTTTTGTGAAAGGTAAAACTCTGAATACTCAATAGCCATTTTCTGTTATGCTTCATTTTCCAAAAACCAGATCCATATTTTTATCCCAAAACGCTAATTTAAATCAAAAAATTACGTATTTAAAAAACATACATTACCAAAGCTTTTATTTTTATTGTAATTACTCTGATTTAAATTGGTAGTTAATGGAGTATCGTAAATATTTCATATAAGTTAAGTTAAATAAAATGGTTATTCCAATTTTTATGTTATTGGATTTGTGGATTAAAAGAACACAAGTTAAAAATTCCAATACATGTAGATTCTTAAATAGGTAGTCAAAACTACAGTCCTCGTTAGATGATTTTAGAAAAATAGGAGTCTTAAAGTAGACTTGGTATGTTGTAGGTAATATTCAGTGGCGTAAAGTAGCCTACATACCCGCGGACCCGCATTGCGGAGGGGGAGGCACTGCATGACAAGGGGCGCGACCCGGATTGATGAAAAAGGAGGATATGTTAATAAAATTAGTAAAAATGCAATCCGAGTTTACCACGTTACTCTTTTATACGACGAATATTAGACTACTGTTTTCATTACAATAATCTATAAAACTGTTTCGTTTAACTAAACTCACGAGAAAGTTCTTGTTGCAGCAAGAAGGTAGCCTTCAAAACTAAAACAGACAAATTGTCTACCGTACCACCACCGCGGCACGCGCCGTCGCCAATCAAGTGTATTCCCAGACCGTAGTGTGTGTGCGGTATTGTTTCATGTTGTGACTTGAATACTTCCCACCCCTCCTCACCCTTATCTATTCATTGCTCCCTTCTTAGTTCCATCTCAGTTCTTAGTACATATTGGTCACTCTCTATGTTTACTGCACTTCACGGAAGTGATGATTTAATTAGTGCGACTGTGGCGGCTTTTAAAGATACGTTTTAACTGAGCTACTTCTTAACAGACGATTTAGACATATTAATCCGATTTTCTAAAAAGTTAAAATAATAAAGCAATGTCTAAGAACCTAGTGGCGCGAGTACAGAAAGCGAAGGGAGGAGCAGAAAAAGAAAAAAAAACATCATAAAATCGATTTGTTTTTTTAAATCTGATGTAACTATAAGTAAAAACAATGAAAGTGTAGGGAAAAAAGAACTTTCGGTTGTTAGTGAGTGTAGAGAAATAAGTTTCGAACCACCTACCATTGAGACTGAAAATGAAAAATCCACATCGACCTCACCTGATTTTACAAGTAATAAACCAAACGTGAGTTTAGACATTAAGATAAATAAAATAGTCATAGTTGCATCGTAGACATTGATCAAGACGATTATTATGGCATTCATCATAATGAAGTTGATCAAAAGCCTGTAAATATATTTAGCTTCTTTAAAATCTACATTGCCTCTACAGAAAAGAAGGAGTATCTACTTTTTAAGAAGAAGATAAAACTTTTATTTTGAGTTCTGAACCATCTAGGCCCAAATGACCTTTTCCTAAAGACACAATAAGCAAAAGATCTTTCAGCAGTGATTTTTATTACAGAAGTGCCAAAACAGGCCAAACACTAGAAAAAGGTTTTGGCTTTGTCATTCGCCTTTATTAAATGGAATTTACTGTGAATCTTGTTGGTTGTTTTCTGACAGAACCGATCCTACATTTAAAGATTTGGTGTAAAGGTTCAATAAAATTATTGGCAAGGGTTGATAAAAACAATTAAAGATCACGAAACATGCCATATACACTTCGATTCTTGTTTAGCATACAATAACGTGAAAATAGCCATTATTCAAAATCACTTCTACAAAATTATGCACCCTAATGGAGTGACATTCTTAAAAGACTTGGATGTGATAATAACTGGCCATTTGTAACATAGCGTTCAGACGGCATCGTAATAAAAGTATTCAAACAGTAGGTACTAAATCAGGAAACGTTTTGAACATTATTGATTTGTTGTCATTTAGAAAACGATGAAAACAAATTTAAGTATTTATCTGCTACAATCCAAAACAAAATGATCATGTTTGCGTCACGGCATGTTCTTAACGAAATGGTAAGTGAAATAAAACCATCTCTTTTCTCTCTCTCTCATATTAGACACCATTCAAGACATATCAAAAACAGATCAACTGTCATTGGTAATAGTTCACATAACAGTCGACATTTGTTAGTTCACAACAACGAAAAACTTGAAATGAAAGAATTGATCTTAGGGTTCATCGCCCTAACAGGCAAAAATTCTGAAAAAAGACGACGAGATTTGCCATTTTTTTTAAGAAGGATACTACATTGAAATTAAAAAAGTGTAGGGTCCAGAATTACGATAGGGCAGCTGTAATGAGAGGCAAATACTGTGAAATCCAATCTAGAATAAAAACATAAATCATTAAATGCTGAATTAAATCATTAACTGTATAACATTGTACCCCGTATAATTTAAATTTCGTTCTCAATAGCTCAGTTACTGACATAACAGAAATTATTGTATTTTACGATCTGGTCAACCAAATACGAGTATATGTGTTTTTCAGCGAAAGTCTGCCGAGATAGTAAGTTTGAAGAGAACAAGCTACGGAGTCATGGGGGCCTATAGTCTGCAAGGCACTCAAAAGATTGGGCCCGACTCTATCGTCATCTATATACGACTGTTTGTTAGCCATAAAGAGTAACTTTGTTTCTGTTTTAAGCTGTTTGAAGAATATTATTCTCACTTTCACAAATAATAGAGAAATTGTAAAGGCAACAGGATCCAAAAAAACAATTGATTTGGTTTCCAATTTGTATTGATGTTAGTTTTTCACAGTAAGGTTTTAAGAAGATAACGACAACGATACGATATGACCTTAGGATATAACGTCAAATCATTACAAAAAGAGAATGTATCTCTTGACAAAGCTACAATCCTTCTTGAAAAGTTTATATGAACTGAAAAAAGTAAGAAACGATCGAGTTCAAGGTTGTTGAAGAAGATGAAACGCATGTTGACAAGGGATGGACTATTGATCTTCTCTGCCGATTAAGCGATGTAAAAAATGTAAAAAGCTTTTATTGACGAATTTACCAACGATACTGAATTTTCTGATCCTTAACAAAAATTTAAAGTAAGGTATCTTTTAAAATATCATACAGGAGCTTAGATGTAGTGTTATTGCTCAAATTACCAAACGTGTTGACAGTATAGTCAATATTGATGATCATTTAACCCCAAAATAACTCACAGAAAAAAGTGACGATGAACTAATTTTTATGAAGTATGATGAGGATGTTTCACATGTGCTAGAGAAACAAATAGTGTACCTCCGAAATGTTGTTTCAAGTGACATAAAAAAACAGAGGAATGAAAAAAGTTAAGGAGTTAGCCTCATTTTTAGTGATAGAAAACATTACTCTATCAAGCAGCCTTCCTGCCGTCTGTACAGCCATAATGATGTTCCTGACTCTCCCAGTTATGTCAGTGATAGCTGAAAAATTTGTAATTACCAAAGTGTCTTTAAATTCCTACAATTTTTCGAACACACATTTTTCATGTTATTTCATTACAAATTTGTGTAGGTTAAATGAAGCGGTCTTTTTTCAAATCTGTTGATGGTTTTAATTTTTGGAAATATCGTGCTCGTCCACAACAACGTTTTTAATCTTATATGGATGTATCAGGTCATTTTCAAAGCTGAAATTGATCAATACTTATTTGATAAACACGATGACCAACTCTAGACTGAGTGCTTCAGGAATTTTGAGCATAGAGCATCAACAATAGAGCATCGTAGTATCGACTTGAACATGTTGGCTGAAAAGTATTTCAATTAAAAGAAAAAAAAACAGATTTAAAATAGGTATAAATAACAATCAACTACTTTACTATTATTTATATTAACTATTTGGTTTTTTATATCTTATGTTTTCTGGCTAAGATAATGCATAAATAAACCCAGACGTTAAATAACACATTTTAAAAATATCGCTTGTAATTTTATGGTTAGGTGTAAGAGAGGACTTAATAGTCCTAATCTTGCCACTTAAATATGTTTGTCTTTTTGTTCAATAAAGACATTTTTCATTTCATTTCATTTCATTTTAATGTTTTCTCTTCCTTTTTAACAGAATCCATACATATTATAATTTGTACATAATATATCATGTGGTTGTACAACTTCGAAGCATATATACATCATGAGAACAAATTTACCCTGATGAGGAAGTAGGATATATATATATATATATATATATATATATATATATATATATATATATATATATAATTTCAATAAAATTCCGGGTTCGACTCCCGGCGGAGCAAGTACTTTTTGTGATTCAATGTTTATTGAAATTAAATAAGGCTATTGCCATTTATACAATTTAACGTATATATATATATATATATATATATATATATATATATATATATATATAAATATATATACAGTATATATATACACAAGGTGTTTGAAAAGTCTGGGTACGGCTTAATATTTTACAAAGCATAGCAGATAACATCTATAAACTTTGCACAGTGTCATATGGCTACGTAAACTGTTTTCCCTTGCTATTACCATGACGTGCCAACCATGGGGGGACGTCCCACAGAGGAAAACATGGAAATCTTAAATGAAAGCATGGGTCGAGTGATACCTCATTTGAAAGAGCTCACTTAGTAGAGTTGAACGCCGCAAACCGCATCTCAAAAGGTTTATCCAATCAGAAATAGCGGGTTGTTTTAGGTACACATTGTGAAGTACATTATGCGCTGCCATTTCTGACTGGATCGTCGTATTCTGATGCGGTAGGCGGCGTTTCACTCTACTAACCGAAGTGTTTTCACTGACTTTTTTTAATCAGCAAATTATGTCATAACTTTATAACACAATAAATAAAACTAAAATGAATTCATCGTCTTTGTGTTTATGAATTAACATAGTTACACACTAGCAATGCTATTTTATTCACTATGTGAAAATACAATATTAGTTCAAAGTACTTACTTATTAATAATTTGCAACTAACCTTTTATTTACAATAAACGTTCAAATTGTTCTCTCCCATTGCAGTTTGACAGTGAGCTAGCCGGTTGAAGTAGCCATCCATAACATTGCGTAGTATTTCAGGAGGTATTTCTGCCGCTTCATGTAATATTCTTTGTCTTAAGTCATTTATGTCATAAGGCTTGGTTTGATAAACTTTATTTTTTAAATATCCCCAAAAGAAGTAATCTAAAAGTGACAGGTCTGGTGATCTAGCAGGCCATTCTATTTTTCCTCTCCGACCCATCCACCGTTCTGGAAATGTTTAGTCCAAAAGATCACGTTTACCGCATAATGAGGGGGCGCTCCATCTTGTTGGAACCAAATAGAATCAAAATTTAATCCCAAATTTCGGATAGCTCGATTAATTCTGTCAACCAACAAGTTGCGGTAAGTATCCCCATTTCGATTTCCATCGATAATAAAAGGACCGATTACATCCTATCAGGCCTGACCAAACATTCACTTTTTGTGGATGTTAGGTGTGAGCTTCTCTCATCCAGTGAGGGATTGTATCTGACCAGTACCGACAGTTATGTCGGTTGAGATTTCCACTTAACAAAAAACATGCTTCGTCTGAAAAAACAATGTTCTTAACAAAATTCGGATCTGTATCTAACTTTTGCATCATTGTATCGCAGTATTCGGATATGTCTATCAAAATGTCCTCGGATAGTTCATGTACAAGATGTACCTTGTAAGGGTGGTAATTGTTAGAATTTCAAATTTTTCTATACAGAATATGTACTAATGTTATACTCAGTAGCAAGATTCCTGGTAGTCGAATGTGGCTTTTAAATGACTGTTACAAGTACGTCGGTAGCTATGACCTCATTAGTCGCTGTTTTATGTCTGCCACTGCGACGAAGATCTTTTATAGTTGCATTTTCTTTGAAACGTCGGACGGTGGTGACAACAAGATTTTTTTAAAAAGGTGGTCTGTTCGGAAATCTTTCATGAAATAAATCTGCTACGGTTGGGTAAGAGCGCTTGAGGTCACCATATCCCCTCATAATGAGTATATTAATTCTGTCAATGTCTGATAATTCCATTTCTATTTCGGTACTAACTTGAAATTCAACAATTTGAAACTAGAAACAACTAACACTGTACGCGCACTCACAAAAAATCTGAAAGAACTGAGAACTGACATTGTGATTTCCCATAACAGGAATTAATAGATGTAGGACTTTGTCTGTTGTTGATAACGACCTGAAATGATAAGGAGGGAAAACTCAGGTCATTTTGTCTAACATTAGAAAGTGACAGCATCCATGAATGGAAACTTTTACAATAGTAAACATCCAAGTTCCTCTTTAATAAATTAGTTTAAACATTTAAAAATGTTAAAGTGGATAATATCAGTACTTAAGTTCTACCATTGTTCTTTGTTGGTGAAATAGTTAACTTACCACTTAATTTTTTAATTAAATTTTGTTGTAATTTTTATAGATATTAATCAGTGAAACCATTGGTTGTTAGAGTGAAACGTCGCCTACCGCATCAGAATACGACGATCCAGTCAGAAATGGCAGCGCATAATGTACTTCTCAATGTGTACCTAAAACAACCCGCCATTTCTGATTGGATAAACCTTTTGAGATGCGGTTTGCGGCATTCAACCCTACTAAGTGAGCTCTTTCAAATGAGGTATCACTCGACCCATGCTTTCATTTAAGATTTCCATGTTTTCCTCTGTGGGACGTCCCCCCATGGTTGGCACGTCATGGTAATAGCAAGGGAAAAACAGTTTACGTAGCTATATGACACTGTGCAAAGTTTATAGATGTTATCTGCTATGCTTTGTAAAATATTAAGCCGTACCCAGACTTTTCAAACACCTTGTGTATATATATATCCTAATTTATTATTTTATATAGCACTGTGTCTATATGAAGGGGTCAGAAGCCAAGGGGTACAAGTGACTTTATGGTTTTTTCTGAGTTAACTGCAGAAGCCATATCCTGAGTGTATTAAAAATGTTTGTGGCCAACAGGTATAAGTAAAACTCGGTTAAATGCTGAGATCTAGCGGCAAAATGAAAAACTACTTTCAGCATCAGCTGTTTTAGTTAGAGGCCAAGGGGTACAAGCACTTGTATCCCTTGGCCTCTAACAGGTACAGACATTTTGTTCAGGAATGTGTTTTGTTTACTGTATTGTTCATTCAGTGTAACCGCAGAGAATGTCCGAAGACAGTATTCCAAGTATTTTTGGAGGTAAGTGTATAAGTTCAATTGATTCTTGATAGTTTCCAAAATATGTGATTATTGTTAATGTAATAATTTGCCTCTACAATTCCTTTAAAATATGAAACTTTCCATTGCAGTTTTTAGGTTATGTTTCATTATTAAAGAGTCAGTGTTTAAGTGTAATGTTTTTGTTTTAAAACAGTGATTTAATATTTACTACATACTTAGTTTTATTTCCAGATGACAGTGATAACGATCCTGACTTCAATCCGATCAACAAGGACTCAGGCGATAGTTCCGATGAAGGTGAGCCTAGATCCTAAATTTTATCTTTCCTTTGGAAATAATAGGTATTTTGAGGCATATGGGATGAAGGTTGAGGGTTGAATTACAAGGTTATAATCTTGTTACCATACAATAAGGGCTGAATATCCCCCTTAAGGATAGTGGCCATGAACATTTAGTCCCATATCTATAGGCATAACGTCCCCCCTACAAAAATGTCATGTTAAGCCTATACAATCATCTAGAGAGCCTCAATTAACCTTTTCTAGTGTTGGATACTACATTACAATATTTTAAAGAATTTCCAATAGACCTATTACAGCAGTTTAGAACAAGCTGTTCAAAATAAACACAGTTTCCACAGGTGTATTTCGAGTCGCTAAGACACTGCAAGACAGACAAATGACAGACATACGATACGCCTCCTACTGATTCTCCTACTACCTCGGTGTCTGCTATACTTTTTTTTTTATTTTTAGGTGGAGTCACAGAACAGGTCCAGAGAACAGAGGGAGAAGAACAGCAGATGGACGAAGAAGAACCCCCTCCTAAGCGCATCAAGCACCCTGGAAGAAAAAGGACTCGACGAATTGAGTCATGGAAAAGGAAAAAATCTTCTATACTTCGCAATTCGGGGCACGAATACACTGACCGCAAAGGTAAAGTACACCAAAGAAAGGAGCTTAAGCCGTACAACCATCAATGTCGTTACAAATGTAATGAAAAAATTGATGAGGAAAAGAGACAAGAATTTTTTAACAGTTATTGGTCTTTGGGAAGCTGGGAACTACAATCTTCTTATTTGAACTCGGCTGTTAATATAGGGGCGCCTAATAAAAAGAAAGATGGCGCAGTGTGTGGGAAATCCTTTTCTTGTCAATATAATCTAGGAAATGTCAGAGTTTGTAAAGAGTTCTTTTTAAAGACTCTTGATTTGTCCAACAAGCGAATTACTAATGTTGCTTCTAAGAAACACATATCTGAAACAGGTATTCCACCTCGAGACAAAAGAGGGCGTAAAGTTCCTACCAACAAAATTGTGCAGGAAAAAACTGACTTGGTCAAGGACATATTGCAATGTTTCCAAGATACTCCAGTCACTATTCTCGACATCAAAATCCGAACAGGAAATATCTTGACAGTAACCTTAACATAAAAAAGATGTATGAATGTTACAAGCTTTTCTGTGAAGATCGGGGCGTAGAACCTACTACTGTATCTTATTACAGACACATTTTCAACACTTGTTTCAACCTTACTTTCCATCGACCACACACAGACACTTGCAATACGTGTGATAAGTTGCAAAACACCATCGAAAACGTGGAGATAAAGAAGCAAAGGTAGCTGCTACTACAGCTAAAGAATTTCACCTCCGTCAAGCTGAGAGTGCTAAAACTGAAATGGAACATGTGAAAAAGGAGGTAAAAGATGACCCAACCCATGTTGCGATATGTTTTGACCTCCAAAAAATGTTGCCAACCCCAATACTAACTTGTACTAGAATTTACTACTCTCGTCAACTTTGGACCTATAATTTCAACGTCCATGATATCTGTACAGGTAATGCGTTCATGTTCATGTGGCATGAAGCACAAGCTTCTAGAGGGTGCGAAGAAATTGTCTCTTGTTTGTTGCAGTATATAAAATCATTTCCTCCAACTGTAGCCCACTTGACAGCTTTTAGCGACAATTGTGGGGGCCAGAACAAGAGTCACATCACAGTAAAGTTCTGGTTTCATGTTGTTAATACAACTAACATTGAGACCATTGATTTGAAGTTTCTGCTTACTGGGCATTCTTACAACCACTGTGACAGGGACTTTGGGAAGATTGAAAATATGAAGAGGAACACGAAGAGGGGCGTTTATGTTCCTGACGATTGGATGGAGATTATTGCCGGAGCAAGTAAAAAGTTCATGGTAAAAAAGATGTCAGATGAAGATTTTGTTTCCCTGGAAGCCATTCACAAGTTCTATGTTAAATCTGTGAAGGGTATCAGTAAGATGCAGTGGTTACAATTTAGAAAAAATCATCCTTGGACTTTGTTCTACAAAACTACTTTCAATAAAGACTTACCGTTTTCAGAATATAGCATGATCGCTAAGAACCCAGGAAGGATTCCGACCCAACTGCCACCTTTGCCTCCAAAAACAAACAAAAAGAAAATAAAGGCATCTAAGTACAAGGATCTTCTTGATCTGCTGCAATTTGTACCTCCGGTTCACCACAAATTTTACAGATCTCTAGACTACCAAGGGAATACTTTAACAAGACAGGGCCAATCAAGAGAAGATCAACCTTGTGAGGAACACCCTCATCATGAAGAAGACAACATTGAATTGGAAAACTTTTTTGACAGTGATTCTGACTAAATATTTAAGATAGGAGCTTACTCTTTGTAATAAAATGTGGTTTTCAATTGACATAAAAGCCTGTGTTCTTAATTTTTTCCTAACTCCACTTGGAAGCCAAGGGATACAAGTGGCACCTCTTATCAGATAGTAGCCCATATCATAAAGAGGAAAATTCAAACCAATATAAAAATAGTTTTTTTTAGCATTTTGAAATACCAGTAAAAAATAATGTGCTAAATTTACTGAACATATTTGTACCTGGATTTGATTATATAACTTAAACTTTAAACCTTGTTTTCTCAAAACTCAAAAAGAGTCACTTGTACCCCTTGGCTTCTGACCCCTTCATATATACTCTAGTATTGGCATAAATACAGACTTTTTCAACACAAAACAATTTCTTCTTCCTCACTTGTCCATTTTAATTTGGTTTGGTAGTTTGCTCTGTTAATCTTTTTCTGAGCCATTCTCGGGATTCTAGTATCAACATACATTGTGTCCATAGTCTTCTCAGATTGTTCAAAAAAACAAAGAGAATAAATGTATCACAGTATTCAAACTTTCCTTTCTTGAACGGAGCTATGCCGGGAAGTGTTAATACATTGTGAATTTAGAGTTTAGCTCCAGTTCACCTTCCTCTTAGTGCAGCATCTGAAATTTGGTGCTGTCATAGATAACTCCTTGAATCTGGAGTCATGATCATCTGAAGCGATGAAGAAGCTCAAAATGAACTCCTTGCATCGTTTTGACATCCAGAGACACCTAGACTACAAAATGTAGAGTAATCTAGGTTACACTAACTTGTGTAATCTGTAACAGTGTCAGATTCAACATTCACATTTTCCTTCAAGAATTTTGAAGGTGTTACCAAGTTTCTCCTTAGCATGAGACATGACAGTATTTTTCAATTTGCAGATATTTGCCTAGTTCCACTGTTAATGAAAAAGTATCATTCAAGCGAAGAACAGTAATCACAAAATTACATTTTGACATACTGTGTAATAAACTTGAACAATCATCCCATCCTGACATAATTCTCAGAAATTTTTTTCATTTTGGAAAGATCTTATTGGAATTCCATTTTTGCAATGGTTCACATACCAGATTTCAGAGAGGTGCAGATTTTTTGCCACCAGTTAAAGTTTGATACAAAATATGGTACAATATTTACAAAAAAAGCCTTACTTCTTACCAACCAAGGATATTTTTTGCAGTAAGTTAAATTCACTCGTCTTGGATTCTATAGCACATTTTATTTTAACATGGACAGATACAGGAAAAATATAATTTTTGGAGGTATCCGAAGTTTGTTAAAAAGTTTATACTTATTATAGTCATTAAGACTACACATACGACCAATACATGTGCTAATATCATGGTAATGACCTCTTGTATTCATTTGAGTTAGGCTCAGCTTCGCTAACTTTAATCTGTACAGATGAAGTGGAAACAATGACTTCTCCAGCTGTATAATGCCTACTAGTCTGTTATTGTCTGAAGATCCACATTTTTTATCTGCTGTGAACTAGTATCACCCAGATTACTATGTTTGAAAACATTCATGAAATGGCCTGCTGTAAAAGACCAAATACACATCAATAACACTGTTTTAAACGCTCATTGTCTGCTGTGAACAAAGTTTTTTTTGTGGCTTCTAGTTGTGCTTATCTTTATCCAACTAACGAACATGAAGTGCTAAAGGTGATCGAGTCTCTTAAGAACAAGGCATCAACTGGCATTTACAATATCTCTGCTAAGCTACTGAAGATATGTAAAGAAGAACTTACCACACCACTTGTGCATGTCAATCAATCGTTGAGAAATGGAATTTTCTCGACTGACCTTATAATTTCAATAGTATTTCCTAAATTAAAGAAAGGAGACCGTCTTGATCCCAAAAATTAACGTCCTATATCACTGATATCCACATTCTCGAAAGTTTTTGAAAAATTATTGCTTCACTGACTTCTTCAACATTTATCTCTTCACCAATTACTTACCCCACATCAACATGGCTTTCTCAAGGGAAAATCTACCACATCAGCCATCATCACCCTTGTTGAGTTTCTCATAGACAATATCGAAGCCAGCAACACATCAACAGCAATCCTACTTGACTTTAGCAAAGCTTTTGACTGCCTGGACTACACTCAACTGATGAACAAAATGAAGATCTTGGGTATAAATGGAACTACTGCAAACTGGTTTAAAAGTTTTTAACAGGAAGAACCCAAATAGTTGAGCTAAAACACAGAGAAAGGAGTAACAAAATTAGTGAGATCAAAACCACTACTAGTGATAAGAGGTGGTTCCCCAAGGCTCTATGCTGGGTCCCGTACTTTTTGTCTTGTTAACAAATGACCTCCCAGAATATCTGGTGGAATATAATGAAACACTGATGTATGCAGACGATATTGTCCTCCTTCTCAGTGAAAAGCTCCCTGACATGCTCGAAGTCCGTTCATCAGTGGCATTAATATGGCTATACAATACTGCCATAGTAATAGCCTGGTTTTAAATGAAGATAAAACCCAACAACTGGTGTTTGGCAAGAAAAGAGACTAAGTAGGACGACTTCTAGATATAGAAGCATCCTAAGAGGCCAAGTATTTGGGAATAACAATTGATGAGCAACTGACATCGACCCCTCATATTGACAGCCTATGCCGTAAATTAATTAGCAGTCTTTATGTCATCAAGAGTATAAAATCCATAAATAGTACCAGAGTAGTAAAAATTGCATATCATGCAATCTTTGAATCACACCTGCATTACAGACTTGGAGTTTGGGGCAACTCATCGTCAACAAACTTGCAGCGTGTCCTGGTGCACCGGAAAGAAAGCTATTAGAGTGCTTGCAGAGCTCAACAACAGAGACAGCTATTGACAGAAATTTAAAGAACTGAAGGTTTTAACAGTGGTTTACCTATACATCTTAGAGGTGGCCACTTATGCTAGCACTCTACAGCTACAGAGAAGTACCGATAGAGACAATTACAACACTCAACAGGCCCCGAACTTTACTCTACCGACACATCATTTGACTATCTTTGAAGAGAAGCCTTCCTACCTGCGACCCAAGTTCCTCAACCTGCTGCCCAAGACAGCTAAAGGAGAAGGTGCACACAGCATGAGAAGGTGACTCACACATGGTTACTGGATAGACCATTCTACACCATAGAAGAGTTTCTGAACTTGAGAACAGTCTTCTGATTCTGATTTCTCAATGTTAACATGGTGAAAGTGGGAGGGTATCATTAGTTTATATTTGAAATATAATATATATTTGAAATTAAATATTGCCAGAGCTATGATTTGGCTATAAATAAGAATAAAAGAATTCAACTAATTCATATATCAATACAGCCAACTAATAGTAACTGTTCGAATGAATTTTGCTAAAATGTCAACCAATCAGATAATAGAGCTAAAGCGCTCCTTAGGACCATGTGTA
Source organism: Homalodisca vitripennis (assembly GCF_021130785.1). Classification (NCBI taxonomy): domain Eukaryota; kingdom Metazoa; phylum Arthropoda; class Insecta; order Hemiptera; family Cicadellidae; genus Homalodisca; species Homalodisca vitripennis. Next base: position 172,094,280 of record NC_060208.1, read on the forward strand.
GGTAGTAGATTTGCTGATTGAAAATAATGTGTGAATTGTTTATATTGTTCTCTAACTCTGCATAAGAAAATTCTTTTAGAAGCTTAAACACAACTATTATATTATTGTTTAATGTGTTAACATGAATTCTTTGATGCGTTTTCATGTTGTATTACACAGGTCCAAGGGTATTTATAGGATCTCCCCCTTTGCCACACCCCCCCTCTGGATCTACGACTGACAATTGCTTGAACTAACTCCAGCCAACGGATGACCTGCAACAGATTGACAGTAGAATTCCATAAGGTTCAATCTTGGAAAATATATTGTACATAACTTTTACCATTGATGTAAAGAAATACTATAGTGACAACATTGTCCTAATGTATACAAACTCTAGTGAATGTACTAATAAGAGGAAAGAAAGAGCAAAACTCAAAATCAACTCTTTTATAGCACTAAAGAAGGAAATTAAATATTGCCAGAGCTATGATTTGGCTATAAATAAGAATAAAAGAATTCAACTAATCCTTGGTGACAAGAAGAATCTGGTAGTTACAGTATTAAGTATCTAAAGAGAGGATTCTTATAGTTACCAAGGTGTTAACTATTAACATGGGCCTATAATGAAACCAAAAGGTAGATGCGGCATGTGGAGAAATGTGTTGAAGAGTCTATACTGTAACACTGAAATGCTATCTGGTAACTCCCAAATAGTAAGAATAGACTATTTTGTTCTAATTAAAACATATCTTCATTATGGTCTTGTGATCTGAGGTAACTCACAAAAAGCAACATTCAAACACTGTTTGTTCTGCAGAAGGTCATAGACACACCAACTTGAATTCAGTAGACTCCTTCCATGAAGCTCTTGAAGAACTGAGAACCTTCACAGTAATTCACTATAAATTTTTGAAACAATTCTTGATTTTTAAAAAACTACTCAAATATAAGGAACTGACAACCATGCATACTTTATCTTCAACCAACTACATGTAACTGGCATATCACTTTGCACTCTGAAAAGAAATCCTCTTACGCTGAAGCCTTTCACAAAACCTTTAATACGACAGGGACCACACATCATTAAAAATTTGTTCTCTGTTAAAATAAATCTGTCAAGTAAAATTATTTCTTTACTACAATATATTGAAATATTCTGGTAGTAATGTGTTTGAACATGCATCCATTGAATTACATAGACAAAAGTGAGAACATTAGTTTTTGCTATACCCACTACAGGCTCTTCTAGCTCATAGAAACCAGGCAGAAGTAATCAATCCTTCCAGGGGAAAGTTTTACAGCTATGTTATGCACCAATCTTTCTGTCCAGAAAGCTTACTCCCTCGTTCATCTACTCACTTCAGGATAAGATCACTTCCACTCGTAACTTACCCATCTTGCAAAATCTGCCTCAGGCCCCCAGTTGATCTCAGAGGAGTTTTCACCAAATGCTAACTGGGCTCTCTCTTGGGATTTGTTCGAAGGATCGAACAAGTTTCTAATTTCTGACTCAAAGATCCGATTAATGGCACGGACCTTCCGCAAAAAGAGTGGGCTTCAACCGATTTCAAACTGGAGTGGGGAGATGGAATGCATGGAAATCCAAATAGGGAATGACTCTCAATCCATAATGTTATTGTGGAGTGGGTTCTCAGATAATGGAGCACATTGTCAATGATTGTTCCTTTTTCTCTTTTCTGGGAGGTTTAGCCGATTTCATAGCTTGGAAGTACTTTGGCTGGATCGTCTTCATGGTTCAAATTTGACTCTGTGACGGAAGATTGATAAATTCATTTTGTTAGACATAGTTTGTGACTTAGTATTTTTTTTATGCTAGTACTTTGGTATGAACGATAATCATCTTGTGGCTGACAAATAACATAACACGACATATCTTTATATATGTGTGTATGTGACTGAACTCCTCTTAAACGACTAGACCAATTTTGATGAAATTTTTTGTGTGTTTTCAATGGAATTCGAGAATGGTTTAGATTCACAATTTGGTCCACTGGAAAATGTTTTATTAATTAATTTTTAATTTCTAAGTAGTTGTTGATTTTAGAATGTTTTACCTTCGATCCGGCAGACTGCGCTGCGACACGTAATTCAAAATGAGCTGATACTTAACAGCTGTTAATACTTTCAGCTGAAGTTCATCAAAGAGGCAGAAACATTTGTTTACATTAAAAATTTAGAAAATTATTATTGTAAAGTGCTTGATTAGTAGTGTAATGCAGATTTCATAGACGAAGTTATTACCAAATTTTAAATTTAAATTGCACCAATGATCAATAAACTATCTAATGCAATGAAAATACTATTGAACACTGTTATAAAAACCACCTCATTGTACAAAGCTGTGAAAGTTTGTACATAGGGTAATCGAATTGGTTAGATCGAAGGTAAATAAAAAGAGCCGAAAGAAGACGCTTTATGATCGAAATTGCTTTTCATTGATACATTTTCTTGATCGGAGCACAAGGCAAACTCCACAATAATACTGGAAATATCTTAGACAGAAAATTAATTTTAACAAACCGAATTTGATTCTTTATAACCAATTTAGTTTATCGACATTCATCTATATAAAGTAATTGTACTGAATAACTTATCAACACCTGGCAAAAACCACGAAAGACAGATGCAGGAAATATGGTCCATACCTTCATAATGCGCCCAACAGGCTCGCGAAGGAACAACTATCAATTATCTCAGGAGTGTTTAAGAATGTGACAGAAAAAGAATACGTGAATATAGTGTACTGTTTTCAACAGGAAATTGCGTGCGAAGCCGTGGGAAACTGCTAGTTATATATAGGAATTAGGAGCCTACATTTAAGAGTATACAAAAGAGAATTCTAAAATCACTAATGTGCATGTGACATCACAATGTACTCCTTGATGAAATTTAATTCTGGCTTCATTTCTTAAAATACAATTGTAATTTTAATTTAAAAAAATATATATATTCCCCTATACATTAATGATTAATACTTTAATCTGAATAAGAACAACATTGTCTTACTTACTTACTTACTATCGTGGCTCTTGGTACCCAAGGTGCTACTTTGCCTCGCCAACACACTTCCTCCAGATCTCTCTATCCATTGCCTCTTCTTCCCTTCTTCCCAGTTTTCTTATGTCTCTTCTGATCTGGTCTCGCCATCTCAACTTGGGCCTTCCTGGTGGTCTTCTGCCCTCCGGATTGTTTACAAGGACGTTCTTGACTAAGGAGTTGTCCTCCTTCCTTAGTAAATGGCCAGCCCATCTCATTCTCCTACTTCTCACCTCGGCCACTATGTCTGGGTCCATATATAGTTATCTCAACTCTACATTATGTTTTATCCTCCACTCTCCATCTTCAAGGGTTGGCCCATAGATTTGTTCTCAAATACTATCAAACGTTTTTCTGTTTTTTTACTTATAATGGTTTTATATATACGGAGTTTGGGCTTGTGTGATAGTAGTTGAGAGCTTAATAGCTTGTGGCATGCTGACAAACTTCTGTGTGCTGCATTTATCCTTTGTTGTATTTCCATGTCTTCTTCATTATTATTCGTCAGCATTACTCCAAAATAAGTGAAGTTCTTTACTTTTTCAAATTTGTGCCCTTCTATTTCTATATTATTTTCATTGTTTATTTGTGTTGTTCTTCCACTCTCCATTATTTTGGTTTTCTCTTCATTTATGCTTAAACCAACTTTTTGTATATGGTTTAGGAGTTTTGCGACCAGCACTTTCAGCTCTTCTTTACTCTTCGCTATTATTACAACATCATCCGCAAATGCAAGAACATTTATTTTGGTCCCTATTGTAATTCCAGCTTCTGTTTATCTTACTTCTTGTAATGCTGCCTCTAAAGCTAAATTAAATAGCAATGGGGACAATCCATCCCCCTGTCTTACGCCTGTGCTTACATCAAACTTTTCCGAGATTTCCCCATGTATCTTAACCTTGCATCTAGATCCTGATATGCATGATTTTGACAAGTTTATTAATTTGTTGGGTATTCCATACTTTTCCATAATCTTCTAGAGTCTTTTTCTACTAATCGAGTCATATGCTTTGGAGAAATCAATAAAAAGGCATAGAAAGGATTTATTGAATTCATGGTATTTGGCAACTGCCTCCTTCAGTATGAATATTTGATCGGTAGTTGATCTACCTCTAGTAAAGCCTGCTTGGTGATCACCTATTATATTGGACAACATTGTCTAATTTTAAAAAATATATTTTTAATAATGAATAACAATCTGTCATGGACAACGTTGTCTAATTTATAAAAAAATCTTTTTAATAATTAATAACAATCTGTCGTGGACAACATTATCTAATTTATACAAAATATCTTTTTAATAATGAAAAACAATCTGTCATGAACATACAGGACACAGACCATTGATTGACGCATGATAAAACTATGTTTTGAAACCTACAATAACTTTTACATATTTTATAAATCTACTTAAATCCAATTATTTTGTAACAATCAGCACTAAATAGACTATAACAAAACATACAAACAATTCCACATCTAATTTTATTAATTTGATCACAAGCAGTCTAATTTTTATCTAACACCTTTGTTAACATTTAATTTTACCTGTGGCTTTTCACCATAATTACAAAACTAGTAAGAGCATAAATATAATTCAACCATCAAGATTTAAATGATATATTACAATGCAAGAAACTATATTTGTTTTTGGTTCAGTAAGAAGAGTTAGTGTGCATGGCCTCCAATGTCATGTGATGTAAGGTATAAAAGGCATTGTAAATCAGGTGCATTGTGTTAAGAGATGCTAGGCCATGCACTAGGCTGTAGCAGCTCTGCGAGAGGTCCCAGTCAGTGTTCATGTACCTGCTGCTATGGTTGTTTGTCTGTCCGTTATTTGTCTCCGTCTCTGCTCAAATGTGTCAGAATTACGGTCGACAAGTGAGTGTTTAGTGAACAGATTTGCTTATCCTTTATATCCAGCATAACTCTATCCATTAATTTATCGTTTTGCTATAATTTTGATACCTAGTTTCAGAGAAAATTAATTTATGGAAATATATATATATATATATATATATATAAGAACTTCCAGTTGTAATATTTAGTTATTAAAGACTACAATTTAAATTTTATAATAAATGTTCAATATTTACACAAATAATGAGAATTGAAATTTATAAACTTTATAAGGTAAAATGCCACTTGTTTAGCAATATAGTTCTGTTCACCAACTATATGGTTTTGAGCATAGTCTTAAATACCAATCTATTCCAGTTTTTGTGCTATTGCAATAGACTAGTGTTTTAATTCAAAAATAAATATACAAAAATAAAATTAGAGCAGTACATTGGAATAAAGTACTGAAAATACTTAATGTTGGACCTGTTTCTAATTTGGTATTTTATCATGTAAAAAATTAAAATTAACATAATATTTTTTTTAAGTATATGGTCAAATAATCACTTATTTTCAAGTGTTGTATTAAATTTAAATGTTTCATTAAAAATAAAAAAGTTTTATTACTTTAATTTAAATATTTTAAACCTCTTTTATGTTCATTTTATTTGATCAAACCACACCATATTAGTAGCAACAGATGGTTTTGGAAGAAAAACATGATAGTTTTGGGTATTTTTATCTTTGTATGTAACAAAATCAGATTCATCTTTGTTCAATAATTTGACACAGTGAACAAGTTGTATCATATGGTAAAACATACTACTAATTCTGTAACAAGTTTCAAAGAATATAGCAATATATTCTTATGTGGATAATACAACTAAGAACTACATAGTAGATTTTGAACTCACATAGAAACAAGACATCAGTTCAACTTTATTTTAAAGAAATAGAAAAATAATATCTTATTTTTGAAAGCAAGTTTTGAAAGCAAGTTTTATCCACTACCGGCTTGCTAGACCTGACGTAGCTTCACCAGAGCCCCGTTAGCCGTCTCTTTGAGCCGTTGCCCGTCCCTCACGATGAGGACGAGGGGTTGGACTTAGAGGGACGGAATAAATGTGGAATCCATTTTTCACCTTAGAAAAGGTGAAGGAATTCTGTTATTTAGGAAGTATCATAACAGATAGGGGCACAATAAGAGAAGAGATAGGAAACAGAATATGGAAGAGTGGAAAGTTTTTCAATATGGTAAAGAAGATTGTGTGGAGTTGGAACATTGGGAAAGAATCAAAAGTATTGATGTATAAATCTTATTTCCAACCAATTTTATTATATGGAGCAGAGACGTGGACGTGGACTAAAAATGATTTAAGCAGATTGCAAGCTGCAGAAATGAGATTTTTAAGAGGGATAGAGAAGACTACAAGAAGAGATAGAATAAGGAACGAAATAACCAGAGAAAGATTGAAGGTAGTTTCACTGCAAGAGACAATGGAAGGAAGAAGAATACAGTGGATGGGGCATGTAAAGAGGATGGGAGATAATAGAATGCCTAGAATAGCACTGGAGAAGGAGGAAGGAGGAAGAAGACCAAGAGGAAGATGGGAGGACCAAGTGTGGAAAGACATAGAGAGAAGGGGACTACAGAAAATACAGGTGGATGAAGAGGAGACATGGAACGATAGACTAAAGTGGAGGAGGCTGTGTACGACGACCCGTGAGAACGGAAACGTCTGACGATGATGATGATGATGAGAAAAATAATACAAATTTAGTTAATGTTTTATTGTTTTCATAAAATTCAGAGAATATAAAATGGTAAGTTTATGACAGTTCTTGATTCAGATAGAATTTCTTTATGATCTTCTATTGGTTTGAAAAATAAGTTTTCTAATTCTAAGCGCAAACCCCTAAAACATAATTCTGGGCACAACAAATTGTGGTTTGTTACCTATACTATTATACTGAAATCTAATGGTTTCTGTTTGTATTTGTAGTGTGTGATACATAACTCTGTTTTTAATATGTGATACTCAATCACGTAAACACTATTTAACCAATTGTACTTAAATTTTAAATGGACATTCTTAAGGTTCCTGGTTAACATATAGAGAGCTTTTTGGCTTAATCGGGAAATAGTAAATATGTTTGAATCACCTGTCAAAGGCAAGAATAATAAGTATACTAATTTATAAACATTTAAGTAGGTGATAGTAAATGTTTGTAGTTATTCATGTCAAAGTCAGTTACATTTTACAAATGTAATATTACATTACATTACAATATAATGAAGCATTTCTCTGTCTGGGTTTGTTTATAGAGCGTAAGATAATAAAATTAATAATGTTATAGTAATATACTTCTTTGTTTTATACATACGTTTTCAAAAATAAACCTCTTAGGAGGTAAAACAATGACGTTATGTTATAAAACATAATTAAAAGTTCCGTTTTTCTACCAAGGTATCTCTTGTTACATAGTAATATATTTTTTATTTTAGAGACAAATATTTTCTTATAACTAACTGTGAAGGCTCAAAGAGGGATTTTTGAAAGGAATTCTGAAAAACTACCCCAAGAATACGCCCTACTACTGTGTGAGTTTCAGTAAACCTTGTTGTTTAAATATTTGAAAGGATTATGATAGTGTTTTATTTACAGTTTGTTTAAGCAAGATTTTGTTTGTTGCAGTGTTTTAGTCACAGTGACTGTTGTGGGGGTTGCTGTAGGAGCAACATATGTGTTGATTGTAAGTTTTCATTTTGTAATAACAACAAAATATTTGACTTGTGTTGATATTTCAGTTTTATTAATTGATGGTTTGAATGTTACTTTAATTATTGTGCTTCACATTCTACTGTGGTTTAATAGCAAGTACAGTAGTATTCATCTCAATACAAACAGTTGAGCAGTATTTCAGTTTAATATATTCAAATTGAAGTAAAATTTATCTTGTAAAGCAAATTATTAATTTGGTCTCAAATTTGATGTTCCTAGAAATATATATGTGTGTTTTACTTGTATATGTGTATACATTGTTTCTTAATTTTGGAACAAGAGTTTATATAAGAGTAAAGCAGTTATATGGCTGTTACAACAGACTTTGAGTTTCAGGTTAGTACATTCCTGTTTAAATTCTCAAAATCAATATGTTACAGGCAACATGCAAATCTAAGCATTTGTACCAGAAATTGGTAGAAAATTTAAAAAATACTAGAATTTTAATTTTATGGATGAGGTAATAAAACAAATATAAGCTAAGGAAGCATTTATTTGATATAATAAGGATTAGAATTTTTTTAAGGAGTCAGCAAGAGGTAAAGACTGAAAGAAATAAAAATTACCCAACGTCAAGGATATTTTTATGACTACTTCAAAAGTTGGCCACAAACCGTAATGGCTGTGGTAATGTGTATGCTACTACTGAGGCGAGAAGTTAAAATTATAACAAATTTGTAACTGGCAACAATATAGAATATACTATGTAAATAGCCAGTTCCCATAGCATAAACGAAATACACATCTATGACTTTGTTTTGGCCCTTACTCATATAAAAATAGAAACAATTTTAATTTAGAATTTAAAAAGTGGGAATATAGTGGCTAAACCTTTAATAACATGAGATGAAACATTTTTTTTTTTTTAATATGAAGGGGGAATATAGTGGCTAAACCTTTAATAACATGAGATGAAACATTTTTTTTTTTAATATGAAGACATTTGCTTGAAGGTGAATTTCTGAAATGATAATTATTGTAGATGAAACACATGTATAAAAATTCACCTCTTAATTAAAATATGGGAGTAAACGCTAATACAGTAATAATTATATTATTCATAGAAACAAACTACTCCATTATAAAATCCATTGAATTGTCAATAACTAATACTCTTAGTTTGCAATGATTTATTTTGATACATGATGGGGGCTCACTTGTCATGGTGAGTTTATTTGAAAACTTGCTATCTAATATTATTGTAAATGATTTTTATACACCTATTTGCATCGCCTTTGTGTAACTATTTCCTGCTGTAAAAATGATTAATCATTGGTTAAAAGCCAGTCGTAGTAAAACCTTATGTTCTACCCCATAAGAATAATTTTTAACTTCAAACACTTTTACGTCCTACATTTTGGTCATAGAATTATGGGAGATGTTTTAAAGAATGGTTACTATGCATGCATCAAAACGTTTTTTGACTTTTTCTTGTAAAGTGTTTACTTTTTGAATATTTAAATGATAAAGTACAAGAAAGTTTCAGATTCTTTTCTTAATAACTATTAAAAATGTCAACAAAATGAAAATGGATTGGATGTGTATTATTTTGTCTTTAAAATTACACAACTCCCATAACTCTATGACGAAACATAAAATCATGAGTGTTCAAAGCTTAACATTGTTCTTATCGGACCAAAATGAAGACCTCCAGTATAGCCAGCGCTTAAACTTAAACATGACGTAGTTTAAGATATCCATTATCACTGTTGATTGTAAACAGAAAACAAGTGACTTGACTTTAACCTAGTTAATTCATGAGTGAGCTATTTTTCGAACCTGATCAATGGAATTAATAATTTTAAAAATAATTATCTAAATCATTAAAAGTCATTTGTTAATTTCTGGACTTTTAAATAGACCTTTACAGTATGATTGTTTGAAGAAAACATAAATGTTGAAATAACATACTATGCCTCCATTAAGCATGTAAGAGCAGTAACAAAATATTTTTTCTTTAAAATAGTAAGTTTCATTAATGCTGCTAAACGAAGTATCACAGTAAGTAGGGACCAGAGATTTCACAATCAACTGTTAATTTAAACTGACCCTGATTAACTTCTTATCCTTGTACAACAACTAACCATAAAAACAAGCTCATCACAAGCTATATTTCATCTAAAAAGCTAATACAGTGCATTAAAACTCCCAACAACTTCTTTTATGTAAATTTCATAAAAATTGCAGTCTCTGGACTTTTTTGTTCTTACAAGTGCTCCAATATATTTTCAAGATAGTGAGTGGCCATATAAAGTTTTTAGAACTATGCAGTGACATAATGGCAAAAATGGTAAATACAATCACTGTCATAATGTCATACTATGGTGTTTAAACTAAGCTTGGTACTGAAATATGTATACATACTTTAGATATATTTGTTAGCCATTAATAATCAAAAACTTTCAAGTGGCAGCTGTTTGCATGTATAACAATACAAGGTGTGGCTATTAAATAACAAGACTGAAGTAAAAAAATGTTATTTTTATTTTATACATAATCAGTTATTGTCACCTTCAATATACACTCCTTCTCTACCCCTACAACACTCCACCCTGTTGGAAACCGTGCTGAAAGTCGTCTTCTGTCCGCTCCTTCAGGACATGTGCCACTTTCTCTTTCACAGCTTCCTCCTGCCTCAAATCTTGTCCCATTTAATGCATTTTACCTTAGAGAACAGGTAGAAGTCACATAGTGCAAGATCTGGTGAATAAGGTGCATGTTCTCACAATGGGATACTGAAATGTAAATATTTAAAAAAATCATTATTGCTTTAAATTTTGACTTGCTCATTCAAGCTCTTTTCGCTCTCGGTGAAGTCAAGACTCCTCCAGTGCATGGATTGTTGCTTCTTTTCTGGATCATAAGTAAAAAAAAACCATGTTACATCACATATTATCATTTCCACAAATTTTAGGTTATTTTTCAATAGCAAACAAAGTGTCAGTACTGACATTTTTTCGAGCTTCTTGTTGTTTACATTAGAACTGTAGGCATAATTTTATAGCATACACTCTTTTCATGTTAAAATTCTCATGTTAAATTTAATGTACTCATTCTTTATCAATGCCTACAGTTGCGCATTGTTATTGTCACATTCTTTCTCATTGCCGCACACATTTCACATTTGTTATTGCCGCATTCTTTATCAATTGCGCGAATACTTAATCAACAGTCAGACCGAATCAAATTACCAACATTTTTGACATTTTCATCAGTTTTTGATGTTGAAGGGCGACTTGGCCATGAATCATCTTCTCTACCATCTTTAAAAAGCTTAAACCATTCAAAAACACATGCCCATGATACATTTTCATTGCCATTCACTTCGTTCAGTAAATGATAAGTTTCAGTAGCAGTCTTTCAAAGTTTAAAGTGAAATTTCACAATAATCTGTTGCTCTGATATTACACTGACCATTTTATACAGCAAAACAAAAAACGGCAAGTGGTTATTATCCCAACTTCAATCATAAGCAAATATTGAATTTAATGAATTATGTGACAAGAGATCTAAAGTATAAAAGAATAAAGAGATGTAAGGAAAGTAAATTTGTTGTGTTCTTTAATAAAAAAAAACAAGTGCTTTAACTCATTCTTTTTTACATAGTTCAATATTATTAGTTGTCACTTCAAAACTTTAACTACGTCTGTCTGGGTATCAATTAAAAACAACTGTTTATAGGTTCTTCTTTTATGATTATTCATACCATTTTAAAACATCCGCGATATATATCAGTTACAAAACATTCCAATGTGAGAGTTGGTGTGGTCAAGTCAGAGCAGTTTGTAATTTGTAGTTTTAACGCAATCAATGGAAAATTCATCCACATATTTATAATTATTTGAGTGATTCAAAATTTATGTTAACTTAATGCATGATTTACCAGTTTGTCAGCTGACCTTAATGATTGTTTTTCTCTACCTCTAGTTATATGATAAAATATCAATTACTTTGCAGCAGAAGTAAGCTCCACCAACTTTTTTTCTCCAATACTTTTGTAGTCTCTTTTATTTAAATACTTTCAATTACAGTTTAATCTTAGTTACTATTATAATAACAGTTATGATACTTATACAAATAATATCTCCTATCTCCACAAGCCACGCTATTATCAACTATACAGAATAAGGCAAAAGTATGGATACACCTATATACAAAATGAACAGTACAAGGAACCATAATGGTGTCTATTTTAAGATGTCTATACATGAGTGCACAGCATTTAGAAGTTATGGCGAAATGGACGGCAATTTTGCATAGACTTTTTCAAATGTGAAGGGATGGTACTGTGACACAACATATGGAACTACCTTATTTTCAGGAATAAAAATGTAAAATATATATCTTTATTTTATTAGGAGTCATGTACGACCCGTTAACGTCCAACCGGCAGGGTAAGACAAAAAGTCTGGATACACTTCTATAAAAGTCAAATGTGAGAGGAAGAATCATGGTGCCTTGTAAGGTGTGTCTGTACAGGGGAGCACAATTTTTAGGACCTATAGCAACAGCTGCGGCCATCTTCTAAGTCGCTATCTTGGATTTAGGTCGAATTTTTCAAATGGGAAAGGGATCATGTGTTAAAAACCAACAACTAGCTTTATAAACTGGCAATAAACTTTACATAATTTCAAAATAATTTGATTAGCATTTGCCTCCGAAATGAACTTATTGATCAGATAAAAGTACAGATGTAGGTGTACTTGTGATAGCTCAGTTTTGAGTTCTTATCTTATTTTTACAATATATTTGAAAGAATAATAAAAGAGTAAGGAATATATTTTTTTGTTGAAATTTCAGAGAAACTATGTAAAATGGACACACTAAATAAAAATAAAGGAATAAACTTATTTCTTTCAACAGGAGAGTATTCATTAGATTTTTAGTTTTGGATACAGAATGTAAGTTCGAACTTAAATTGCAAGTTAAACCTGAGTATTTTTAACTTTGTCCTGAGGTAAGTGAGATAATAAAGTTGAGGAAGCTAGTTTTTCTCTATACTGTCTAGCTCAATAACACTACAGAGGAGTTGGCTTTTATAAACATTCGTCCTTGAGATGATGAATTGGGTCGTGGGGGGAGCTGGCTTATTCTTAATACAGCCAGCAAAGCCTGCTTTTCTCAATACTATTTCTCAATAATGAGATTGTAGTTGGCAATACTATTTCCAATTTTGCTATGATGCTGATGAAATATATTTACTAGCAAAACTTTTGTATCCCCAATAATGTTTTGAGGTTTGTCATGGATGGATGTGGGGAAATAATTTTAAATGTACAAGTTAAACTAAAATGATTAGTAGACATGGAATACCCAGAGTTTCATTAAGGGATAAGTGTACTTCACGATAAATTGTTCAAATTTTAATATTAAAAAAGTTGGATCTCTCTTAATTTCATAGAAAAATATTTTAACCCTAAAGCTTTTACTGTTTTCAAAAAGTGTTGTTAAACACTTGTGGTAATTTCTGTTTATGTTTCAAGGATCTGTAGTAAAAGGATTGTTTCAAAATTGTATGCTTAGTTTTAAATTTAGAAAAATGTTGAAATTTTTCTAACTTACAGATTTTTTTGCTATTTTGAAAATATATTCAATAATAAAATATATAACAAATATTTTAAAACATTTCAATACCTTGAGGCAACTGTTTTGCTTATTAAATCCACCATTGAAATAGCTAGTTTGGGGAAAAAATTTAATTCAGTGTAGGTAAAAGCTATATATGAATATTCTATAATAATGCTTAATGAGTGAGAGTCAGTATTTGCGAAATACGTGGTAATATTCACTCTCATTGCAATTTTACTGGTAGTAAACAAATTGTCCCATTTGAACATTATTATATTTCTTGAAAATATATTCAGATAGAGAGAAAATAATTAAAGTTTACATTTTGTTATTAATTTGTATATATTTGAATTGTTGAATACATGATGATATTGTTGGTTGTATTTTTCCGCTTTGAAAAAGTACAATTTGTAAAATAATTTTGTTACGTTACGTGTAATACCCGCCATTAACTTTTCTTTTCCAATGTTCCTAGCTACCCAGTTGTGCAGCACACGTATAGACGAATGTGAGACCACCTATTGCCCACCAGGCTTCAGCTGCACTCTCTACCAGAGACCTGGTTGTCCAGGTTGTGCCATTGTCCCTTACTGCAGACCAGCACAGATCCTATCCACCCAGGGGGTGGGTCAAGTCCTTGGAAAAAGGTCTCAGAAACTGTGACATTATTTTAGCTGATGCTACTGTAAACAACATGATAGTACAAGATAACAAACCTGTAATTAGTTTATCAACCAAATAAATTTACAACCACTAAAACGATGGGGAAACGTTAAGTGTTTTTTCTACAGGCCATAACCAGTCATTTACAGTTTTCTTAGTACTACTATTAAGGATATAATAAGTGGCTTTACCACTTTATTACGTGGACAGATAAGGTTTAACAGCTTATAAATAACATATCAACATTTTACTGTCAATAAATGTTGGCTTAAAGTTATTAGTGAGACATTCATGATGGCTCCACATTTTTTAATATAAATTCATAATTATAACAGCTAATTAATTTCTCTAAAAATGAATGTGCTCACAGATTATTTTTCTTACTATACAATGTTATTATACAGAGTGTCCTAGAACTCTCTACTAACCTTTTCAAGTATTATTTCTGGACCAAAGTCAAACCAAAATATCACATTCAATCTTTTGAAAACTCACTAATAACTTGAACAAAGGCCATTTCATATTTTTCACTTATCTATTTTTAATTTGAGAATGGCTTATTGTAAGAAGTTTTATTAGATACAGTTTTATAACCTAAAGGGCTAATTGCAAAAAATAACAATTTTTACAAGCACTATTTTCAAGATGAGTTATTACATTTTTTTAGTCAATTTAAGTAATCAAACACATAATAAATCATAAAATGATTACTGTAAAATCAGATTTTGTTAGGAACTTTGTTTGGCCTTCAAATGCCAACCTACTTTATGAGCTACTGCATATTTAGATCAAAACTTTGTTTTCACTTCCTAATTATTTAATTTTTTTTTTATAAAATAACTAAACCACTAACCAAATATATATTTTGTACTTTAAAATTAAATATTTAATATATCATCCATAAGTCTGTGAAATTATGGATCATCTGAATTAACCAGGCACAGGGTCAAGGTTATTTTCTCTAATAATTCATGCACAAGGTCAAATAAAAAACCTAAATCCATAATAACTTAGTAAAACACTTAGCAAGATGTTAAGATGAAAAACTGACATTTTGATACCATTCACATTGTTTATTGGTATTTATACATTTAATTACCATTCCTTTAACCACAAATACAACTACAGGTCCTTACACTACTCCATCATAAAGAAATTATTATAAAGAAGGGGTTGTAAAGATTCAACCAATTATATATAAATAATATTTATTCAATATAAATTATAAACTGACAAGACTAGGTAAAGCCACTGTCTACGATACATCCAACAGAAAACACCAAAACTATGGTACATTTAATGAAACTCAAGTCATTTTTATAATAGGAACACTGACACAATCCACACTGCAAACCCGTCACAATCCATAGCCTACAAAGTAAATTACATCAACGGAATGCAAGAAATTTACTCTAAAAAAAACTCGCACATTATAAGAGCTAAAATATTTTCCATTGCAATTTTAAACTAACAAGTGTTGTAAACTAGAAAGCTGATAAAATTTAATTATAATTTATATTATAGAAGCTAACAAAATAGTGATATATTCTAATTTAAACACATTTCTTTATTTAATATTATTGTTGACAATGGATAATTTGAAAGGATAATATAATTTCTGACATTTTCCATCATTATTTATTATATTATAACATATGATGGCAAATGTCTGAAACTGTATTATTCTTGTACAAGTTGGTTGTGTTCCTATTAAAAAGCTCCAAGGATATATTTACATGAATTTATTCAGACAAGGTCATAAGGTTGGCATAACATCCTTCAATAAATAATAATGTCAAGAAGAAAAGCACAAAACATGCAAACCGCTTGTTTTCTATAAAATGTGCGAGTTTGAACACGGCTTATAAATTATCCTACTAAAGTAAAAACTTTCTCTACATGTTTGCCATAATCAATGTCGCTGCGGTCAACTATCAGCAGGGCAACATAACAAGATAATCATTTGAAACTGGAAAACAAGCGAGAATTTAAAGGAACCTTAAATGTAGACAGCACCGTATCCCTCATAACCACTTCCTTAAAGCTGGGCCCACGGAAGCAACCATACACTTTCATACAACATCTACATTATTGGATCAGACTCATGCTACCCTTGTAGCCTACCTCTTTAGTATCATGCAAGGTATGAAACCTTCTAATACAGGAAAACATTCAACAGTGTACACTACACTAAATGCAGGTAAAAAGTATACTATCCTAAATTAGGTACCAAAAGAACCTTTGTTAAGTAAATTTTAAATACTGGTATAAAATAAAGTTCTTATTAAAAAATTCAATACTAACCAAAATGAAAAATCCAGTATTACAAAAGACAATGAAATAATTTTTAAATAATCTGACAATAATTTGCCAAATTTAATCATTCTGCCTTTGCAAACTGTTTTAATGAAAAGATCGCTTAGTTATAAATCTTATTACTTTTCCTTCTATCCCATTTGCTATTACATACAACAAATAAACTCTGCTGATATAGAAAGATATTCTTTCAAGAAAGGAATTTTCCAAATTTTTAAACAGCATTTTTAAATATTAATAATTACATATTGACTTTTTTTAACAAATAAAAATACTTATTTTTATAGAGAAAATATATGGGTGGAAAACGAGCTTCAAGGGTAGCAAGATCGGAGAAATCCACAGATATAGTGTATCTAACATGTCTATTTGAAGCGACAAACTGTTAAAACACTGGCTATATGTACAGGATATACAACAGTACGATACTTATATACAATAGAGAGACGGCACCGTACAAGTACGGAATGGTATGGTATGTACAGGCAGTTGTGTACCGGTGACATCACAGTAAACAAAGTGTTTCACCTGGCAGTGACGGCAAGAGCCTCAATACAAACATCCATCGCTTCTCTCTTGTCAATTATTGGAAACTTTACCTAATTAACAAGCTGTAAGAATTAATTTTTTTTAGTGAAATTGAAGAAAACCTCAGTTTTGATCCCCTCTTTTCCTTGTAAGGTATGATTTAGAAACTAAATTTGTTACTAAAAATTATAAATCTTCTAAAATACATAATAGATATTAAAATAACTATCTAAAAAAATGAAAAATCTGCAGCATTTCATAGAAACATACTCAACTGTTGACTACTTAATTTAATTCGGTGATTGATGAGATCTAGTGCCAGATGGTTGCGACTTACTAAGCAATATATAATTAAGCACATAACTGTTACAATGTTAACTTTTTATAGATTTTGAGCTTTATGAGCAATTATAATTATGGTTGTATAAGATTTGGTCCAATAAAAAAGAGGTTGAGACCAAATTCATAAAGTAAATAATATGTAAAAAAATAATAATTTTTGATCAAAATCAATACAAAGTTTTTGACGTTTTGAACTTAATTATTTATTGAAATACAATGAACTCTCAATTGTCCTTGTATTTGACTGTATGGATATTTTAAATTTTCAGATAATCCACAATTTGCTTACAACAGTTGAAAAATAACCAACGGTGGTTTCAGTTAATATGTATTACAATTTATATATACAAGAAATAACGGTACATACATCATTTATGGTATGTACAGAATAATATATATTTACTGTAATATACATTTGGGAAATGATACAATTAACTGTAGCATTGAGGGAGGTACAGAGAACAATGGAATGATTATTGCCTTATTGTAGCGGAGATGAGTGACAGGGAGTAGAGAAGTGATTGCAATTGCGAACAAACAGACAGATGACACACTAACAGAGGTCCTCTGTAAATGTAAATAATCTCACTGCAATGCTGATTGCACCTAATATTTGTTGCAAATATGTAGCAAGCAGCATGTACGGTATTAACCCTTATAACGTCAGTGTATCTTTTCACGACTTCTAGCAAACGGCACAATACTTAAAAAAAAAAATTTTAACGTGTAAAGTTCATTTTTATATTTACTTTCTATAATTATGGTAAGTATAAAAAAGTAAAAATTTTAAAATTATAAAGTCACTGTACTCAGGATCGTCAATGTTACGAGACATGTTATTTATCACTAATAATGAACACGGTACTTTGGAATTATACCGACCACACCCAGACATGAATCGTTATTTGACATTTTGCTTCTACTGATTACTAGATTAGCGTAGAACAATATTTCGTCAATATAAAACAGGAATTGTCTTATCGCAAACCCCTCCCCATCCTCAGACAGAGGTCAAAGTCGAGCGGTCTAGTAGATAACGTGATTGCAGAGTCTCGCCGCCCATTCAGCTGGTGCGTCGCTTTGTTGTACTTCCGTGTTTTACCTCTACATTTCTCCAAACACAAAAATTCAATAAAAACAAACATGATCAAACTAAAACTAAACTCTTTATTGAAAAAACACTCAAGACTTGTTTTTATTCTTGATCATACTCCGCCACCCAAAATGCGAGTGCCATGCCTTCTCGCTGATGTCAACGAAAGAAAAACATCCCTCGAGATAGTACCTATCAGTAAAATATCAAATTCTAGAGGATCTAATCAGAAATATAAATTGAATTGTAATGGAAAGGCAATTATGTACCGCGCAAATCATGTGATGCCGCGTGGCCTGTCGTAATCGGGATTCTCGAGAAAGATAAGATAACAGCGACAACAATACCAATCACAATGCCTGGAAATGCTTGTAAGTTTGTAATTTTGTAATTTAAGAGTTGTTTTTTCGTTCTATCATGTTTTTTTTAGCTATAAATTTATATTTTTGTGTTCTTCATACTGGTGTGGTCGGTATAATCCCAAAGTACCTGAACACTAAATAGGTGACACTAAACACTAAAATGACACTAAAAACACTAAATGAATACTGAAACTAAGATATCAATACTTTTAACAAATAAATAAAAACCATATAAACAGAAAACACGACGAAGGAAACCGACTCAGCGATGGTTAGACACGCACTACCTGAAGCCAAACTGCAAACAAAAGCGCGCGCTGTACGGCGTCTGTGCCGTGTGGCGGGGAGAGCGTCTAGACACCGCGTCTATTGTTTCAAACAATGTAACGCGACAGCATATTTTGACGCTTGACATAGGTCAATAACCCACACACATGGTTGACGCATACCGTTAGTGACATTGATCGGATTTAAAAGGAACTTAAATTTGCTATAGATGCAGTTTTGTGTCGATGCGCTGTATCGCGTCTTTGCCATTTGGAGATAGTTTGTCTATGCGCCATATGGCGTCTGTGATGTTATAAGGGTTAAAAATAAATATATAGGCCTATACAGTACTGTATTGTATTACAGTTTATTCTTTGATTATTTCCAATTACCTTTATTTTTACAGTATTTAGAGAATGCATATTAGCAATTTTTTAAATGTAAAATTTGCTTATGTGGACCCAACGGACAATCCATGAGGCAGACACACCACTTATGGATAATTAAGAGTTCACTGTTTATTTCATTAAACTATTAATTTTACGAGAGTTGCTTAGGTTTATGACATTTTCAAAAAAACATATAAGTTCAAGAACTCTTAAGAAATGTGCCTAGCTTTTAAAGATATTTAGTGTTTCAATATCAATAGACATAAGTTGAATGTACAAAAATTAAAAATACGTATCTCAATTAGTGAATTTATTTTATGACATGAGACTACACTTGGCAACAACCAAATAATGAAATGTTAAAATTTAGTTTTGCTGCACAAGAATGATGCTGAGGTTTTGATTATTCTTTTGATGTCGTCCGATTTTACAAAAATGAAATGAATTTTGACAGCTATTATCAGGAAACACAACATGGAGTCTTAGTGAAGGTTTCTTGACAAGAGAGCAACGCCAGCTGAGTCAGGGACTTTAGGTTAGAGAAACACTCTGTACAAGTAATAGTAATCAGAAGCGAGATTGTACATTATCGGCCGATATGTGTATACATGTCGTCCAATATGTCTGTGCATGTCAGACGATATAGATGTACAAATCGGCCGATATATCTGTACATGTCGGCCGATATGTCTGTACACGTCGGGAGTTGCTCCCAAACTAATGTTTCTACAAAACCAACCGAACTCTACACAACAAGTAATTGACAATAATAGCTAAACACTTACTTAAAATTGTACTATAATAAATCAGAAACAATTCTTGATGTGAGTCGTTCGTCAAGTCTCTCAACATCAGTCTGGAAGCTTCACATAAACTTGACGGACCGTAAGTCTTAAAGATAGTAATTGCTAAATTAATCTTTCATCAAGTAACATTTATTAGCTCTTTAAAATCAATAAATTATACGTAAACTTACAAAAATAAAACTAATAGTCACAAACCTTAAATACAAAACAACAATAAATAAAAACATAAAAAGTAAAAATATATAAAAAAGTGTATACTAAATGACTAGAACAGAGAGATCTATTATTTGAGTATACAAACATCACAATTATTACTAATAAACTCCTAAAATCTTTGAGTGAAATGATAATATAATTTTACATTGCAGACAACTGACCCTAACTAGTGCTAAGATTTGAGATGATTTTAATTATTCACAAAGGCTTCCATAGTTCAAAAAATATTGTTCCAAAGGCTAAAATGCTTTGAATAAATTTAATAAAACTTAAATATATTTTCAGTTAAAAGGTTGGAAAATTTTAGAAATGTGTTAATATTATATAAAATTGCTCAAATATAATGTAGTAAAAGTACTAGTAAAATGTTAAATTATTTGTCAAATCATTTGATGAAGAAGATTTAAATAAGTATGCACCAACTGATTATGAAATAATTTTTAACCCCTTAACTGCTAAGCAATCCGGCTAGTTATCATGTGTATAAGTTTCCATTGTGTATGGCTATCATTGCTACTCTAACACAAAGCGGGTTATTGCTTGTTTATGCCATTCAAAAGGACATTTACTGTTTTCTAGTGATGATTTCCTATAATAGGAGCACTATGCTACGTAATTCACTTTGGTGGACACTATGTATCCACACCAAAACCACATTGTTCACAACTAGAGGTATCTCTAACCGCAGTTTTTTTTTTTCCGTTACAAACTCAAAAATTATTAACGAAATACCAAAATTCTATGGTGTCAAATTTTAAACAATTTAAGTTCTCAATATTAGTTTTTTACACATATAAACTTACTCAAATGCCGTAACTTAAGGGTAACTTGGTAAATATATATATAAATCATAATAATTTTACTGATAATACGTAAACATATTTACTTAGAAACAGCATAATATTGCAGTGCAACATCTCCAATTGCTGTTTAATAATAGCATAGTAAATGTTTTTTTTGACATGTGTTAAAATACTTTAATAACAGAAGGTCAAAATCATAAATTTCACCATACGGGGGATGCCATGATTGTCCAGGGAACTACACCATGGACAACATTAAAAACACGTTAATAATTCTGAAGCAGTTAAGGAATTAGATCTACATTCATTACCATATTTACTAATCAAGAGAATAATGAGGAAAAGCTCATTTATATAATACCAGCCTAAAACTAGAACAATGAGAATGTAAAGTTATGATTACCATTACTTTTCTACAGCTGAAGAAGCACTTGATTGCAAATGTCACAAACAAGAGAATATGGGATTGAAAGTGTGGTACAAAATTTATTAATTAACAAGAATAATATTAAATTCTGTTTTTGGTGTCACACTGTTGTAAATTTACCCTGCAAAACTTTAACTTTCATCAAAAATCCCTATCGTGGAAACTAATCAGATCGTAACTAGGAGTTGTATGAAACTGAAGACTAAGGGCTTACACTGTTAAGGCACGATATCCTACGTAGACTGGCCAGTTTGGGTCAGCAGTCAGCAAGACCGTACAGTATAACATGCAGAACTAGGAATGTGTAAGGCAAATCTTAGTTGGAGACTAGGTACATCACTCACTAACCTAATCCACAGAAAAAACTCATCCATCTAGGAAAAATTGAGCTTTAACATAACGGATTACAATCTGAAATCAACTTCAGGTTTACAACTCACAGAGATCTCGATACACAGTGAAATTAACTATAAACTCTACACACAATGATAAAATATCGAGTCTTAACATTTGATTAGAAGTTACTGACCAGAACCTGACTTTGATATAAACGATTCTATCAATTAATTAGCCTAGATTTGAATTACCTACATGTAGTTACAATGGAAAATTACTAGAAACGAAAGTGAAATAAATGTACTATAGTACATACGAAGACGTAACCAGTGAAGGTAACTTCATTGATTACATTGATTATCACGTTTTGGTTGACTTTGTCTAATACAAGTCTCAGCTAGATTTTTAACTTGACTTTTCATAGTAAAGTGTTGTCATGAATCACTAACAATTTGTTTCCCCACTCAACTAAATACTACAGTAGTTAACTGGTTAATATGGTTGAACACTAACTGGTGACAAAATTAATTAATAGTATAAGTTAAATCATTCAAAATTATTTTAAAGATGTCTAGTTAATAGTTAATTTGTGCTAGAAATGCATATATCATTTCCAATTACCTTACAACTAGTAATTTTGTTTATTTTCTATAATCAAATATTACCTCATCAAATGCAAACACCCAATGGATTAGTAAAGGACTTGCAATCAATAATGAACAAATTTTACAATATAAATTATTTAAATAATGTCAAACTAATGAGATTCAAATTAATTACAAAATTCCCTTCAATTCATAGAGGTATTGCAGGTTTACAGTTAATAAAATATAAGTTGAATGAATAAAGCACAAAGCTAGAAACAAATGTAAGAGGTGTAAGAAAGAATGGAGATAGCAGACCTATTTTTTCTATTTGGCAGGTGTATTTTTCTTGTTTTGGGAAAGATAAAAAGATACATAATTTAAGCAGATATTTTATATACTGCTAAACAACTGTTTCAATTTTCAATTACATAAGAAGACAGTAACTGATCCCTCTCAACTAACAAGTCCCCTGATTAAGTCAACCAATACATTTATCTTCAAACTAAAAAATACTTTATAATTAGTATAAAACTCTAACATATATTTATACTTGGTTTCCCAATCTCTTATTCAAAATAACACATTTCACATGCCAAATAGAGAAGACGAATTGTTACCTCGAAAAAAACTTCTTCTATTGACAAATTTTAAATGAATTAAAAAAAAAATAAAATCATAATATTTACTTAGTTTAAATGTTG
The DNA here is from genome assembly GCF_021130785.1 of Homalodisca vitripennis. Lineage (NCBI taxonomy): Eukaryota > Metazoa > Arthropoda > Insecta > Hemiptera > Cicadellidae > Homalodisca > Homalodisca vitripennis. Next base: position 172,117,345 of record NC_060208.1, read on the forward strand.
ACATTATTTCTAGCAGTTTTTACAAATTTGAAATGGTAGTATTTTAAAATTATATGGTTACCTATTAACTACTCGTTTAACATAAAACTTAAGGTATTTAAGTTTCTTTTTGCTTTTTTCAAAATAAGAAGAATTCACTTCAAAGAACATCAGAGTGGACACAAAGGGAAATCTTGTCAACCTCTTCAGTTGTGAAGAATTTGACTGAATGAATTGTGAATAAATAATATTGACTTGAACTTTATGACCCCAATAACTCCTGTTATTTGTTGTTGGTCTTGAGAACTTCCACTCTGCAGTTTGTTGTGAATTGGACTCTTCTGACATTGAACACGGTAAGCATGCACTGAATTAAATAGTTGGATTTCACACAGAGTGCGTTGATCAAGTAAATAAAAGGAAATTTGTTATACACTGAAAGAGTGCTACAACAGAAACACATTTATCATCTAGAGGTCAAGGGGTGAAAAAATCTAGCTGAGTCCAGTGTGTGCGTTATGGTGTCAGTGGTGGTACTGCTTGGAACTGCAGGGCTGCACATCGTCCACAGGCCAGTGGGCAGGGGCTGAGGGGCGAGGGGGAGAAGGCGGGGGTGGCCGCTCCTGAAGTGTCATGGTGCTGGGGTCCTCATCCACAGGGCTGTACTGCCCACCATCACATCTTGTCAACATAGAGAGTACCAGAGCCTCCAGTGCACACACATAGCCCAAGCACTAAACCCACACAAATCAAGGTTAATTTTACAAACTAAGTTAACATATTATATTCTTAACCTAACAGGTTTTTCATCTCCTAAAATTCTTTCCTCATGTTAAACTTCATTTTAAAGAAATTGACATTTGTGATAAATTACGAGGTACCAGCTTTCTTTATCACTAATATGGCAATATGCACTGGCTTTCGTTATTTATAGATTTATCATGGTGATTGAGGAGAGAGTGATGAGAAACCAGAACAAATATTTCTTGCCGTCTGGTAACAATTCAAAATAATTCCTGGGGCCATCACATTGTTAATGTGGTTATCTAATGTTTCCTCATAACATATATCATTAAGAATGCTTAGTGTTACTTTAAGTCGCCCTACAGTAGATAATACTCTGGTCTGGTTAGTGAATCCCAATGAATTGATGTTTACCATTTTTACCAATTTCGATATAGAGGTAAAGTTTTACACCAAATTTCAACTCCCTAGGTCAATTCATTCAAAAAGATGGACGTATACAAAGACAGAAATCACACACAACACATCATTAACTGGTAGGCGAAACTTCACTAAAGGTTCAGGTGATTAAACTTCAGACACAAACCGAGAGTGCAAAACCATGACAAAACTGCATTGATTTTCATATGGCAGACCATACCAAAGGGAAGGAGGGGAGGTGATTTTCTCCTCTATTTTAAGGCCACTCTCCTTTTACGAGTATGCAATGACTTGTATAGCAAGATGTATGACAAGGTTTTTTACTAAGTAAAGTAGAAATTGCATATCTTATTACTGTTATCCAGTTCTGAGCTAGGTTCTAAATGTATAGACTCTAGGCCTTTGCAATGTTAGTTTAAAATCAATGAAATATTTGTACTTAATAGAAACAAGTGAGTTAATGGAAACTTTTGAACTACCATCCAATTTTTCATCAGTAATCCCAGTCAGTAAAATTCCTTTTCCCATATAGCTTGTTATGAAATTTATACAAATGGGACCACTGATTCAACAAAGTAGCTCCAACCCATCATGTTTTGATTCAAGTTACTCCAAAATGTCATTTGATTAATCTTCCCTACTTACTCTGTTTAATAATTTGTTCATTCTGCTCTTTTCTCATTGCCAATATGGATACCCATTAAGACCAATGTAAACAGTCTTTTTGACAGATTTCAGACTCCTAATGTATCAATGTTTACTATTTTCAATAGCGAAATCAGGCTTCATTCATCAGTACTTGGCAGGAGAAGCTTGTCACACACTCAGCCAATAATTTATCTAGTACAACTTTTTTATATGTATTTTATTCACACTAATTTATTATTTTTATTGTATGTTAAACTAAACTTCAACACTCTTCACTACATAAATTTTATAACCTGTTTATTTCATACGTTAGAAACGAAACTACATGTTCATTAATATACATATTTCCTACCTTATCTTTTCTTTAGATGCAGTTAATTGTAATAAATCAATTAACTTTTAAAACACTAGTACGAGATGTATTGAACTTTGTTGAATACGTTTGTACATTCGAAAGTTCAAAAGACAATCAACTTACAATAGATGTGAAAATATTAAATGTTTTCAACATGTACAACATAATTTTCTATTCAAAACTACTTAATTCCAATAATATAAAACTGGTATTTAATTTCATATTGAACTGAATTTTTCACTCACTACTAGTTCTCATAGTGTACAGCAAATAAAGGCTAAAAAGTTTGATTGATGGAATATTTGTTATTTAGAAATAACAATATTAGAAGATGTATTGCCTGTCAAAACACTGGACTCTCTGTGATTAATACCATCATATTCAAAGATACCACTGATTCAGAATATGGGGTTTTATTTATTTTGTTAAAAAAAAAAACAAAATGTGAAATGTAGTAAGAGAACTCACCGAGGTGATGAAAAGTTGATCACGTGTCCACTTTGGCACCCAGGGATAGGTCTCGGAGTACGCATGCAGTAGATGTAAAACTAGCGAGGAGCTTATTAAGTACAGAATACTCATGCTTACATAGAAGAAAGCATTCTGAAACATTTAAAATTGATGGAATTAGTCACACTTTTTAACAAAACAATGTATTTCACTTTCAAACAATAAAAAAGACTAAGAAATCAACTTAAGATCACTTACAAACAATTGGATCAACTAACCAGTTTTCCCCAGTTGAACGGGAACAGGTAGACGACGTGAGATATGTCAAGAAACAAGAAGAGACAGGTAACAAGAAGACTGAAGATGGTAACAAACATCATGAGGCGCAACCGGCCCATCAGTGGTAGCATGAAGAGGCCAACTTTGACTGTGCCAGAAGAACAGAGGCAAGCCAGACAGGCGATGGAAGATATCTGAAACAAAAAAATATGGTACAAGGTTTATTTTATAGGACAAGAAGCAGTGGAAACGTAGGTAAGGGGTTGTAAGTAAACGATTCTTGCTTTTTGCTGCAACAAATTCAGTTTTGAGGCAATTGCTTGATATTTATTGATCATGAGTTATGAAAGCAAGCAGTGCACATACGCTGGCTATTTAGTTAGCAAACGAACGACCTTTCTCGATGGATATCCAATGTCACTGATTCTAGGACCAAAGGTAAATCAATTTTACCTATGAGTTAGTAAATAAATAACAAATATTAAAAATTGCTTTCATTATGTTTAATCAATTAATATGTTCATGAAACCAGCTCTTTTCCAAACATTTTTAGTTGCTGTTGATAATAATAATGGCAAAAAACCGTAATAATTTTTTAACGGTAAACATCTAAGTACGAAAAATGTATGTAGGCTTCACATTTTTGCAAAAAAATTAATTTCAATACGTTTTCTTAATGTTTTCCGTATACCACATTTGGTGCCTACAGAAATAATTTACCATAAAAATTAAGCAATTGTGCACCCAACGGGGTACACAATAGTCTAAGCTATTTATTTAAGTGCAGGATTACATTTAACAAACCACCAAAACAGACAAACAATAAAAACGCAATAATGAAATTCATAGCATCGTGTACTCCATTGGGTGCACAACATGATCTACGAAAGACCACACGACGACAGTTGTGGAAAGATCGAATGTACCCAATGGGGTAGACATTGCCATTTTAGACTAGGTGGTATTTGCAACAGTGATTTACTTGAAGTATAAATTATAATTAAATTTATATAGTGTCTTATGGTGTCATACTACATTTGTATAATCAAGATAAAAAAAAATGTATCCCACACAAAATGGCACAGCCATAAATGGGGCTTGCGTAGTACATAATTCTTCTTCCAGACATGTACATCACAGGTAATTTCAGTTCAGTACTACCCGTGTTGTCCTGGTTTCTTCGGTTTGTCTGTGGTGTTTGTTTCTATAGTTGAATTAAAGACAGAAGGGTATTGGGACGAGCTCAGAATCAAGAATCAAGAACTTTATTAGTCATTAGACATACAATGATACATTAGACTTCGTCATTTATAAATTACTATTTAGCAGCTATTACATAAATGCTTCTAGTTCATTAATCAATTTAATATAGTAGTTAAGTCATATTTAATAAATAAATTGTCTGCACATATAATGGAAAATATCATAACCAAGTATAAAAATTAACAAATTTGAGTTAACAGTAGATAAATATGTACAGCATAAGAAGACGTCTATGTAATAATTCACAGCAACATTAAATACTGAATTATATCAGTTATAAATAAATAACAATTAACAAACAACACGAATCGACAATATATGATTTTTAAAAAGTTAACTTTATACAATACATAATAAACAAGTACAACAATAAAAAGAGTAAAAAGCAATATATACACACTTATTCAGATCTGGTCTGCATTTAGCTATCAAATATTGTATGTAATTGACGAGCTTCATTTAATAGGAAATCATTAACCTTGTGAAATATATTTTGATTGTGGCAGTTTGTTAAATAGTATTTTTCTTGTAATATCTTTCAAATTCAAATTCAAATTCAAATGGTTTATTGTCAGAATACAAAATATGAATATAACAACGTCATATTATAAATAATCTATAGCTTACTTTAAATATCCTTACTTCTTATCACAATTAAAAATTCATCAACAGTGTACAAACATGAATCTACTAACATTTTCTTTACAACATTTTTAAAATTTGATCTGTTTAATACCTTGATATGATTGGGCAAAGCATTGTAATATTTGATTCCCTGATATCTAAAACTGGCTTGAGTGCTAGCAAAGTTACATTTTGGTACAACTACATTATTTCTATTACGAGTACTATAACTATGAACATCACATTGATTAATAAATAATGATAAATTATCTCTGACATATAACAAAACATTTAATACATAAATAGACGGCAATGTTAATACACCTAATTTTACAAACAGTGGTTTACAGTGCTCACGACTCTGGACATTACATATAAGCCTGACTGCTCTTTTTTGTAACACAAACAGTTTATTCACAATCTGAGATTGGCCCCACAAAGTTACTCCATATATTAAGAAACTATGAATATAGGCATAGTACATAAAAAGCAAGTGTTTAGCAGAAATTGTTCCATTAAGGGATCTTATAAGAAAAATACCTCGGGAAATTCGAGAAGCTACATAATCAATATGAGTTTGCCATTTAAGATTGGATTGTATAAAAATGCCAAGAAACTTAAGACTTAAGTCCTCATTATCACTAGGCCTATTAGAAAAGGTAATATGTAAATCTTGAATTTTTTTATCATTTACACAGAGCTTATTTGCTGCACACCAATCATCTACAATTGAGGTCTTAACACTAAGTAGCTCATTACATTTGTTCCTCGTTTTTGCGCAGACCTTAAGACCCAAGTCATCAGCAAACAAATACGTACTAACATAATTGTCATTGAGATTAAAAGGCAAGTCATTTATATACAAAATAAATAGAGTAGGTCCTAAAATGGATCCCTGAGGAACACCTAGCTTAACAGGCCTAGTTTCTGACATAGAGCCATTTAAATATACATATTGACACCTATTTGAGAGATATGAGTTAAAAAAACTGACAGCAAGTTGACTAAAACCATAAGACCTAAGTTTATTTAATAGAATATGATGATTTACAGTATCAAAGGCTCTGGATAAGTCATAAGATCTGAACTTGACAGATTTTTTTAGTTCCAAACCATCAAAGCAATCATTTATGAAGGACTGGACTGCGCCAATGGTACACCGCTCAGCTCGAAACCCAAATTGACAAGTGCTGAGTAAATTATTGGTTTCGAGATAGCAAACCAACTGCCTATGAACTAGCCGCTCCAACACCTTTGACACTGCTGTAACAATAGTTATAGACCTATAATTACAAGTTTGGTCCTTTGGACCCCTCATATGTACTGGAATCACTTTGTTTATCTTTGGTACATCAGGAAAAATACCTGTCCTAACACTTTCATTAAATAAATAAGTTAGAATTTCACAGATTGAGTTGGCAGCCATTTTCAGAATAGGAGCACTTATACCATAACAATCGAGACATGTGCTATTACTTAAACTAAGGATAGCTGCATGAACATCTTCCACTTTAAATTCATTCAGGCAAAAGCTTACTGTAGAGTTCCACTGAGCACAGTGCTTACCAAGGTAGAAAGAATAGTCATTATTGCTAGGTGGAATACTTTTGCAAGTCTCCAAAACTGAGCCAACAAAATATGAATTAAAACTATCAGGTTCCAGTACATGAGATGAGTTAGATGACATACTATTAGCCCTGACTGATTTATTAATAATGCTCCAAGCAGCTTTACTTTTGTTTGTTGCTTTATCAAGTAAAGTGTTATTAAAGTCAAGCTTTGCTTTTTTTATTTCATTTCTGTAAACATTTTTAAGATTTCTATATTTATTTCTAATATCAATATTTTTCTCATTGCTTGTGTTTTTTATAATATAATAAAGTCTATCAAGCTCCTGCTTTGTCTTATTTAGACCTTCATGATACCAGGCAACATTTACTTGTTTAGATTTAGATTTCTTATTTTTTAAAGGCATAGCATAGTTCAGAGCCAATAAGAACTTTTCTAAAAATAACTTAAACTTAAGGTTAACATTTGACTTAATAACATAAATATCATTCCAATTAGTGAGACCTAGGTAAGACGTAAAAAGTGAGGAGCCCAAAGTAGAAATGGGTCTAACAATAAACATTTGTGGTATAATCCTAGACATTACATTGTCTAAAGTAGCTTTGAAGAGGATGGCCATATGGTCTGAAGCACCAGTGTGAATGACTGTAGATTTTCCCTTATCTTGATGAATAGTCGTCAGCAGATTATCAATACAACTACCCTTTGTTGCATCTCCTCCAAGGGTAGGTCTTGTAACTTCAGCAACAGTAATATTTAGTCCAAAACTGTCAATGAGGTTGAATAGTACTTTGGCCTCTGAGTCATTTCTGTTAAGAAAATTGACATTGAAGTCACCCACAAAGACTATATTACATTTATTATAATGCAGGAAGGACAAAATGTCATATAACTTATCATAGAATAGTGATAAGTTACCTGCTGGAGATCTATAGAAAGTTACCACTAGAGTTTTCCAAGTTGGCAGCATTATTGCTGCCAATTCACAAACAAGTTCCTCCGAGAAACAAGACAATTTATCATAAAAAACAAATTCAGTTCCTTCCTTAACACAGATAAGCACACCCCCATGAATATGTTTTTCTCTTGCGAAAAAGTCAGCGATAACATAGCCAGGTATTACTAAATTGTTTATATCAGTTGAGGACAACCAGTGTTCTGCAATGCACAGTACATCTGTCTTATATTGACTATTTAAAATATCGATGAGAGGGAGTTTGTTTAGTATACTACACACATTCCAGAACATCAAATTAAAGTTAGGCTGTTCTTCTAAATAACCTGTACATGTTATGGATGGTGGTTTGAGGTGGTTACTGTTAAGTTTTCCGAAGGTGCTAATAAAGGTTGTATTAATTCCAGTTCCTCTGTAGAGTCATCACACCCAGGCGGTAGTGGTTGCTTGGTACTCTCCGCGGCCTTGCAGATTTCCTGCGCCAGCCAAATCTTTCCTATTTGATTTAGGTGCATACCATGCCTTGTATGTAATCTTCTACTTGCCTGACTAGCCCTTACCAGAGTCACATTGCTGACATTATTACTAATACTTAGCAGCTCATTGTTAGTTCTTTTAATTTCTAAATTTACGCACGACCAGTCAGGTAGATCGTACCTAAGAGGCAGGTCAACCAAGATAATTGGTTTTCCACTCATACTGTTTATAGTTTTTGTGATGATATCAATTGCTGTGTTGGCCTCATTTCTAGATACATCATTTGAGCCGCAGGCAATAACCATGGTGCTATTTTCCTCTAACTTTCCTTCATTTAAATTGATTTCATTCAAAATCTGTTGAGCACGGCCACCAGGTTGTATAAAACTGTACGATTCCAGATCTGATGATTTTTTATTAATGTACCATGCTAGGTCTCTACCATGGCTGTCAGTGCACAAAAACATTTTACGTTTCTTCTTATTCTTTTTTCTAACAACTTCCTTGTCCATAGCTTTACTAGTAGACTCACTGTCATCTTCAACCGCTAGAGGGCCAAATGGGTTTGGAGTTACAAAGTTTGGTGTAGAAACCTGTATTTGAGAATTGCTACAATTTCTAGAATTCTTTTGTTTTGTTTTATTAATAGTAAATATCTGTTCCCCAGTGTAGCGAGCTTGGTTAGTTGAGAGGTCATTATTTTTAGTATTAACTGCACATGTTGTGCTGCTATTATTAGGTGGGAAGCAGTGAAAGCATGGTGGGTTTATGGTATCTTTACTTTTAATACGATTTGTTAAAGTTTCATTTTCCTTTTGCAAGATTTCAGATGCAGCTTCCAACGATTTTATTGAGTTTAACATTTTTGATAATTCATCTTTGTAGATACTGCAGGAAGTGCATTCATAATTTTTAAGTTTGTTTTTCTCTAAATCATAGAACTCTTTGTCATTCTCAGCTTGTAAGATTACTTCAGCAGTTAGTTTCTTTTCAAGAGATAACATTTTATCAAACCGTAGACAGCCGAACTGCCTCACGAAGGCTCGCCCTACCGCTTCACCAATCACAGCCGAGCACTTTCCTTTTCGACGGAGGCAGCGTTGTCACGTCTCCTCTGTTGTAGCTGTCATCCAGTAGGTATCAGCTGGGTGATGCGCAGTAGCAAACCGTGCTTCATTACGTCATTGGTTGTTGGTTATGTATGTTGTTTCGTGTGGTGTTATTGCACTTCTGTGTGTTCGTGGCCAAGTGTTTAAACAGTCTTTTTCAAGACTAACCTTATTTGAAAGACAAGTGTACGCACGTACTTTCTAGTGTTACATTTTTGTGACAGACATTATTTAATTACTGTTAATTCCGTACCATCTCAGTGCACTGAAACAGTGATAAAAAAACGCGGTAGGCCCCGCACTCGCGTGATAAGTGTGCCTTACACCAAGGTTGGAGAAAAAGGCGTTCCATTGTGAGGCCAATCCCGGGAGTTGGTTTGTCGAGTGAGAGACTACTTCCAGCGAGAGAAAATTAACAAAGGACCGATACTTCCAGTAGAAAAAGTTATCGAAAGAACTGCTGCGGCTTTGGAGATAGGAAAAAATACAGTTGTGAGAATTGGAAAGGAGAAAATACAAAGTGAACAGAGTGGCTTGAAACTGAACACTCCCGATAAGAAATATTCGAGGTTTAAGTCTGTTACGGAGCTGGACGCCTTTCAAAAAGATGCCATCCGCCGCCAGTCTACGGATTCTTCGTAAGAAGAGAGTATCCCACAGTAAGGAAGCTACAAGTAAGTCTTGCAGAAGCAGATCTTTTTCGTGGAAGCAAATCATCTGTTGCCATTATATTGAAGAGATTGGGTTTCAAACAAAAAATTTGGCAGCCGTAAAATATTAATGGAAAGAGGAGACATCATTGCTTGGAGGTGCAGATTTCTTAGAGAAATAAAAGATTTAAAGTTTGAGGAAATAGTTTGGCTTGATGAAACTTGGGTAAATTCTGGGCACTGTAAAAAAATTGGACGGACTGATGATTCTGTTGAAGGTACGTTTCCTGTTCCCGTTGGAAAAGGGGGGAGGATAATTCTTTTGCATGCTGGCAGCTCTGCTGGATTTATTCCTAACTGTCCATTACTTTTTACATCAAAGAAAACCAACGAGTATCATGAAGAGATGAACCACAAAGTATTTTCAAAATGGTTTCAAGATGCTTTACTTCCAAACCTAACGAGGCCCTCGCTCATTGTAATGGACAATGCAAAGTACCACTCAAAAGTAGTTGACAAACCACCTAACAGCAGTTCTAGAAAGGATGAAATAATAGAGTGGTTAAATAATCATGACATAAAGTATGAAAAGGCGATGTTAAAAGCCGAATTGTTAGAACTTATTAAAAGAAACAAACCTCAGACAAAATATGAAGTCGACGAAATTGCGAAGAAACATGGTCACCGAGTACTTCGTCTGCCACCATACCACTGTCACTTCAATCCTATAGAATTAATCTGGGCTCAAGTAAAGGAATATGTTGCAAGAAGCAACAGGAAATTTAACATAACTGAAATATTACAGTTGACGAAAGAGGGGTTGGAACGTGTAACAGAGTCTGATTGGAAGAAGGTAGTAGACCAAACGAAGAATATAATCCTAGATGCTTGGAAAAATGAAGGGTTGATGGAAGACTCCGTTGAGCAGATGGTAATAAACATCGGCAATGACAGTTCCAGTGAAGAGGATTCGGACAGTGACAACAGCGACAATAAAGAGGAAGAACGCGGCAGTAACGTAAGTGGTATTTTCCCTCTCTCTCCGGTGGCAGAAAGAGTGTTGGACTTCGATGAACTGTAAAAAGCCGTATTGATTGATAATTTGTAATGATTGGTAAATATTACACCTTACATGTTACTTATAAAATTTGTTAAATGCATTTTAATGGCACTACTTATTTCCTGGTTAAACTGTGCAGCAAAGTCAGTTGGCTTTTTGTATATGTACTGTTTAGTATTTAATTTACTCAGAAATAAAAGTAATTTCCAAAGAGGTTTTAACCGATTATAAAATGAGCGCTATTGAAAAATAAATGAAAAAATTATAAGACTTAAATAAAAATAATCGACTCACTAAATCTTACATTTTGTAAATAAATCCACGTTTTCTATATATCAAATTGATTTCCAAAATTGAATGATAAGAAAATTAAAAAAAAAAACATCCTTCATCACAAATTTGTGGTTTAAAGTTAGTAACATTTAGTAATAAATTAAAAATATAACAAGTTTCGAAATATTTTTACAGATTTTTTGTCAAGTAATTAGATTACATTAAGTTGATCGATAAAAGTCACAATGAAGGAAATTTCATATCATAGTCGGATAGACGCCCTAGTCACAAATTTTGCATTTTGGTCACCCTAGCAATTTAAGTTTAGACTCAACAATTAACAATTATTATCCTATAACGGTTTTAACAGGATATTTTTTATTGGTTAAAAATACTATCCTAAACGAGCTTTATCAGGTTCAAACTACAGTATCTTTATTTGTTTTAAGTGATTTTTGAATTACTTACAAAATAACAATTCTCAAAACAACGAACGCTATTAATTTATCGCTTCGATAAATGTGTCCACATGTTTCCACTGCGAACCACCCCTACCTAGAAGCAGTTGATGTGAACGCTGTGGATGATCGAGTCAGACAGACCAACTTGGCAACACTGTAGCCGACCGGTCCCAAAGAGCCCCGAACCTCGGCCATCGCTGCCGGGTCTCAATACCCTTCTGTCTTTAATTAAACTATAATAGTGCTGTTTTGTTTTCACTTCCATTTTTATGATGACGAATTTAAGTGAACAATGTGCAGTCGAATTTAAGTGAACAATGTGCAGTCGTAGAATTTGATAACTTATAATCACGGTTCATTAGCAGTCCATTGAGAAATTATCAGAGATAAGGAGAATAATTTTGAGGTCTGTTTAGCGGATATATAATGAATGGGACGATTATTTTTTAAAAATAAGTGTTTTTTTTAATACTACCACATTAAAAAATTATTTTCCCTCGCTATTGTTTTTTATCATAATTACTTTTATTAAATAATTTATCAATAGTTTGATAGCCAAATAGGGATTTTTATTAAGAAAAGAAAAATAAATTGACTTTAGAAATTAATAGTATTGAAAAGTTTCTAATTATTACAAATACCATAAAACTTTAACCTTTTTGGGCCCTGCAGCCATTTTCCAAGTCATATACATAAAACACAGAGCTGTATTTGTAAATTTTGCCAAGTATTTTGTAACAACGCTTTGTAAACAATCATCCCCCTTATTGTCATTTATATTTTTGTTTTATTATCATTAAAGTGAAGACATGGCACATATTCTATTACTGTTGATACAAAATTTTAAAAAACGAATATAAAATCACAACACCACCTTCACATTAAAAAAATGTATCCAGTTCCAATATGGCGGATCAAAGATGGCGGCAAAAAATATGAACTTAATCAAAATTAAGTACTTACTACTAAACAGCGATCCGCACTGGTAGGAGTCTATACATGAAGAAGTATGGAAAAAGGAGATATGAGTGGTTGTTTAAAAACTCATCCTGTAGAATGTAATAAAGGATTTATAGTCTAAGAACTGAGAGACAGTTTACATCCACATAATAGCGTCATAATCTTTATCAATTAAAATTTATATTATGCCATGTAAATATATAACTCTTCTACATATAGAGTTACTTAAAAATTTACTTGAAGTTAGTGATAAAAAGTAAAAACCATCTTTTACAGATGACAATAAAAATGACATTAGGACCAAAATCCAGCAGAGAGTTAAAGAGTCTAGAAACATTAACTGTCTTTCATAGAAAGTGGTTTTATATTTAAGAATTGTGATATTGTTATTTGTAAGGAGATTGTAGGTTTGATTAGTCTAGAGACTACGGAATAGGTCCTTAATTTTTCTATCAAAGAGAACTGATCTCTGTATATAGCTGTTTGTTTATTAACACGTTCAATGCGGTTGCGATAGATCTACTGCACGGCTGCCTCGCGCCAGGCGCGCATGACGTAGATCTACTGCACAGCGCCATTGTTTAGAAACCCAGTCAGTGTGCTCTCAGCACTCGTCGTGTATGGTTGTCCGTTTTGCCGCTCGTGGGGATATACTTTTCCCGCGTTTTTGTGGTCGCCGTTCTCAGTTAGCGTTTTGTGGTTAGTTTTTAGACTACTTCAAATTTTACCGTTTTTGTTGTGTGTTTAGTGTTATTCTTATAATACAATAGACATGGATTTGCCTCCTGGAACTAGTGGAATCCAGAATAGACGTCAGTTTGTGGCTAATAGTGATTCTGATTATGAAGACGACCCTGGTGTCCCTGGTTATGCTCCGGACCTCGACGATGAACAATACGAGACTGATGAGTCAGAGGTCGAAGACCCAGACTATGACGTAAGACCACCACAATGGAGTCCTCAAACTATAGGTATGAAAGATGTACCGTTTACAAAAGAGGAAAAGTTTTTAGTCCCTTTGCCTAATGAGATTACCCCAATCAATTTTTTCTTGTTGCTGGTGGATGTGATTTTTTTGGAGGGCATTGTGGCTACTACGAATAGATACGCGTTGGAGTTATTCTGTGGACCTACTACAACCCCAGGCTCACGAATCCATAAATGGAAAGACATTACCGTGGAGGATCTCAAATGTTTTATTGGCCTATTGCTGCACATGGGAATATTACAATTACCCCGAATACAAGACTATTGGAAAACTTGTAAGCTGTTTTCAACGTGCTTCCCCAAATTCATGGCCAGGGACAAATTCATGCTTATTTTGCGATGCATTAATTTTGAAAGGTACCCTAACCCAAACAACAGAGCTTCTAAAGTACAGTTTCTAATTGACTACTTCAACAATAAAATGGACTCAATTTATTATCCTCAAAAAAAGTTGTGCATTGACGAGGGAATGGTTTTATGGAGGGGACGGTTGTACTTTAGGCAATATATAAAAGGGAAACGCCATAAGTACGGCATCAAACTGTACAGTTTGTGTGACCCCCATGGCCTAATACTTCGTTTTTTTATGTATTGCGGAGTTTTAGATGATTACGGTGGTAAGGGGCATGCAGCCAATGTTGTATTGAAGCTGATGCAAGGGAAACTCAATTGTGGCCACAGTTTATTTATGGATAATTATTATAATAGTTTTACTCTTGCCTCAAGCCTGCTCCGTAGGAATACATATTGCACTGGAACTCTTCGGCTGGACAGAAAATACGTATCTCCTGAAGTCAAATCGGCAACCCTGAAAAAGGGTGAAACCAAGTGTTGTTGTCGCCAAATGGAAAGACAAACGCGTTGTCTCTTACATATCCACTGAATTTGAAAATGACATGGTGAATTCAATTAATCGAGGTGGTTTGGAGAGACTAAAACCACTACCAATTGTTCAATACAACCATTTTATGAAAGGCGTGGACCGCAGTGACCAAATGATGTCATATTATCCTTGCGAAAGGAAAACACTGCGGTGGTATAAAAAGATTTTTGTCCACGTAATTCAGATGATGTTAGTGAATGCACACTATCTCTATAACGAAGTTCGCACATCAAGTGGAGAAAACAAAATGCCATTGTACGACTTCCGTCTGGAGGTTATTGACAAGCTACTCACGGACGTTCCCGAGCCTCCTCGACCTCTGAAGCGCCGCCGCGTCCCCCATGTACCCTCACGGATTACAGAAAAAGTGGCTTGTGGAAAGAGAAGTAAACAAAAGAGGTGCAGAGTTTGCTATGCAAATGGCAGAAAGAAATACGTGATGTGGCAGTGTTTAGAATGTGATGGACAACCTGGGTTGTGTGTCCCACATTGTTTTGACCAATTCCATGACTAATGAATACAGATACAGATACAGATACAGATACAGATATACTTTATTCATGATCATTAAGAACAGAATATGTGTCAAATCAAATGTACAGAGAATAAACATATAAAATACAAGTCAAGCATCGGTATTTTGTCTTCTTGCAGCTTCAAAGTACTCCTTGAGGTTGTAGAAAGGATTTTGTTCAAGCCACTGTTGAAGCTGGTGTTTCAGGGTCCTTCCTCTAAGACCTTCGAATTGTCTTGGTAGGGAGTTGAATAGTTGACGTCCAATGTAAGATGGTTTTTTTGTATAGAATGTGGTGCGGTGGGTTGGCAGATAGTAGTTTCTTGCTTGTCGAGTACTGTAGCTATGGATGGCATCACATCTAGGTAGATCAAGGTTGTCAACATGAAGAGTAACAGCTTCAATGTATAATGCCACCACTGTCCGTATTTTGAGAGCTTTAAATGCTTCACGGCAGCTCTCCCTTGGTTGTAGATTAGCCAGGATTCGTATGGCTCTTTTTTGTAATACTAAAACCCTTTTGAGGTTTCCTTCAGATGTGCCTCCCCATAGGACTAGACCATAACGAATGTGGGCTTCAACTAGTGCATAGTAGGCTGTTCTAGCGATGTTCAGGCCTCCCAACATTTGCATACGTCTGACTACGTATATCCCTGTCCCAATCTGGCTACAAAGTTTGTTGATGTGACTTGTCCAAGCTAGATCAGAGTCTATTGTCATTCCTAATAGTCGTGCTTCCTGTTCCAATTTTATGTTGGGTACATGTGGTACAGGTTCTGTCCTACGGCTAAAATTTAATTGTATGGACTTTTTAGGATTTATTTTTAGGTCATTTTTGTCAGCATATTCAATTGCTTTGTTAAGGGTTGTGTTTATGTCATCAGAAAGGTCTTGAGATAGTTTATTTTTCACTATTACAGTAGTATCGTCAGCATACATGACACATTTGTTCTCAGTGCTGTCATTTATGAATTTAGGAAAGTCATTAGTTAAAAGGATGAACAAGACTGGACCAAGAATTGATCCTTGAGGTACACCCCTTTTGACTGGCAGTGGCTTTGATGTAACTGAGCTTTTTATGTTGTTTTGAATTTGCTGTACTTCCACTCTTTGAGTCCGGCCTATTAAATAGGTCTTAAACCAATCCAATTCTCTGTGTGCCACTCCAAGAGATTCGAGCTTCTGTAGTATTAACTCATGTCCAAGGCAGTCAAATGCTTTCGAATAGTCGAGGAGAATTGCTGATACATAATTTGAGTCTTCTAGCTGGTCAATAATATATTCAGTTATATCTGTTAAGGCAGTGATTGTAGACCTACCCTCAAGGAAACCGTGCTGATTGTTGGTAATGAGACTGTGGTTTTTAAGATGAGACATCAGCTGAGAAAGTACTATTTTTTCAAATATTTTTGCAAAAGTTGAGATGTTTGATATTGGTCTGAAGTTGGCAATATCTGTCTTGGATCCTGATTTATGCTTAGGAAAGATTCTTGATTGTTTTAGGGATGAAGGGAATTTTCCCTGTACTAAAGATTTATTTATTAGGTAGGTCAGCGGCACAACAAGTTCCAGGGCACAGTGTTTTACAAATTTAGCTGGAATTTCATCTATTCCACAGGATAGTGATGGTTTCAAGGAATGTATTACATCTATAACTGTTGTAGGTGTGATTTCGGTAAAATGAAACATACAAGTATGTTGACTAGGAGGAGTTTTAGGTGATATGAGGTTTTTAGAGCTTTGAGGTTTTTGTAAGGTTTTGTCTGCTATTTCAGAAAAGAAGGTGTTGAAGTAGGATGCTAGTTTATCAGGTTGGTTTTCTGGTTTTCCGTTAATATCTATAGTCATCAATTCCATATCTGTTGTCTTCTTATTTTTCCTTTCTGAATTGATAACTTCCCACAGAGCTCGGGACTTGTTATGTGCAGAGTCAATGTATTCTGTAGTAGAATTTTGTCTAAGTTTCCTTAAATGTAAGTCATAATTTTGCTTTCTTTGAATCATGTCAAGTTTGTCTTCTGGTTTCCCTGAAATCCTAAACTTGTTTAATGCTTCTAGGTAGCTCTGTTTTAGTCGGTTTGCTAACTGATCGAATATAGTTTTGGGCTTGTGATTTGCTTTTGATCTTGATTTTTTCTTTGGGCATATTTCTTCAAGAGTACCTCTGATTATTCTTTGGAAGTTGTTATAAGAAATGTCAATATCAGCACTGCTGTATACAGTAATCCAATCTTCTTGTTGAAGGATTCGCTTTAGGGAGTTTAAGTTGTCCTGAGAGTAATTTCTCTTATATATTGAGGGCAGAGTTATCTTGTTTTCTGATATGTAAGTTAAGGTAAGTGTTTGCGCAGTATGGTCAGAGAGTCCTGTTTCAGAAACCGAGAATTGGATTAGCTGGTCATCTATATTAGTACAAATACAATCTATTGAAGTAGAAGTCATGGCCGTAATTCTAGTTGCAGGTAAGGGGAGTCTTCTTATATTATGGGTCAGTAATTCCTCTTCAAGTCTTCTGGTGTCCGCATGGTCTTCATCCAGTCTATCAATATTTATGTCCCCCATAACAATTACTGATTTTGATTGTGTTTGCGCATAGTCAAGAATATTAGATATTGATTCTATTGATGACTCTGCTGGACCTCCTGGTGATCTATAAATTCCTAGTAGGTAAAACAGGTGGTTACCACAATTTACAGAGATCATGGCTGCTTCACATACAAATTGTCTGCAGAGACTCGAAACATCTATATTCGTTGTTTTCATTTCTGTTAAAACATTCTTGAAGATGGCTACTCCTCCCAATTTCTGTTCTTCTCTACTGAAGTTTGCTAACAGTGAGTATCCAGTTATATTAGTATTTCTCAGTTTTGATGAATTTAATCCATGTTCAGTCAGAATTAAGAGAGATGGTTTAGTTTCTTGTAGGAGTTGGGTTAAATGTTCTGTTTTATTAGCCAAGCCTCTAATGTTTTGGTGAAGAACTGTTATGACCTTCTTAAGTTTGCCCGGTTTTGATTTTGAAATATTCTGCTTTTGTAACGGACATGGGGTGTTATGGTTTCTTCTAAAAAAGAATGTTGGTGTGAATTGATAAAAGGGATTTGGATGTCTTCTAAGATAGTTTTCTTATGAGTATCAGTATTTTTTAGGTTTTGTTGTCCAAGAAGTGTTTTATAAAAGTCAATATTTTCTGTAAAAAATTGTTCATGTGTTTGTCCAGTTTTCAAGATCCTGGCTGTAATTGGAGGTTTTGTATTAATTTGTATTTTGGGCAATGTCCATACTTGATAGGTGCTCTGTTTTTGTGACGGGGTTTGACTATCTCCCCCACTCTTCCCTATTAGCTGGTCAGTTGTTACTTGGGCTAAGCCTTGTGTCGTCACTTGATAGGTGCTCAGTTTTGGGGTTTGCAGTTTTCTCCTGGAGTCTTTGGACAATGATTTATTAGCATTTTCGTCTGCTGGGGGTGTGCAAGGCTGTATATGGTCCGACCCCAGTGGTGTTTGTTTGTTTCGTGTGTTGTATGCAGAGTTGATAAAGATTCTTGATTTCTGCAGTTGTGATCCATGTCTTTGTCGCTTGGGGATTTTTTCAACATCAACGGTTTGTGCACGGTGAATTTTTACTTCTGAGGATTTGATTACTTCTTCAGTTTGGATTTCTGCAATTTCAAATCCAGAGATATCCGTTCTGTTTTTTGATTTAGGTTTATTCCCTGAGAAGTTCTGTTTTCTCTTTTTGAGCACTGGGTAGGATCCATCAGAGTACTGGTGTATTATGGGTTTGACTACAATAATCTCAGAGTGTGTGCAAGTCAATGAGGTCGACTCCTTGTTAGATTGGGCAGCAGATAGCAACGAGCTGAGTGGCTGACCGTGTTTGATTTCAGGGACATATTTTGCAGTGGCTTCCTTTGCTACAGGGGTCTGAGAGCTGTTTGGTTCATCAATCTCATTGAGTGTCACACTGATGAGTTCTGAATTAGCAGTTGATTGTGTGGATAGAGTTTTAGTTTGGTTATCTGATATTTGTGGGATTTGGTTAAGTTTCTCCCCACTTTCTTTTTCTGTAAGTTCTTCGTTTAGAAATGAAACTTCTTCAGAAAGATTTTCATCACCTTCACCTTTATTTAAGTGTGGCTCAGAGTTAAGAGCCAAGGTGAGCTCTAAAAATTCAATCCTTTCCATCAGTTCAATATTGCACCTTTCCAGATTTTCTTTTTCTAACTGCAGTTTTTTAACATTAGTATCTTCTTCTTCTCTGTACAGATTTATTGTTTCCCTCAAGGATTTAATTTCTTTCTTTAGTTTTTCTATGGTATCTGTCTGCATTTTTTGACATTTTGTCATTGATTTCTGATGCCTGTTGGTATTCCTCTTTGGTGGTTTTAAGGGAGGAGCAGGCAAGGTTCAAGTGTTCTTCATAGTATAGCTTATTCTTGTTAGCGACATCTTCTAAGCTTTTTGTCTTACTTTCATACGCACTTTGATCCTTTTCTGTTTGTTCCTCAAAATCTTCTAGCATTTGTTCTTTGTCTTTAATTTTTTTGAGAAGATGGGATTTTTCTATGCTGAAATCCTTTTTCAGGTTATTAAGTAGTTGATTGAAGTTTTCTATTTGCTCCTCTGAGGCTTTTAGTTTATCTTCTAATTCTGATTGAAGAATGAAATATTTCTCGTTAAGGTCAGAAATCTGTTGTTTTAAGCTATTATTCTCGCCAAGTAGCAAAGTTCCTGCTTCTGCAGCAAGACTTAGGGAGGTTTCCAAGTCCTGGTTTTCGTTTATAGTTAGGTTTAAAATTTTTTCCTTTAACTCTTGTTCACTGCATTCATAATTTGTTTTTGAATCATGGGAGTGTAACTCCAATTTTTTATCTGTCAATAGTGATTTTTTTGCTTCATCTAGTGCCTTTTGAAAGTCAGGCTTTAAGCTTTGATTTTTTGGAATTTCATTTTCAAGAAAGTTATAAAAAGGGAAAATTTCTTTCTCACTACATATAGCTGTTTGGTGAGTACCATAGAAAACTATGTGAAATCTTATTCGAGTTTTTAGTTTTTCTATTTTATCTATAATGGCAGGCCAGGCTGAGTGACCTTTTAGTTTGACAAACACTGTTTCTTTTAATGCATACATAGTTTCCTATTAGGAATACTAGGATCAAAAGATTACAAAGCACGGGGAGAATCGTCACAATTTATTTTAAATGTTTGTAGTATTGCCTTTAAAATTTGTCACTGTTAAGTACATGCACAGCAGCTTCAATATTGCATGTGCAGAAATACAGTAATTACATGATCAATAATTTAAAATTCAATAATTAAATAAATAATTTAAAACTGTATAATAAATAATTTAAAACTGTATAAAAACAATATATTAAAATCAGTGCTCATTAAAATAATGTTAAAATCGGTTATCAGTAGCCGGTTATCACAGGTCCAAAGGTGAGTGCTTGTTTATTGAAGGTTGATTGACAGCTGGTAGACTATCACTAACCATTTGATTATACAGCTGTTTCTGCACTTAAGTTGGTGGGATGATGTGATTGGTTATAACATGCTACTTGAGTCAAACTTCAACTATCTGTTTCCTGTCTTAAATATTTTGCTGTTTTATTATAAAATTATTTTGTTTATAAAATTATTTTGTTTATAAAAATATTAGTATAAATTGTCATTAGGAAATATTGAGTGAAGAAACACTAAATATTTGTGGCTGTGTGATTGCTTTCCATTCTAAAACTTCATACAGTGTGCATTATAGACATGTGAGTTTTGCCATTATGATGTAAGTAATATTTGAAACTAATTTGTTCACTTTTGTAACTGACAAAAAGCCAAACCTTTTATTTGAATACTTTTAGAATACTTATCTGACCAATTTCTAACACACTTGTACTTCAGAATAGCACCAGAAATGTCAATTAGATCAATAAATTGTAGAGATAAAATTTTGCAGACAACACACCACAGATATTTTGTTCAGTTTTTGGGGAGGATATTTGAAGCGTACCTTGGGGAGGATGGTTGGGTTGTAAATAGTAGTTTTTAGTGTTTTTTATCAATATATTTTTAGTTATACTAAGTGATTTGTTCCCAGTATTATTATAAACAATCGTTAGTGGTCTGTTTTTCAAAAACAATAAGGAAAACGGTGCGCGCTTCGAAGAGAGACTGGCCCCAGGAGCGTGTGCGGTAGATCTACTGCACGTTTTCAAAATGGCGAAATTCGGCTCTTTTGGTGTTTGATGACCTTTCTGTACCAACCCGTGTCACAACAACTAAATTGGTAAGTGAATACTAATAAAAAAAAATTAGCCTCTAGCAACATACATTACTTAATTTTTAGCAGCGAACGTGTTAAGCTGTTTTCTTAGAAATATGACTTACAAGAGCACCTGCACAGAGGATGAAAAATTGCTCAAAGAGTTTTTTGAAGTATAAGGACTAGGTCTGTTCTATTTTCATATTCCCAGATTTATACACTATAGCTGAGATAAGGGATAAAATAGTTCATAATATGCTGCCAACAAACATTTGCTGTCCATAATTAAAGTGTTTTTAGGACTTAAAAAAAACCTTAGGAATTTAGCTTTTTGCATACTGATTCAAGGTGATCAGTAAATCTTTTTTTTTTTGTCAATATAAATTTCAAGAAATTTTGTGAAAGGAGATGGATTGATAAGTGAATCACCAATGAAACAAGAAAAGGAACAAGCACAATCTGCATTAATTATATGAGTCAATAAAATTTGTTTAGGTGATGGATTTTGAGAATACCACATAAGTATAATATTTGATTGTATTATGAGCTTTTACTTCAAGTTCTGGCTAACCCTCAGATGTTAGATATCATCTGCAAACAAACGCAACTTACTACCCTCATTTGATACTTGAAAAGGACAGTCATTAATGAATAAAAGCAAGAGCACAGGCCCAAGCATTAACCCTTGTGGAACTCCTTTAGGTATGTCAGCACATAAAGAACGGCTGAGATAAAAATATTAAATAATGAGGCTTTGTGGTTAAAACTATAACCAATCCACAGTTATCTGCCCCTAATTTGAGATTCACAGGTACTTTCACAACTTCTGTTGTGTACCCCGTTGGGCACATGATTGCTTAATTTTTAAGGTAAATTAATTTTTTAAGTACACCAAAAATTACATGGAGAAACATTGAAATAGTATTAAAAATATATTTTTTTTTGTGAAAAATTGAAAGCCTACCTACTTTTCTCATTATACTTAACATTCAACATGAATTCAACGACATATAAAAAAATTAGGTGCAGAAATTAGCCATTGTTGTGACATGTTACGGAAAATTTGTTTAAGAAAAATTTTAACCCTATAAGTGGCGGTCATTTGTGGTCTCAGTGGCAGGCCGTTTTTGGGCAAATTGCCGTGATTGTTAAACTTATTTTTAGAAAATATTATCTAAGTGATAACCTAGCAACATTATATATTTTTGTTTTCCTTATGAACTATAGAATAAGAATAAATATAATATTTGGTGCCTTACCATTATTTTCAGATTAATATCATTGTAGATGTGTAAAAAAATTTTTTTAGAAAAAATAATTTTTAAGTTCTACTGTCTGTCACTTTGAAACTACTGGAGCTACAAAATAATGTCAAATTCACAGAATATACACAATTTTATTCTAAACAAATTACTTCTTATACATTTTTTTCTATTTACAAGAACAAAAAAGTTAGATGGGAAAAACTAAATCTATGTATAAACTGGTTTTTTTACTCCCGAGTCACTAGAAGGGGCTTGTCTTTTCCTCCCAGTAGTGTAGGGCCTATAATAGTATAATAGTGGCTTAGTTTGTCATAGCAGAGTATATTTCGTAAATATAAAACAGGAATTGTCTTATTGCAAACCCCTCCCCATCCTCAGACAGAGGTCAAAGTCGAGCGATCTAGTAGATAACGTGACTACAGATTCTCGCCGCCCGTTCAGCTGGTGCGCCGCATTCTTGTACTTTTCATGCCGAAGTGTCTGTCGAGTGCGTCGCTTTGTTGTACTTCCGTGTTTTACTGTGTGTGTAATAGATTAGTGATGGGTGACACAATGAGAATTTGGGATTTACCCAGGAGCGAAGAGGGGGCCATTCATTTTTTACAAGATCATGACTAGTTGCCTACATCTAAAATATGCGTTGCGGTCGGCAGTTGCTGCTGAAGGCGGAAATCCACTAGACTCACTCATCCTTGATATTGCTGCTTTCTGGGCGTCACAGGAAACCCATTAACAATTAATAATCATTGTAAGTTTGTAATTGAAGAGTTGCTTTTTCGTTCTATAATGTTTTTTTTTTCTATAAATTTATTTGTTTGTGTTCCTCATACTGGTGTAGTCGGTATAATCCCAAAGTACCCCAACATTTTCCATGACGAACGAATAACCTAAACATTTACCGGTAACACAAACACGATAAACAATAATATACTGACAATAACAGTACGCAAAGTCGCCAAACAAAACAGTGACGAGACGAGTAGACAGCTGTTCTCTCGTCTGCCGCCAGGTCAAACGAAAACCGTCGGAATCATTTAAGCCAGCAAACATTAGTAACATGAATACACACTATACTATATGATATGTATAGGAAATTTCATGGAGAATACGATAGTTCAAACTACGCCTAAAAATAATGGACGGTTGCGGAGCAACGGCCTTAAATGTGAAGCGATGGCTGTGACGGCGCTTGCCACTTCGCGGCGGCGTAAATCATACGTCTCAGACGGCGCTTGCCACTTAGAGGGTTAAAAGATTTTAAGAAAACCCAAATTTGGAAATGCCCCAGATAGGGTTACAATAAAAAACAATGCCTAATCACGTTTTTGTATTAATGAATTTTGTTTAATTTTGGAAATATTAATATAGAACATAATTTATGTTATGAACTCCACATTATAGGGTTATCTCTATGTTAGAATAATAAATCGTAAACTAAAACCCTTTTAAAATTCTTTTATTAAACACGAAAGAAGAATTACATATTTATCTAAATCATAACAAAGATCCTCACAACATATTAAATAGCAATTTAAAAAAATAAAACAAATCCTATCTTTGAAAAAATATTAAACACAGAATACTAATCAAAATTACAACAACTGTGTCATATAAATTTAACATCTGTTTAAAAAGTCGACAGGTGTATATTTATTTGTTTTGTTTATTATTTAGTTAGAGGTTAATGTTCACACTGAAGATGGTTTATACCAAAACACGTGTCTGAAATAAAAAGAATTTTAAAAGGGTTTTAGTTTACGATTTATTATTCTAAGAATATAATTTATATGTTGTTACATTACTTACGACAAGCAGCAGCCGTATGATGCCTGTACCACTCTTCAGGTGCGTCTCATCACAGTAAAGCACCACACCGCTGAAGATGGAATGTGTGGGAGAGGACCCAGGCAGATGGTGCTTGTAGTTGGCATGGGAGTCCCACGATCGCACCGTCCCCACATCACCAGGTGTTTCACTGCCTCCCCCTAGGGCTCCACCTGCCATCATCAGACTTGTCACTCATTTTACTATTTTACATGGCAAATACATAGGAATACTTGTAATAAATTCATCTCTCCTTATCTGTCTCTAACTGCAAAAATACTAGAAACTTGTTAACATCAAAGCTCAAAATATAGTAAAAGTGACATCATTACAATGCTGAATGCCGTCCAACATATGAGCAGAAAAAAATTGAGTTGTCAGACAACGTCAAATATAAGAATTTAAGATTCTACACTTTTTTTCCAATGGGTTAAGCAAAGATAAGCTTAGCCATCTAACACTGTATAATTGCAGAGATACTGAAATGTGAAATAAACAAATAAAAAACAATATAGGATGGAATAGTTGTCCAACTGATAGTTACTTAATAGTACTTAAGATTGCCATGTGATCTGCAAATAAGCATGTCTGATAAAAATTATCAACGTGAAATCTGCATCTTACCTGTCTGTGAGCCCGCTATCTCGAAGTCTTGAAGGTCCTCCGGACGATAACTCGCCGGCTCCAGTTCCCGTATTTCCTCCAGTAGGACTGATATTTCGTCAGCTGCGTATAAATCAGACACAGAGTGGAGGTAACGGCTACAGTCAGACTGCATCACACTGGCGCCATCTCTTTCTCTACATCTGTAATCCCAACACAAGAATATTAATAAACAGTTATTTCAATCGTATTGTTCAATCAAAATTTATTTACAAATAATTTTGAAGAGCTACTTTATATGAGCCGATCAAAGTGCACTGTAAATAATCTGAAAAAACTAAATAAAAAAGGAAGAATCATGAAGGCAATCTTGGCTCAAATTGGGATTTTTAAGAATCTCTCATACACCATAAGTACTTATAATCAATAATATTATTTCAAAATTTATTTGAAAACTACAAAAATATGCTCATTTTATTCTTGCTGTAGAAATGTCAGCTGAAACTAAAAAGACAAGTTGAAAACTTGGCTTTAACTCTTAATCTTAACTACTGTCATTTATAAAAGCTTCCCTTGTAAGCTATATATGGGAGTGATAGAAATGTGTTTGCCACAACCAAACTATAAAAATACAAATTTGATTGCTAAGTAAAATGAAGCCATAATTCTCAAAGCTAAAACTATAGCAATAGACATTAACACATAACCAACTTCTTCCTTTAGCCGACTTGGACTTTGAATTAGTCACAAATTAGCTATATTCAATGTCACTCACACTTTCTATATTCAATGAAAACTGGAGAGTTCAAAAGTGTCAGTTACTACATTTATTCAAACAAAAAAAAAGGAAGAAACACTACGAGTGCCCAGACAGTAATATTCCCCTCCGTGTGCATCCATATTTTGAAAATTGTCACATAAATATTTTTAAGTTTGCTATTTGATTTTTGTGTACACTCCTAAGACAGGAATATAACACATAGTAAGAGTACTGTAGTAATTTTGTAACTCACTATAACGGTTTTGGTCAAAATTTCATAAAACATTTACTCCTGAGAATAATTTTATGCTTTTTATTGAGCTTACTGATCAGTTTTACTAGTCTACTGAACATTCAGTTAATTCACAATAAACCCTATGAGCGCTGAAGAGAGTATATTGCAAGCTCTTGTAAACAAGAAGTATCGCGTCCATGCTCATAAATCATAATACCTTTTATAAACAAGCAAAAAATCAGACTATACAATTTTTCATCACTAATTACACTAACAAGACAGTATTATTTCAATCTCTTGAAATGAAATAAACTGCAATTATTTTGATGATTACAAAAAGTTGAGAAATATCATGAACTTCATAACATCTCCGAAAAGGCCCCAATTAATTGCCAGAATGGGTAGAAATTTATTAAAATACCTGGTTTAATACAAAAAAAAGAACAAATGACAGAAACTATACCTGTGTTGAACATTTGTTTAGATGAATGTTATTAAGAGCCATCTTGCGTTTAGCTCCATTAGAACAATGTTTAACTTCAACAAACACTTTTGCACCTGCAATTTTGGTTCTAGAGTTATGAGACATGTCTCAATTTATAGATATTTAATTAAACGTCTTGAAATGCTTTATAGTTTTTATAAACATTTTCATTGCTATTAAGAAATAAATCTCAAAATTGTACGTACGTACTCCCTCATTTAAATATTTAAAAATAATAAACTTAATAAAAAACTAAGAAGCGCTTTGATGCATGATTGTATCATTAAAATGAGACAGTTCCCATAACAGCAAAACCAAAATAAGGGTGCAAAAATGTTTACCATTGGTCTTATGGGGTAAAACTCGGGGTCATTTCACTACAGCCAGGTCTTAAAATAAGAAAACAGTTCAGATCTTGCAACTACAAACCTTACACTATCAATCTGAATTGGAAGAGTTAATCATGCCAGGAAAGCATACTGGGGATTTTAAAACATCTAGACTATTTTCTTATAGATATGACTATTAAGATCTATGAAACATATACATACATAACTTGCGTTGGCTTTATTTACAGAGTAAAATAAAGAGGAAAGGTATATTTAATATATAAGTAAAATTTTATTTATAAAATAATATACATGATAATGTGCCTGTATGTACTGAAAATAATTTCTTTTGTAGTGACTCTATGGTTTATTTTAAAATATTACTGATCTAAAAAGACTGAACAACATAAACAATTAGCTACAGAAAGGTAAGTTCTGTTTGAAGAATGACATTACCTATTAGGAAATTTTGAAAGAGTGTACTTTAGTTTCTAACATAGTTTCCACCAATGCTGGAAACTAAATATAGCAGGTGGTCTACCTTATGTCCAAACTTGCCTAAAAGAAACATTTCATCAGTGAACTGTTTCACACATCTGACAATATTGAAGTGTTGGCACATAAAGTGTTAATAATAATAGCAACATTTTTAGGTTGTGATCAGATTGTATTTAGATCTGCTGTCTTTATTATTTTAATAGAGATAAACACTCTCATGTCCATTTCAAAAAAGATGTGCAGTGGGTGCGTGTGACGCAATATCTGTTAAAAACAGTAGTGGCCCAACTTTAAATTCATTGCTTCAGTGTGAGCCGTTAATGGTTGTCTCACTCGCAACCTGTTTTGCCAGTCCAGGTGGACAATTTGGTGTGTTTTGTTTCAGGATCCGCATTTATTGGTGGAAACATAAAGTCTGTTGAGGCGCACACTATAACCCACATTGAAAACAGTATATTTTCCACTATAATGATGTAAAAATGCATTGACAATGAAGTGCTACTATCAGATATAAGAGAAAGCTGCTGAAAATTACACGAAAGCCTGTAATACAATACAGCGCTCACATGAGGAAGGCTGACTGCGTGGGCCAAATGATGATGCCTTACTACGCTTGTGATCAGAAAAGCCTCTGATAGGATTTTTGTCCATTTTCTGTCCACTTACAAATAGGGGTTTTCAATTTTCATTTAGATTGAAAACTAGTCAAATTTTGTGCGGATTAATTCAACCATCACAATGAAGAGTCTCCACCGAGCAGACTTTGTTATTTAACGTACCAGAAATTATTTCACTGATTTTCACCAACTTTGATGCCTGGACATATGATGACCTTATAACAGCGTTAATGTAAGGTTTATTATTATTAATGGATAATAACATGTCAGCAATTTAGCTACGCCAAGTTAAGCATTTTTTGTACTCAACAGTGTCAGTGAGTTAAGTGTTTTCAATTACCTACTAACTGGTACAACATTAAACTATTTCTCTTCATAGGTTTAGTACTAGACTCCTATACCTTTCCTCAACTTAATCACTGATTATAATATTATCCAATGTATTGTGACATAGACATGTAAATGTAGTACAAGTAACATGCACATAGTCTGAAACAGGCTATATTATAAGCAATACAAATAATTTAATATTCCTTTCATGCACTGAACCATTCACAAAATTGCAATTCTAGTACACCAATATAGGCTAGATCTACAAAATAAGATTTATCATTATGCATCACCTTACTTTAGACTTAACACAGAACCTCATAATCATGTACAT
Source organism: Homalodisca vitripennis (assembly GCF_021130785.1). NCBI lineage: Eukaryota > Metazoa > Arthropoda > Insecta > Hemiptera > Cicadellidae > Homalodisca > Homalodisca vitripennis. Next base: position 172,145,548 of record NC_060208.1, read on the forward strand.
CACTATCCAGCTAGAAATAGAAACAGATCTCCATTATCCGATTCATAGAAACCACTATGTTTCAATTAACTTTATTCAAGACTAAACACTTTTTAACAAACTTTACGGATCATCTTCCCTGTCTTTCAAAAAATTAACAAAAACATTTATAACAGAATATATGAAATATGCGTTTTTGTTTTCTCATGAATGGCAATGATTAACCTGAAAGTATCCTGTCTAGAAAACCATACTTCTCTTCTGTACAAGTAATTACATAGATGACCTGCAAGCAAGTTGGCTGATATGCCACTTTTTAAACTTCTGTTTCATGGTCCTCCTCAATGCGGCCGAACTGTTAGCCGTAGCTTAAATCTAAAATATTTAGTGACTAGACAACGATGTGGTCTACAAAAAGGTCAAGCGACTTTTTGTCGTATATTCTGTCATAAGCCCGAATAACACTCTTAATTGCAAAATCTTTGTCATGAATGGGCATTTTTAGTAATTTTATATTTTTATGTGACTACAATTTGTCCAATTTAATCCAGTTCCAGATTGAGCTTGATTAATATGTAAACAAGTGACTTGTATATGTTTTGCTATGTCCATATAACCCATCCGGTAGTAAATGTTTGACTGTCTATATATTTGCTATACAATATCTCGAAAACAATATGAGTAGTGGACTTGAAGTTTTGCATAACACAACGCAAAAAATGCTGAAAAGATGTAGTCCAATGACAGTTCCATAACGGGTAACCCAGACAAATCATTTCAAATCTGAGAAAAGAATCGTCTGAAGTTTTAAATTTCCTACAAAAAATATCCAGCCACTTTTTATTGTATCTTTAACGGTTTAAACCAAAAAAGTGTTTAAAGTTAAAATCTTTAGTTAAATCTTGACAATTTTCCCAAAAGACAGTGATTTGGAATCATGAATAGGAATGCATTCAATGACCACTTGAGCCTTCTTTTTTTTATTTGCCTATAATAATTTAGTTGCTCTTTATTTACATTAACTTATAAAGAACTTAAAAACAAATAACAAGAGATGACAAACATAATCGCTGAAAAACTTCTTTACAGTAAGCTAGCCTAGTGGTAAGGAACCTATTACTTAAATTATCCAAAATTAAATTTCATGATCATTCTTGGCCTAGTATATAGGCTACATTAAATCGAAATTCCATTGACTTCCTCATCAATCTCCAAAACTACAGAACAAATTTACATGGAACTTTGTATACATGTTAGTCTTATCTCTAAGATGGTCACTGAGGAATGGTTTCAAGAATTTAACTGCCAAGCCATTAACATTTGTTATAATATTAATGACAAATTGTATTAAAATAAGAATTGCTATGATATTAAAATTGAGCACAAGCATCCCACATGAGTTTTATCTTTGTACTCTCAAGATGAAAAACAAAATTCTACCTAACCTAGAGCAGTCCGTATCTTGAATACAGTTACTACAAAACCATCTGACCCGAAATCTTGGTTCACCCCCTTCCCTCGATCAATATTTATGATATAATCTAATTTCAAACAGCCCATGATAATAATTGTTATGTAATTATGATTTATTAGTACTTTTGGAACTTTCTGGAAGTCAAAGTATACTAGTAGACCTTCTACAGTATAGTAAGTGTTAAAAGAGCTTTTGTATAGTTTGAGGTAATGTGATTAAATGAAATATAAAAAACTGACACACATTCAATTACTTAAACATGTCTATTAGTCTATTTCCTTAACTTATTAGCCTATGTATTACACGAATTTGAGAAATTAGTAAATTTATCCCTGGCCCTTGATGAAACTTTTTCCAAGTAATAGAAGATGTGGATTAGTCTCTTCAAACTACATGCAGTGATTGTGGTGTAAAGAATCAATTCAACAATACAGTTTTCCACCCAAATACCTACTAATTTCTTATTCATAGCCTTTCTTCAAAATTACCATTTACGTGATAGGCCTAGATAAATAATTATATACAACTGTATATAACTTTATAGTCTCTATATAATGTAACCTACCCTGGTAACTTTCGTACAACTCATGAAAACTTTACAAATAACTATTATTACACTTCTGACCAATTGGTTCCAAGCTCTAGCTGTGTATGTCTACAAGTAGTAACCTATCAAGGATATCAAGATTCAAATAAATATAGAGGCCCATCATAGGAGTTTGAAATGAGTTATCACTGCACTAGGTTATATTAAGCAGCCTCCACGACGTCAATGAACCAAATTATCTTATAAATACCTAAAATAGTTCTTGCATACAAAAACAATACAATTATAGTTAACCTATTTATAATTAATGAATGGCAACTATTTATAGTGCATTAAATTAAAATAGCCCACTGTTAAAAAAATTCAAAAAAGGCAAAATCATTCATATAAAATTTAAGTAATGGTCACAAATACAATAAGGATAAACATGCCTTATTTGTGTCAAAAGCTGTCAAGATACATTTACCCTTCAAATAGTAAAAGGTAAGCTAATTTATAAACTTCTGTAATTTTTACAATAGTACAGTAATACACATATGGTATAGACAGTATTTAATTTATCATTAAATAGTTAATTTTTAGACATAAAAACATAGCTAAACTATAACCAATTTAAAATACCAATAACGTAATTCGGTTTGATATTTTGATTTTCCATTAGGCCTATTCAATAGTTTAGAAAACAGAAATGTCAAAGCTTTGATTGTCCTGATGGCCACTTAATATACAGCAGCTGAGACTACAAATTCGGCAATTTTGGTGCTGTCCACACTAAAAATACATATGATTATATTTACTAATTTAATAATAATACAATATAAACCTGTTGAAAAAACATTGGGTGTTTTAAGACCTATATTGTAATGCTGAAGATATGAGATAAAGTACAGCAGTGATTAACACTTCAATTCTTAACTATATAACTGAATTTAAATAACAGTTAAATTAATACAAGGGATTAGCCTAAGCTCCGAATAGGCAACAGTAAATCGAGTTTTTATTTATCTCTGAAGACGCTGGATACATTAGGATAGGGTACAAATCCTGATTAACATATTTTCCTAACTTGTCCAAACCAATTTAAATCTATTTCAATCACACTAAAACACTTACGTGCATTAACAATAAAATAAAATCACAAATCGAAGAACAAACGCTTTACACATTTTCAATGTAATCAAGAAATACCTTCGACATTACACCCAAGTTATAGAGTAACATACATTTGGCGTCCATGATGAAAATGAATACTTTTCATAATGACATTTCATTGGTTGAAGAAAATATACAAGGGTATGGCAATCGACACAACTGCATAAAAACTGTTACTATATTAAAGTAATATTTTACAATTAAATTCATAAAGGAGATATATTGTGTTTAGCGTTTAAAAATTCAAAACACACGTAATATTGTGTTTTAATACGATAAATATTCAAATAATTATTTATTTATTACATGATTTTTTGTTTATTTTGTTTCTTTGATTTATTGAATAATAAATTTAACTATTAAATAAATGTTTTTCCAAGATAAATTCCATCGTGACAACAATCTAACAAAGTGCAAGGTTTAAAACAATAAATAATGTTTACCTCATTATGTCTAGTTACACGGATTTATTTTCTAATAATAAAATGATTCTTCCTGTACTGTTAGACTTTGTTGTTAATAACCAACAATACTAGTATATGCTATATACCAGTATTATAGGCCCTTATTTACTCTATAGAAGGTTATTTTTATGCAATGTATGTGCCTACTTTTTCAGTCACGCTCCTTACATACAAGCCAGTTTTGGACGAACGCAAAAATTTGAATTAATTTTACGTTTATTTATTTTACACAGCAATCCTTTCACACAGGACTATTTTTCCATACGTTTTTCAACGGTAATCAATGGATGGTAAACATTCAATATTGATAGATTTATCAGTGAAAAGCAATAGCGTAGATTCCCTAAACATTAAAAGGAAATTCAGGAATTCGTATTTTTTGTAAGAAGGATTCAACGGTTGCAGTCACTATAAAAATATCAATAGAAATCCATAAATGCACCAGTTTACATATATAGAATAAACATCAATCAGTAGAACTAACTTAAATAATAAGAACTTATCAATTTTAAGTGTACAACATACGTTAGCATTTAATATTACCAATCAATTCACGCCACATGCCATTAGCACAACCTAAGACTGAGAAGTAGTGGAATGGTATGTGGTATATTAAGTCGGATGGTAATCAGGGAAAGTGTAGGCGATCAACTGTTTTTTGTTTTAAGTTAACATAAGCAAGCTACACGTGACTGCAAGTTTTGATGGGGTTGGATGGCATGGCGCAGTGACGCTAATATATGGGGACTATAGGGTGTTTCCGTCGCAAGTCCGATGTTTATCATTCGCAAACACTGGCAGTCACTGCTCTCTAAGCATGGGTATAACGAGGAATCCTCTGCAATAGTGTCAGTTACAACCAGACAACAGTTGCGAAGAACTGCGCCATAACTGTTCCACAAAGCGATGGATCGCAACTGTGAGGAAAAGCTGTCCTCTGCAGGGGTAAACTTGCACAGTTCCTCAACGTCGCACGACTTGTTTAGTTGCAGGAATCATTTAATCATAGAATAGTTGTGTTTTTAACTGCTCCACAAAAAGTTTAAGTGTAACTGAATGTACTGTGTAGTACTCAACGGTTCTAAAAGCTGGTTTGCGGTGGGTACATTAGTTGCCATTATAGCAAAGTAAGCATAAGTAAACAAAGTACTAAAAAGTAGGTATATGAAATATATATTTACTGGTATTAGAATCTGTTATAAAACATTTTGTTTTGTTTTAGGTTGAGGTGATTTAAATAATAATTATTGCTGTTAATAACATTTATTTTTAAAGTACTTTATGTTATATACATAAAGCTACTTGATATAAAAAAACAATATTTGTAGGAATAAACTGATTTATAATGAGTATTGAGTAATGGGATGTATTTATTTAGGATGTTTTACATAACAAATTTGCAGAATAAATACTCTTTACTAATATAACTACAGACCCATGTTGCGTAACATAGTGAATCAGTCTTGAACAAACACACCAATTTGGTTTTACTGTAGGAAATGATCATTGACAACGCTCTAGTCTCAGTTTCAACAGACGTGCAATGTGTAGAGCAATGACGGCAGTTGTACACACCTGCAGTACCATCGAGCTTGCAACTGCAACTATCAATATCAGACAAGCGACCCGAAACCGCCGTCTGAGTGCAACCAATTTATTGTTAACCATTCCAAAACAACTGTTTGGCTTTATTTTACCTATCCTTATTCACCAAAATCGACCAGTTTTTTTAAAGCTAAAGTAATAGAGACAATCTATTCTTAAGTACGAAGCACCGCCTACGACAACACCTTAGAGAAGACGTTAATTTTTCATATAGGTTTAACATCTGATAATCTGTATGGCAGTGGAAAGGTCAGTAACAAAAATTTTGACAGAACTGTTTGTCTCGAAAAGACATTTACCGTATAAGTGAACATAAAAATAAGAAACATTAAGTTACTTATTAAGTTTCAACAAAGCTGATTGCATAACCTAAAAGACGAGAAATATGGTGCATATATTCACAATTTGAAATGAATATACTAGCAAAGGAAATAATAAAAAATGGAATTTTTGGCGACTGCTTCATTTAGAAATGGAAAAACGCATTAGATGTATTTGAAGGGGTGGCAAGATCAGGAATGAGAAAAATTGTGTGGGAAGATGAACTCAGGAGCTTACCTGTTTGCTACAAATGTTTGTACCAAATATTGCCATTATTATTTGAATAAAATGTTCATTCAGTATAAATCTTTGATTAATAAAGGGTATCATACTGGATGTCTACTGAGTTGTGCTGATTTTACCGTAGTCAACAAATTCAGGAGCTGAATAACTTTCTACGGGTGCATCCTACAGATCAGAGAAGTAAGTTTCTTTTAAACTTTATATGACGAGTTTAGGAATTACTACTTTAATAAAAATATTTTCATGAAAATTTACAATTTTAATGAAATATATGCATCTAAGGAATATTAAAATATGTCCAACGTAAAAAAATACATTAGGATTTGAGTTGAACCTGTTTAAATACACACAATAAAATATATATTGTATTGTCTGATATCTTGTTATAAATAATACATACCAGGAGCATTTTTTCTTCTAATAACATTTAAGTCACATCCATTTATAATATTCAAAAATAGAAATAACTAAAACTGTGTTTTGCTAAACGTTTAGAACAGTTAGATCTGATGTCTAATGTATAAACAAAGTAAGTAGGTACGTTTAACATTAGAAACCTCTTATTTTAGTCTTTTGCTAGAAATTTAAAAAAATCAAATCTGTGTAAGCGATGATTGAGGTAGAGGAAATAATTGAAAGTCCTGAGAGTGGCGATTAATAACAAAGATTACACTCACTCTATAAACAGAATCAACTGAAGTCGTTAGATTGTCTATAACTTGTGTTAAATTTCAGATTTATTGTTAAGAACTAAAAACAGTTAAAAAGTTAAAAAGAACAGTGTGTTTTGTGAATTTGGCATGGTTTCATCATGTGGTATAGAATATACATAATGACATGTATCGATACAAACGCCAATAGTTAACAATTCATAAACCCAAGAATAATTACAACAATTTTAAACTTTATTTGTTTCAATAAATAAGTTTCTTATACTTACACGCCTTGGATTGTTTTTACAAAGTCAATTTATTATTTATTGAAGTGACTTCTATTAGTGGGCGATGGGTTGGTTTGAATAATTCTACAAACTACTAATTTATTTATTACTGAATCCATAAAAAATGTATTAACTTCCTGCGTCATTTAATAGCAGTATATAAAGTTTATTGGATTCTAAATTGAATTTAATTATTCCTATTCCTGTTCATTACTAGTTTTGTCCTGACAAGATTTTAAAAAGGGTTAAAAATAAATTTACTATATATTTTATAATTTTTGTTATCTTTAACTCAAATAAAATTAATTATCGGAAAAAAGACAAATATCATTGATAGGTAATCACTATATTATGTTTGTACTATTATTTTGGAGTTTGTCTACAAAACCTCTAGTTAACAAAATATTCGGCTATAGAGTATTTGTTTGTTATAAAAAGGATTCAATGAACCCTTGTGCCACAATCACAGTAGGTCTTAAATGCGTCTAGAAAAAACACATCCTTATTTGGATGATGTTATTATGTGGTAAAAATCAAGAACAACTTGGCAAGAACTTGGAAACATTATACAGGGTGAATATAAAGTCAGGACCCCCCCCCTATTTTCTTCTATAGGTAATATAAGGAGACATCCTTTGGGTAGTGGTGCAATATGGAAAGGAACTTTCATTTTATGATATTGAAAATTTTTTTTGTCCCCCAAAAATGCGAAATTTTGGGGGCAACCCAAAAATTTCAAATGTAAACCCCTATCAAGTGACCCCTCATTTTAAAGAGCATGAAAAAACTTAAATAGTGGTGAAAACCAGAGATCGCTATCTCTTTTCCAACAACATAGCCCATAAAAATTGTAATTAAGTCTTTACACCTAAATTTATTTTGTTTGGGTACAGTTTCCGTCTGCGTGGAAACAGGTTTATTGGTTGTTTGTGTTCTCAATGAGTGAGGCATGCAATGGATGAAGAATCCAATATTAGAAAGTAAACTGATAAAGAGTTTATTGTCAATGAGTGACTGGGCTTTCCCGGTTCGAAGTACAGTTAGTACAAACTAGTCCATTTTTGCTTATTTTGAGAAAATCGCGTTCAAAGTTTTGATATTGTACAAAACCTACATTAATTGTAATTATTGCGTAATTTTCAGTAGGTTTGTTCTTGAGGTCAATAGCTACACCTGTCCACTAGTAAAATAAAATTATTTAAGTAATTTCATGATTTCTTGATATGCAATTTTGCAGTTGGAACCTTGTCAAACTATAATTTCTCAACTTTTGGGGATAGGAATTTCCAGAAGGATGTAAAGTAAACAGAAACCATGTAAGACTATGTTTTATTTATTTAAGGGGATTCTGCATCTAGAAATGGCAAAAAAAATGACAAAAATTTGAAAAAAAATAATTTATACATATTCTTTGTTCTCTGTTTAATTCTGAACCAGAAAAACATAACTTTATGACTAAAAAAATAATATTTTATCTCATAATATTTATTTTATTCGGCCATTGTCCTGAGTGTGAACTCGACATTTTCTGGTTTCAAAGAAACTTACATGTAATAAGCATTATTGTTTACTCTTTGTTTCTATAGTTATTTATCTTTGTTTGTTTGTCTTTCTGGCTAGCTTGTATGTTAGTTAGCTAACAACTGTTTGCTCAAACAGCTGATCAAATGTATTTGAGTCATATGGTAAGCATATCACAAACAAACATTCACAAAATATTCTGTTTGTTTACAATTGTAATTGTGCAGTTTCTTGTGTTTTAGTGTCTACAATAAGTGAATAGTTTAGTCAATATATGGGTCGAAAAAAGAACTCCAAAAAAGAGACTAAGTGATAGAAATAGACAAGCGATTTCGCTAAGATTGGAAAGATACAAGTGACAATGGAAATAGAGCTCCAGTTGAGCCTAGGCCTAACCTTACAAACTTGTGATCCACAACCTAGTGTTAGTATGCAACATGTTACAAATGCACCATTTGTCCAACAACAAACAAGTAAGTGAAGAGACTGTGGAAAAATGTAAGTAGGCCTACTGGATTTGCATTATATTCTAGTTATAATGAGATAATTCCAGAAAAAAACGAATTCATCAGAATACATTTTAGTCGAAACCAAGAAGCTTGAAAGTTTTATAGGCTCTTTTCCTTGTAAAAATGTGTTTTTTCTGAGAGGTCAAAAGTAATAAACCAAATGCATAAAAGGTTTTGCTGTTACCCTGAATGTAAAATGTGATGACTGTGATTATGAGACTAGCTTTTGTACGTCCAGTCGACGAATACAAACGACACTCCGAGAGGTTATCTTATGACGTAAAACCGCAGAGTAGTCAAAGCAATTGCTTCTATTGGCAAAGGGGCATAGGGCTTTAGATATGTATTGTATGTCCTTGAACATGAGTCCAATGAATTATAGAACGTTTCAAAAACATATAAGTAGCCTACACGCTTCTTCAAAAACAGAAATGGAACATGTTTTTGGAATTAAGCCCGATTCGAAAGTAAAAAAGTGTTATGGCACTTTAGATGCTGACAATGAGGTGTTTGACATAACTGTGAGTTATGACGGATCATGGCAGAAACGTGGGTTTCACATCCAAATATGGGATTGGTTGTTGTATTGAAATTTTGACAGGTTCTTGTTATAGATTTTGAAGTGATATCCAAATTTTGTAACATATGTGAGGTAGCAAAACGAAAAATTAGCAACCCTGAGCATTTTCAGACTTGGTACAAACAATCACAAAGGTGTATGTAACCAAAACTATGTAGGTTCATCACCAGGAATGGAGGTGGAGGAGGCAGCAGAAAGATTGTGGCGGCGTTCGGAAAGCATTGGATTTAGATATACAACCATGTTGTCGGATGGCGATGCAAAAACAATTGCACATCTAAATGATTGCAATATTTATGGTGACAAACAGATTGAAAAAGTGGAGTGCCTCAATCATTTGCAAGAGGTTAGGCACTGGATTGAGAAAACTAGTAAAGGATCGTTCAAAATCAAAAAACCCAGTTGGAGGTCGATCTCGAGGTCACCTAAGTGAACCAGTTATACAAAAACTAACAAGGTATTACCACAATGGTATACATAAAAACCTTGGTAATGTAACCAAAAATGAAAGAGGCAATATATGCCACTCTCTTTCACTGTAAATCCACTGATGAGTCACCACATCATAAGTTATGTCCGCTAGAGGAAGGAATCTTGGTGTTTTTACCAAAGAGCCATTGCTGATGGAAGATCTCCTGAACCACATGCATTGAAAATCAAAACACCTCTCTCTCCTAATGTAGTGAAAGAAATGCTTCCTTTATATGAGAGGCTCTCCACCGAAACTTTGTTGACTAGGTGTTTAGCCCGGTCGGACTCAAAATGCCAATGAGGCGCTCCACAATGTTATTTGGTCAAAGTGCCCCAAAACTGTTTACACATCTAAAAACAAAACTTGAACTGGGTATTTTTGAAGCCATCAGCATTTACAACACAGGCTATATGAAAACTTGTTCAAGCTATCAAGAGGCTGCAGGTATTAGTCCTGGGAGGCACAGTTATAGGATAGCTAAGCGCTTTGATAAAAGCAGGCTACGACTATCAAAAAGGCGCAAAGAGTTACAGATTGGAGAATATAGGAGGGAGACTGAAAGTGGCACAGATAGCAGAAGAAGAAAGACTAAGAGCAACAGAAGGGCTGGTGTATGGTGCAGGAGAATTCTAGGTTCTAAAACCTAGTAGGCTACATTGGCTGTAAAGATCTGAATGCCCCACTGGAACACTACTTGATACGGTAGGTCTAATTTTTTTTTTTTTTTTTAAGACTTCAAAAACTTAGATTTTGGACCAACAAAAAATATTTATGGATACTATTCTAATAGGCCTATGTAAAATAACAAATTAATGTAATATTATGTTATATAAAATTGTTGTATTAATATAAACTTGTAGATTACATTGAAGAAATGAAACTATTTTAGTTTATCGCGATTTTCCGAAAGTTAGGTTTCTTTGAATAAAAATTGATATTGCTTTGAGAACCATAATACATAGAAGAGCTGAAATTTTTTCCAGGTATTATTCATATCATGTCTAAAATTCCTATGTATTTTCATAACTCTACAGCTTACCTAAACCTATTTTTTTTTAATTATACAAATAAAAATAAAATGAGAAAATATTTTTTTTAATTTTTAAAAGCCCATGGAATTTTAATCTATTGGGGTATGACAATGAAAATACATAGGAATGTAGTAGCTGTCATAGCATCAAAAATAAAATAAACAGGATAAACACAATTGATTGTCATTCAGCTATGGAATATCAATTTTAAAAAATTAACGATTTTTACAAAATAAAAACGAGTATTTATTTTATATTGTATCCAAGTAAAATTAAAATATGACACCAAAGGTATTTACATATTAGTTTTTACATGTAGGGAATTGAAAAAATACATCAAAATAATAAAATGTTAGTAAATATAAAAAAACACCCATCTAGATGCAGAATCCCCTTAAATATTGTGCACAAAAATTTTTTCCAGAAGAATATTTTTGCGCTTGCAATGGTTTTCCCATTTCTTCCAGCCATTGTCTCATTCCATATAGCACAATATACTTGCTTGGTTACACTGTAAGCTGTCATATTGTACACATTCAACTTTCTTGTATAGAAAAATGAACTTATAGATGCTCTGGGACATGTAATGACATTCTCTAAGTCAGAAAGTAATACTTTCTTTATAATATTTTTTTTCTCCAAATAAATCACTGGATGAATTACTTTCTAAATCACTCTGTGCCATTTTTTAATTTCAAAAATTAAGAAATATTCACATCAAAATTAACTGGACTATCATCAGTATACATAACCTCAATGTATATAAATCGTCAGAACACAATAAGCTGTATGAGTCAGCTGATGCATTATTATTTATAATAGACAGTAGAGCTGACACAAACAGCTGATCATGCAGTTGGAACATTGTCATTTTCGTATCTTTATTATTATTAAACATACGACAATGAGAGTTAGTGCATTAATAATAGAGAGTGTTTTAAATAGAATAATTGCAAAATAAACTCAATTTTCATAAAAATATCAGTTGGAACCTTGTCAAGCCAAGGTAGCGAGTAGTTATTATCTTAGTAGATCATTATTATCCAGTGGTATTGTGTAGTTACTGTTCCGTGAAGTATTTTGAAAAGGTTTTATGTGTTTTAGTGTTATTACAATAATTTATTTAGATGCACTTTCGCATTGTGAGTTTTAAATAATATTATCTAATTAATACTGATTAGGAGTAAAAGGCACGTAGTCACGAAGATAAAGTAGAAATGATATTTACTTTCAGGGCTTCGAATGAAAATTATCATGAGGCAGAAAGGCGGTTTAACCCTTTGGATGCCAACGTACCGGTATTACGGCCGTCGGCTACTCAACTGAAAATCGCCAACGGCCGTAATATAGGTACGTCACGTTTTTCACCTGTAATTTTCTTATAGTTCATCTTATTGCCGCGAAATTTTGACTAATCGATAGTCGATTAGTTGCTTTGCAACCACAAAGTAGTTAATTCGTTTATGGACTGTTTGTTTGGTCGTATTTGAGCTTCGCAGCTGTTGAATTGTTTGGTCGAGATTGAGGTTACGTTCGTGTTGCTATGCGTTGTTTTACGTTTGCAATTCTCTCATTACTTTTGTTGTTAGGGCATTTTTACTATGCCCCCTTTTATTAGATTCATTGGTACTTTGGGATTATACAGACCACACCCGACATGAATCGTTATTTGACATTTAGCTTCAACTGATTAATAGATTAGCGTTAGAACAATATTTCGTCGATATAAAACAGGAATTGTCTTATCGCAAACCCCTCCCCATCCTCAGACAGTTGACATTTAGCTTCTACTGATTGATTACTAGATTAGCGTAGAACAATATTTCGTCAGTATAAAACAGGAATTGTCTTATCGCAAACCCCTCCCCATCCTCAGACAGAGGTCAAAGTCGAGCGGTGTAGTAGATAACGTGATTGCAGAGTCTCGCCGCCCGTTCGCTTTGTTGTACTTTCGTATTTTACCCCTACATTTCTCCAAACACAAACATTCAACAAAAACAAACATTACCAAACAAAAACTAAACTCTTCATTGAAAAAAAACACACACAAAACTTGTCATTATTCTTGATCAAACTCCGCCACCCAAAATGCGAGTGCCTCCGGCCGAAGGTGCTTCCGAAGCTCGCGCTGATGTCAACGAAAGAAAAACATCCCTCGAGATAGTATCTATCAGTAAATATAATTCTAGAGGGGCTGATCAGAAATATAAATTGAATTGTAATGGAAAGGCAATTATGTACCGTGCAAAAAACTTAAATAATCATGTGATGCCGCGCGGCCTGCCGTAATCGAGATTCTCGAGAAAGATAAGATAACAGCGACCACAATACCGATCACAATACCTGGAAATGCTTGTTGATTGATGGAATGTTAGTTCTGTTACTCAAATACATCGTTTTATAATGTTCTAAGTTCATTGAAAAAAGTTTAAGCGAATCTGACCTCATTAACAATTGATAATCTTTGTAAGTTTGTAATTTTGTAATTAAAAAGTTGTTTTTTCGTTCTATAATGTTTGTTTATAATATATCTATAAATTTATACTTTTGTGTTTTTCATAGTGGTGTAGTTGGTATAATCCCAAAGTACCGATTTGTATAGTGTCAAATATTGATTTGTGAATATAGTGTAACATTACATACAACGTCTATGCAAATTACAAAAACTGTGCCCGTGTCACATTTAGTGAAAAAAATCATAACTGGACTTCTATATAAGGTAGACTTTTGAAATTTTGTAATTAAGTTAAGGGTTAGATATAGTTTACTAGGATATAACAGGAAATCAGCATACATTTTCTTTTAAACCACTTATTTGTGCTAAAAAAAATGTTTTTTGGAAATTTTAATTTTTTTTCTTAATTTTTAAATTTTTTATAAGTTTAAATTACATTTATGCAACTAAAATTTACCAACAGAACAAGGGCATTTCATAAGCAAAATAATGGTAAAAAATCATCAATATCTGTTAAAAAAATAAAAAAGTTATGATACATTTAGTGAAAGCTTGCAAAACTGCTGTAAATGCCCTTGGCGTTTCTGGGTAGTACTTTTGGAAAATGGGCTGGCATCCAAAGGGTTTAATTTGGCACATCATGATAGACCTGTGACAAGGAAATACTTAAGAACTTTAGTAAATAAGTTCCGAGAATTTGGTTCCATCAAAGATGCCCCACGCTCAGGTCGGCCTCCTTTAGGTGGTGACAAACAGTTCGAAATTGTTGCACAATTTGTTGAAGATCCGCAGAAGTCCACCAGATTAGTAGCAAATCTTTGTGATGTTTCCCAAATGTCTATGGTAAAGTTACTGAAAAAAAATAAATTTCACGCCTATAAAATTAAGCTTATCCATGAGTTAAACAAAGACGATCCAGACCGTCGTCTACAATTTTGCGAAGAAATGGAAGCACTAATTTCTGCTCATCCATTGTTTGTTCGAAACGTTGTGTTTAGTGATGAATGCAGTTTTTTCGTCAATGGAGATGTGAACAAACACAACTGCAGGTACTGGGACACAGAAAATCCCCATGTTTTCCATGAATCTCGCACCCAGTACCCAGAAAAAGTTAATGTTTGGGCCGGGATTTTTGGGAATCACATTATAGGACCATTTTATATTAATGGAAATCTCAATGGTCAACTGTATTTGGAAATGTTACAAGAGTCAATTTTTCCTGCAATAAATACTGTTATTAGGGAGAATCAACATGAATTTGAAGAAGAACTCGTTCATTTCCAGCAAGATGGTGCCCCATCACATTATCATCGTGCTGTACAACATTTCCTGGGAACTCAGCTACATGGTCAGTGGATTGGTAGGCGTGGTGTAATAGAATGGCCTGCACGGTCTCCGGACCTTATACCCATGGACTTTTTTCTATGGGGTCACATAAAATCCGCAATTTACAAAACACCAGTAGCAAACCTTGAAGATTTAAGAAACAGGATTATTAATTATTCTTGCAACCAAATACCACCTCAGACTTTCCAAAACGTCAGAGAGGCGTTCACCCTACGCTTGTCTCACTGCCAAATAATAGGAGGGCTTCAGTTTGAACATTTGATTTGACTTCGTGACGTGGTGAGTTATTAAAATTGTTTTGGTAATACTGGCTATTATTTCGGATTAGGAAAGAGATAGCAGTCTCTGGTTTTCACCACTATTTAAGTTTTTTAATGCTCTTTAAAATGAGGGGTCATTTGATAGGGGTTTACATTTGAAATTTTTGGGTTGCCCCCAAAATTTCACATTTTTGGGGGACAAAAAAATGTTCAATATCATAAAATGAAACTTCCTTTCCATATTGCACCACTACCCAAAGGATATCTCCTTATAATACCAATAGAAAAAAGTAGAGGGGGGGGTCCTGACTTTATATTCACCCTGTATAATGACTGTAGAGAAATATAACTTGACATTGAATAAAACCAAATTGTGATTTTTGAAAATTATTAACCTTCTGAGCCACTTTATATCAAATGGAAAAATCAGACTAAACCCTATAGACTCAAGCCACTCCTGGAAATGTCTGTTCCTGTGAATTCACCCTCACAACAAATGGCTTTGGGAATTTTCGTTTACTATAGCAGATAGATTTCTAACTTTCAGAATAAATTTAACCACTTTTAAAACATTAAACTCCTCTGAACAAGACAGCCTTTGAGACATTTAAATCTCTGAAATTAGAAGTATGTCAGTCAAGCTTTGACATGTGAAATTGTAGATGATGCACCTTCACTGTTGAACACACACTATGTATTTTGACATTAGAGTTACACTTATCCAGTTAGGTTGACCTGTTGTCTCCTTTACAGGAACTTTAAATAAAGCAGAGCAGATCCATTCTTCTGTTATAAAGGAAGTGTACACTACAGTAGAATTATTGAAGCATGTGGGCAAATCATTCAAAGTGCTTGCTGATCAAAGTCTGTGTCATTCATTTTTGTACAAAGACATGCAAGCAAAATATAAATGAGAACATGAATATATGATGAAATATGAATGAGATATATATGTTGTGTTTGTTGTTTGTGTTGTGGCTGGTGGAGAGAGAGTTCTATTCCATTGAAGAATTTCTGGATAGAGCAAGATCACCACAATAATTTATACAAACCCAAAAAAAAACTCTGACGCCATGACTGTACTCTATGTCCATGTCAATAAAGAGAATTTTGTCTTGTCTTGTCTTATCTTGTCTTGAGAAAATCATGCAATAGCTGGAACTGTTCTGTTGCAAGTTTGATATTGTCTATCACCCTCGAAAAGATTATGTCTGGCTGATGCTCTTTTTTCGAATTTCTGCTGCAATTGAGTCAAAATGTGATTTATGCCACCCAGGGATGACTCATGATATTGGGCCAACTGCCAAGTTTTTTGCCACACATTTTAGTCTTTAAATTTATGTGTACATTAACCTTATGTCTTAAAAGTTTTTTTGACTCCTTAAAAGGAGATAGATTCCAATACTAAAAAAATCTATTTTTATAATACAAAACAATAGTGATTGCCTGAAATCCTATTATCCTTTCAAATCATCCATCATCAATAACAAACTTTAGACAAAGAACTATGTTTTATATATATGTCACAGACTCGTGTCCGACGTGTGAGTGACACACACACACTGAACACAGTACACAGTACAGACTGTAGCTGAAGAATAACCACTATGAAGCTGGTGACAATAGATTACACCACCCCAGCATTTTCTGAAAAAAGTACCAACAAAAAGCCCTCAACATAGCATGAGAAGAGTTATGGTTAAGGTGATTGAGATATACACACTATGGGTACATTTAGTAACTGCATTTAATTATAAAACAACAGTTACAAAATAACATATAGAATACTACAACTAATACAACTGGTAGGTAACTATAAAACAGTTAAATTTTGAGGTAACTCTAGGTAGTAGTCTTAATTTTTCTAAAAAATTATTGTTGGTTTTGAGTTATTTGCTGGACACCTGGTAGGTTTTATTACCAAAAGTGTAATGGTTTATGAGAAAAATTGTATTTAGAAGCAGTTTTTTTTATAAAAATACAGTATATTATACTTATCATAATGTTATGTTGGAGTTTTAAGATCATTTGTAACAAGCAAGGACGTCCGGGTCAATCAGGAAAAATGTAAAGCAGTGACAAGTACGTAATTTCTTCATTCTTAAATTATTGATTTTAGTACATTACATTTAGTATATTCAATGTGAATATACTAAAATGCAATGCAAGCAAACTGAAAATAACATCAGGCAGCCTGCCTATCAGCTATTGGATATGAATCACAACAGGAAGCGAGTGTAACCAGTTTCTTAAAAGTGAGTGACACCAATTAATTGTGTAATTTATTCTTTCTTACACTTTTGGAAATTAAATAATTTCTGGATTCAAAGACATTATTAATATAAAAAACTATTAATGAAAACTAATACAGTACTAGGATAGAGTTAAAATTTGCTTGGGGGAGACTTTAATAAGTGGCCTACACTCATTATTCGATTGCTGTTATCAAAAGATTCGATATACTGTACTATCCCACTTCGATATGTAAAAATCACATACAATAAGAGTTATAAATAACAGTAAAAAAGAAGAATCTCGTACTTAAAATTTTAAAAATATTAACAATAACATTACAAAACAACAAAATCAACAATGGCCTAGACTTAAATATAAAAGAAACCTTACAATATTACAACTTGCCCAGCTTGATTTCAACGAGTAACCGCTTTTGTGAAATGGTGGAAAAAGTTCTCCCCATGGGTTACCAGGAGCCAAATCCAGATGTTGAAGCCACTTAAACAGTCACTTGTGAGGAATATCTCACATATTTTTCTCATATTCATTGTTATTTTCAAAGTTTACAAATATTAGTTACTTCTTGTTGTTTATTGTTTACATTAAAATTATTATAACTAATAAGTTCAAATCCTATGCTAAGTTAAATCAATTGTAATATTGAATTGTTCCTTCGGATAAAAACAATCGAACCATTCTATAATAGCAATTGAATAACGATAACAGGAATACTTGTTTTGTTATTTATTTTTCTGTCACTAAGTTATTTTTCAATTTAAAAAAACTTTTAATACAGTAAATATTGTACATTTGTGGATGTTAAGAAGAAGTAATCAATCTACAGTCCTTCATCACTAAATTATGTCAATTTTCATTGAATTATTTCATTACACCAGCCATTAAAAACATTACAAATTAAATGAGAAATGGTTTCCCACCCCCTTTATCATTGAGAGTATTATTAAAAACTCTCCATACAATGAAGTATCAGCTATCTGAACATTTAAAAATATTTGTCTTTTAAGCAATGCCTTCCCAATTATAACCTTTCACAGGAAAATTAAGTGAATACAGGCCCAACAGATGAAATAAAGTGACAATTTGACTGCTACACCTGAGCCACTTTAAAACAAAACATTCAATACTATCAATTCTGGCAGATGTTGAGTGAATCACATGTGCACAATACATTATCCGCTCTGCATTCTATCGGATGGAGGTTCAGTCCTTAACTCTCCACTCTCTGTGAAGTCAATGTTGGCTCCCTGTTCTCCGGTCAGATCGGCGAGAACCGGTAACAGATCATCTCGGAACTGACAGATGGCCTTGTACTGCTCCACATCTCTGGGTCTACCCTCATACTCCACCAAGTACTCCAGCACGTTCCACACCACCTGTCTAAGGTGCAACAGCTGCTCTCCCTCTCTAGAAATTTAATGGGAATTGTTAACCCACTGGGCTAGTTGGGAGCCACTTACACTAGAAATTGAAATGTCTAGTATTATAATATTAATCATTGTAACTAAACTAAGGAGGGGTTTAACTTATTGTATATTGTAAAAGCAATTAACCAAACTTTTTAAATATAAAAAAAATTAAATATGTACTAACAAATATTTTTTTATAAAAAACTCCTAGAATAAGATTTTCTACTCATTTTAGTACAATGTAATAAAACCAACACTATATGAATAAACTAAGGTCCCAAATATTTTATACAAGGTGAGTAAGGCAAGGCATATCTTTCCATATATTGTTTTTTTTTAGTTATAGTCACTTTTTCAAAGTTGTTCTTTTAGAGGATAAGCAAATTTTGGTAAATACATTCATGTGACATGTGATTGTAAATGAAATTTACTACACATCATGAACATGATGTTTTCACTAACTTATTAAAAAAAAATGTAGTTAATACTGGATTTTGTGTGAAACCCAAATTTTATTTTATTGGTAATAACAATTACTTCTGTAGTTTGCAATGTAGTGTACAATCGTAATAAAATCATTAAAGAAATCCCAGAATGCTATAGCATCACAAACCAAATGTCCTTTAGCAGCTAGAGAAACCCGGAACTAAGTGTTACCAACTGAAATAAAAATTCTAATTTTTATCTGAACTTTATAATATTGTGTAAAGTTGTTATTAATTGTTAAAACCAGAAAACTATATATTGATAAAAGTTTTCCATCATTTAGAACTGAGACTTGTCAAAGAAAGAAATGAATAAGGACAGTGGGATGGTGTGTGACATGACCTCATAAGTTTCCCTTTTAGAATACAAAATTGATTATGAATTAATCATAGGCCATTACTACTACTACTTACTGCCGTGGCTCTTGGTACCCAAGGTGGTACTTTGCCTCGCCAACACACTGCCTCCAGATCTCTCTATCCATTGCCTCTTCTTCCCTTCTTCCCAGTTTTCTTATGTCTCTTCTGATCTGGTCTCGCCATCTCAACTTGGGCCTTCCTGGTGGTCTTCTGCCCTCCGGATTGTTTACAAGGACGTTCTTGACTAAGGAGTTGTCCTCCTTCCTTAGTAAATGGCCAGCCCATCTCATTCTCCTACTTCTCACCTCGGCCACTATGTCTGGGTCCATATATAGTTGCCTCAACTCTACATTATGTTTTATCCTCCACTCTCCATCTTCAAGGGTTGGCCCATAGATTTGTTCTCAAATACTATCAAATGTTTTTCTGTTTTTTTACTTAACACCCAGTTTTCTGAGCCATATAACAGAACTGGTCTTATAATGGTTTTATATATACGGAGTTTGGTTTTGTGTGATAGTAGTCGAGAGCTTAATAGCTTGTGGCATGCTGATAAACTTCTGTGTGCTGCATTTATCCATTGTTGTATTTCCATGTCTTCTTCATTATTATTCGTCAGCATTACTTCCAAATAAGTGAAGTTGTTTACTTTTTCAAATTTGTGCCCTTCTATTTCTATATTATTTTCATTGCTTATTTGGGTTGTTCTCCCACATTCCATTATTTTGGTTTTCTCTTCATTTATGCTTAAACCAACTTTTTGTGTATGGTTTAGGAGTTTTGCGACCAGCACTTTCAGCTCTTCTTTACTCTTCGCTATAATTGCAACATCATCCGCAAATGCAAGAACATTTATTTTGGTCCCTATTGTAATTCCAGCTTCTGTTTGTCTTACTTCTTGTAATGCTTCCTCTAAAGCTAAATTAAATAGCAATGGGGACAATCCATCCCCCTGTCTTACGCCTGTGCTTACATCAAACTTTTCCGAGATTTCCCCATTTATCTTAACCTTGCCATAATCATAGGCCATTATGGTATTAAATACCAAACAAATGAATTTATAAGTTATCATAGATAATAGTAAAAGAATATAATCTGATTTTAAAATGTACATAAACTTACTTTTTATTAACTTCAATGTAGACAGGTCTGGCACCCTCAACAGATATTACAGAATTTTCATTTTCTAAACCAGCCATCTGAAACAGAAAATACAATATAGATTACTTCTTTTTAACGCTAGCTGCTGGGTCAGGCCAACTAGACTGACAACCATGGTTGGTGAGATATAGTGCACTGGATGAATTCATCCAACAGTGTTATTAAATAGCTGATGGCCATTTTTACCAGTTTCCTGCTTATGCTGCATCAGGACGTAACATAATGCAACTATTTGAGTAGAGAGAGCTGTCTTATGTAATAATTGGTTAAGTCCCGCGAAGCTTATCACTCAAATTTGAGCTAACATCTTGAAATTTTGCATGAAGCCCCATTCCTTTATAGGTAACATCGAGTTTGAGAGTGTGTGCTCCATCACTCCAAGTCATTGGGTTGAGTATTAGCAATTATTTTTACATTGGTCTTGTGGGTAACTATGATGGCAATGAAAAAATCACAGTGTGAAGCCTGTTACGCAACACATGTTGTGGCATACTCCTATCTCATGTGTAACTGATTCTTATTCAGTGAAGAAACTGATATTGAAAGATTGGACATATCAACACAACATGTTGGGCCACTTTATCTAAGAGGTGTATGTTATAGATAAAAGTAAAAAAATATAAAGTAATACCATAGATTCAACGGAAGCATAGTGATGTATGAACACAAGAATTATACGAGGGCCATCCGGAAAATGTACCCTTTTGTGAAATAAAGACACAGAAGTAAATATTAACAAATATAAACATTTTTATTGAAAAGAGCATACCTTAAACTACTTCTCCACATAATCTCCAAGCAAATTTAAGCATTTGTCATAACGTGTGACGAGTTTTTGTATTCCAGCGTCATATTCCTCCGCCGCCAGCCGATTGAAATACGTAGTCACGCCTTCTTTAAGTTCTTCATCGCTGTCAAATCTTTTTCCCGCCAAAAACTCTTTAAGTTTTGTAAAGAGATGAAAATCTGAAGGGGCCAAGTCCGGGCTATACGGTGGATGGTCAAAAATTTCCCAATTGAATTGCTGCAGAAGTTGTTGTGTTATCCCCGCTTCATGAGGCCTGGCATTGTCATGGAGGAGAATGACGCCATCAGACAATAGACCTCTCCGTCGATTTTGTATTGCCCGCCGTAATTTCTTTAATGTTTCACAATACGCATTAGCGTTAATAGTGTCTCCACGGGCCATAAAATCAATGAGCAGTACACCACGTCGATCCCAGAAAATGGTTGCCATAAGTTTCCTGGTGGACAGAACAGTTTTGAATTTTTTTGGTTTCTTTGGTGAATGAGTATGATGCCACTCCAATTGACTGTCGTTTACTCTCAGGTGAAGCATAACAAACCCACGTTTCATCACCAGTAACTATGCGATTCAAGAACGTGTCTGCTTCATCAGAATAACGTTCCAAAATAGTGAATGCAGCAGCCATACGCTTGGTTTTGTGCTCATCTGTAAGCATGCGAGGGACCCACCTTGCACAAATTTTTGAATAATGCAGATGGTCTTTGACAATTTCATGAACAATTGTTCGAGAAACATTAGGGAAATGTTCACAGATGTCATCAATTGTGACGCGCCGATCGTTCCTCACGAATTCGTCTACTGACCTCAGCAGTTGATCTGTAATGACAGATGATCTCCCTGAACGCTCATCGTCGTGTGTGTTCCCCCTCCCCAAGTTGAAATTACGACACCAGCGCCGAACAGATGACTCTTCCATCACATTGTCTCCATACACTTCCTTTAATTGGCGATGAATATCACAAGGTCGAACGTTTCTTGCGTTGAGAAATTTTATTACAGCCCTCACTTCACAACTGGCGGCGTTTTCAATTTTTTTAAACATTATGAACTGCCACAGAAACAACACAGGCAATGCTAGCGTCACGGAACTTGTAACAGAGAAGGCAGACAAGCCACTGAAGCGATCTGACCTTGACCGGCGGCTACTCGCGTCGTCAGCGCCTCACGCGGCGGAAACGGGTACTACTTTCCGGATGGCCCTCGTAGATAAAAATTTATTTACAAACCAACATATTTTGTTACTTTGATTATCTATCAATAAATTTTCAAGCATACAGTATGACAAAAATATGTTTTAGTTGTTGGAGTTTGTTTCCCGCTGATCAGCTGATGTCCAAAAATAGATGCAATGTGATGCACAAACATAGAAATTGAATATATGAACTTCAAGACAAATATTATTTACAAAACCACAAATTTTCCTTGCTTCCATAAAAAAAATTGTTTTTATGAACATTTGTGACAAAATTTTATGTTAAAAAATATGAAAATCAATTATTGTGTAGCTTCTGATACATAGGTAGTTCACTAGAAATGAGAATTCATGATATTGGATAATTAATAACCTACTAATTAAATAAATGTAAGTAACCTCTCTGAAGGGGTGTCTGGGCAGTTTCTTTGGAACAGAAACATCCATCCTTGCAATCCAAACTATAAAAGCTGTTGGTCTGCAAAGAACGTTCTCAAAATTTATCAAGGTTGCAACCATAAAACATCTTTCTACAAAAATGACTCTTTTCCATAAGCTTTTCAAAGATCTAAAATATACCATTGTTGTACGCCCCGCACCCCGAAAATCAAGAATATAGTTAACGCCCAATAGTCCTTTTAAGTGTATTGAAAGTTCCTTAAAACACCCATTTAGAATTGTATTTTAGTTATCCTATAGTGTTTACATTCCTCCAGAACCAGCTGGTTTCAGATCTGGTTGTAACTGCTGTGATCACTTTGCCTGGCTCGGTCTGTACAAGGAATGTTGGGTTTGTGTGGAAGCAGAAATTCAGGAAACCTAACATAGTGCTCTGATAGACTTTAGTATATAACTGGAGCACTAATTCCTTTCCTTTTATACGGCTACAAGGCCATATCCCTTTGTACCACTTACTTAATAAAAAAAGCATGAAAGACCAAGTCCCAGGTAGGCTATATATAGGCTATACCGATAAAGTATATCTATATACTCTATTAGTTATATAATAACATATATAAAAAATATATAAAAGATACACTCTAGCTAATAATTAAGACAACTTAGCTGGTGCAAATCATTTATATTACTAAAATCAATCATTGTTTCACCATTGACAGAAATTAAATTTAGTTGAATAGCCACGGGCTGGTCAATCCCTCTTGTGATCTGGCTCATGAGCCTTAGTTTGGATACTGTTGCTCTGGATCGATTTCTTACTTTCAAGACTCTTTTTCAAAAGATAGTAGCAAGGTAAAGAGTAATCCTAAAACAGCAGGTTGGTGAATGGCTCAAGTCTTGTAAACAACCTCGTTACATCACAATCACATGCATATTGGTAGCTTTTCCATGATTCCAGCTGGTTGATTATTTGAGATTAATTTGACAGGCAAAACAAATCTGCCAAAACATGTTGGGTTATATATTGATACTCTACCCAATTATAGAACCTAATGGAATGAGAAGAATGGCCTCCTTAGCAGAAAATGGTATTCAATTAAATGCTCCTCTCTCTCTCTCTCTCTCTCTCTCTCTCTCTCTCTATATATATATATATATATATATATATATATATTATATTTTATATATATATATACAGGGTGTATATTATGTCTGGAAACACCCAAATATATCCTTTAATAATTTTAAATATAAATTTGAAACCTCTTACAATTGTGATAGAGATTGGGCATCTACTTTTTGGAACAATGTTTTGTTATGTCACACCAACGGGGGACGTCCTGCCGAGGGTATCGTGAAATATTCTTAATGGAAGCCATATACCTTGTGATACATAATTTTAAAGGTAATAGCTTACTGAATTGAATGCCACACAAAACCGCATCTCAAGGGAATTATTCTATCAGAAAATAGAGCATTTTAGTATTGAAAATTTACTGATGTTCAACAATGTAATTTTAACATGGTTCTTGCCACAAAATGTGTTATACTAATTTTTTTAGCATTTTTTTAAATGTTCAATTAAATAAAACAAAAATTTCATTTTAAGCTGGTTCTATTAGCACAAATTTGCCAGTTTTTATTACATTACAATTATGGAAATACTTATGTTATTGATTTCTTATTACAAATAAAAAATAATGTATGCTGTTAGAAAAGTCTTTACAACAAACGTTTTACCTGCATTTGGTGTCAAAGCAATTGTGTCGAACTGTGTTCCTTCTACGGTTTTGACAATGAGCCAATCTTGTGTAAAATGATTCGACAGAGTTGCCTAACATTTCTTCAGTTATCAAAGCAATCTCCTCTATAATCCTGTTTCTTAGGTCTTCCAAATTATGAGGCTTTCTTCTATAAACATTGGATTTTAAATGACCCCCATAGGAAATAATCGATTGGTGACAAATCCGGAGATTCTTGGAGGCCATTCGATTTCTCCTCTTCGGCCAATCCATTTATGAGGAAACCTTAAATCCAAATACTCTCTTACCTGTCTCCCATAATGGGGTGGAGCACCATCCTGCTGAAACCATACATTATCAAAGTATTCTCCTGATGCAATTTGAATAGCTGGGATTATTTCATTTTGGAGCATATTGTAGTAAAGTTCGGCATTTAAATTTCCATTGATGAAAAAAGGGTCCAAAATTTTGTTACCTTAAAATTCCACACCATACGTTCAGTTTTTGTGGTTGCTGTGAATGGGACTCAGTAATCCAATGTGGGTTTTCACTAGCCCAGTAACGGCAATTGTGCCTGTTAAAATTGCCATTTAGGAAAAAAGTTGCCTCATCAGAAAATAGTATGTTGGTCAGAAAATCTCTATTGTCATCACATTTGCGCATCACAAGTTCACAAAACTCAAACTCTTCTGTCGTAATCATCCTCACTTAACTGTTGGACTAAATGAACTTTAAATGGTTTGTATTTATTAATTTTCAAAATCTTACTCACAGACATAGGGTGCATATCATGTTGCTGTGCAGCTTTTTCTGAGCGATGTATGTGGGTCTTCAATAAATGTTTGCAAAACATCTAGTGCATGTTCTTCATCTGTTGCAGATTGTATCCTACCCGACTTTGGCCGATTACGTACACTCCCTGTCATTTCAAAACGCTCAATAGTTTTTGATATTGTTGAAACACTTATGGGATTCCTTTCTGGGAAAGTGTCATTAAACAAATTACAAACTTCCCGATAAGGATCTTTGACGATCGCCATATCCTCGCATCATCAACAGAGTAATTCGTTCTCTTTCAGACAATTCCATTAAAATGCCAAATAAAAACTGAACTACTGTAATTAGATAACTTGTTGACAGCAATGCTTCAGAGACACTGATTAACTCGACAGGAATGATATGACTTTGTCCATTTGTAATTCCCAAGCTTTAGACCTGTCTAGTGAAAGCTCCATGCTCAACAAACTGAAACCTGTAGACCAGATGATTAATAACACAATAATGTTTCTCATAGGCTAGTGACCTTTGTCTTTTTAAACCTTCCTGCTGACTGGAAAACACCAAGTACAGATTCATAAGTAATCAGAGAAAGTGACTCATAAGTTTTATTCATTGTAATAAAAAACTGGTAAATTTGTACTAATGAAACCAGCTTAAAAATAAATTGTTTTATTTTATTTTAATTGAAACATTTAAAAAAATGCTAAAAAATTAGTGTAACACATTTTGTGGCAAGAAACCATGTTAAAAATTACATTGTTGAACATCAGTAAATATTCAATACTAAAAATGCTCTATTTTCTGATAGAATAATTCCTTTGAGATGCGGTTTGTGGCATTCAATTCAGTAAGCTATTACCTTTAAAATTATGTATCACAAGGTATAGGCTTCCATTAAGAATATTCACGATACCCTCGGCAGGACGTCCCCCGTTGGTGTGTGACATAACAAAACATTGTTCCAAAAAGTAGATGCCCAATCTCTATCACGATTGTAAGAGGTTTCAAATTTATATTTAAATTATTAAAGGATATATTTGGGTGTTTTCCAGACATAAATATACACCCTGTATTACAGGGTGTACATAAAGTCCTGCACAGGTATAATATTTTCTGAACGATAACAGATAAATCAACAAGATTTGGTACATCAACACTACACCTAAAAATCTCCTTTTTGAAGGAACTATCAGTTTTCTGTAATATCATGGGGACGTCCCGCAAGGAGTGAGAAGGAAATCTTAAATAGGAGCATAGGTCAATATGCACATCATTTTAAAGGGCTTATCTAGCAGATTTTAATGCCGCAAACCGCACTCAAAAAGATTGATCCAGTACAAAATGGCGGCTGTTCAAAGGTTTTATTTTAAAAAGATGTTTACTTACCAAATGTTTTCAGAGTAAATGTTCGAATTGTTCACCTCCGGTTATTTGACAGTTGGATAGACGCTCATAGAAACAGAGTTTAGCAGGGCAACTTGAGGAATCGTCTGGCATTCTAGAAGTATTCTTTGTCTCAGTTCATTTTGAGGCTTTGTTTTGTAGACGTTGTCCTTAAGGTAACCCCAAACAAAATAGTCTAATGGAGACAGATCTGGTAAACGCGCTGGCCATTCTACAGTCCCCCGCCTTCTGATCCACCGTTGCCAAAAAACAGTGTTTAAATAGGCTCTTACGTCGATGCCGTAGTGTCGGGGTGCTCCGTCCTGTTGAAACCAGATATTCTGGAAATGTTCTCCAAACCATGTTTCAAAGTGCTGGTGTAATTTCATATTCCAGCAAACGTTGGTATGATATTGCATTTAAATTTCCTTCAATAAAGAAAGGACCTACCAACTGGATACCTATCACACCAAGCCAGACATTCACCTTTAGTGGATACTGCGTATGTGCCTCCCGCATCCAGTGAGGATTTTCACTACTCCAGTAACGGCAATTGTGCCTGTTTACACTTCCATTCCGCATAAATGAACACTCGTCTGAAAACACAATCAATTTCGTTGTGATCTATTTTGGCTGTCATAGTTTTACAAAAATTCTATACGTCGATCGAAATCATCTTCGTTGAGTTCGTGCACCAAATGAACTTTATAAGGCTCAAAATTAGACCCTTTAAGAATTTTTTTAACAGACGTAACAGACATGTCATGAGTTTGTGCTGCTGAGCGTAGGGACTCTTGCGGGTTCTCAATAAATGACTGCAATACATCTAAAGAGTTGTCTTCGGTTGTCGCAGTAGCGGGCCTTCCTGACCTATGACGATCGGAAACACTTCCTGTTTCCATAAAGCGTTGAACAGTTCTCCCTACAGTTGTTCTAGAAATTGGCTGCGTCTCTTGAAAGTAGTCATTAAATAAATAAAAAGTAGTCTGTTGTTTCCCCAACCAACCATCATAAGAAGTTTTATACGTTCGTCAAGCGACATAATGTAGTTGAAGAACTACAAGCAATACGACAAACTCTTTTGTACTAAAGCGCACTGATAGAAAGGTTGGACAGCACTACTAAAACAAGAAAACTAGAATAGCCTACTATGAATAGACTGGCTAATAGGAAAGTCCAAACTGACCCAAAGATAAGAGCTTTCTAATTGTTACTGTTATCAGGTTTTCCCCGTTATCAATATATTAGGACCAAATTTGTAACCCTTGAGGATAACTAACGTCATAATTCACTTCTGTAAAACTGACAAGCATAATGTAGTATTTAGCTGCAGTATTCGTTTGGTTGCAGTAAAGCAGTTTTGCTTTACTGGGATTATGGCTACTAATAAAATGAAACCAAGTAAAACCTTTGAACAGCCGCCATTTTGTACTGGATCAATCCTTTTGAGTGCGGTTTGCGGCATTAAACTCTGCTAGATAAGCCTTTTAAAATGGTGTGCATATTGACCTATGCTCCTATTTAAGATTTCCTTCTCACTCCTTGCGGGACGTCCCCATGATATTACAAAAAACTGATAGTTCCTTCAAAAAGTAGATTTTTAGGTGTAGTGTTGATGTACCAAATCTTGTTGATTTATCTGTTATCGTTCAGAAAATATTATACCTGTGCAGGACTTAATGTAAACCCTGTATATATATATATATATATGCATGTATATATATATATATATATACAGTACATACACACATTCTACCAGCTTCTTCTTATTGGAATCAAATACTAAATTTATAAACAAATGCTTCCACTTGTTTTAATTATTGGTAATTATGAAATTTTATTTTTGTGTTTCCTTGAACACAAAAGACTTACAAAAATAAAATTTCATTATTATTGGAGCATTTGTTTGTAAATTAAGTGCTCCTATGTATGTTGTTTGATGCAACTATTGAAAACTGTTTACATGGATTACGCCGAAGATAAATGCTATGATTGTGGATGACTAATATCACCCACATTCTTTTATATTATTTTACAAATCCTTAGACAAACTCAATTTTAAAATTATTTGAAAAAACATGATACTGTTTTTAAAAATTACATTTTTTAGTGTGAGTACACCAGGCATGAAGAGCACAAGAGAGACAGGTGACAACAGACTGGACTCATGGACAATGACTGCTCTCCGCTCTGCTGACGACAAGCTCTTGTAGTAGGTGAGGAATGGAGTTGGAAACTCCTTGAATTTGGAGTTGACACTCTCGCTACTGATCACTGCCGGGCTCCCATCTCTACGGACAGACCAGTTGAGTTAGAGCTATCTGCATTATTTTAACAGGTACATTTTCTCACTTTCACCCACATACAGAAATTAATTCATAATAACAAGTTCTATTAAAAATTTCTGACACTAACACCACAATTATTTCAAATTTCTGACAAAACATTTGTAAAATGTTGCATCCCTAAGAGGATCCACTAAGAGCAAACGTCGAGATATCGAGGTACTAGACTCCAATGATTGTTAAATTCGTCCTTTT
Organism: Homalodisca vitripennis; assembly: GCF_021130785.1. Taxonomy (NCBI): domain Eukaryota; kingdom Metazoa; phylum Arthropoda; class Insecta; order Hemiptera; family Cicadellidae; genus Homalodisca; species Homalodisca vitripennis. The sequence continues at coordinate 172,174,960 of NC_060208.1, forward strand.
TGTGATTTTTTTAATCAAAATTAATTTTATTATCTGAATATCATGGGTCATTAATGAATTCCCTTTGAAACTATACTGCATCCAACTAATTTCCAATTTTAATACTCTTTTACATTGTTATGTTTTTTTTAAATAGTTTATTGTGTCTATATTTTGTTTCTTATTTAATTTAGTACACAATTTCTTTCAGTTTAAAACTCGAACTAAGTTTTTTGTGGTGACTTGTTCTCATACATGGACTTATATAGCCAATTCTCAAATAACAAAATAAGTAATATAATACTATTTGACACAATACATTACAGCCAAACATTTAAGTAAACTACATTTTTAAAGACATTGGATAATTTTAATGTATGCCTTCTGTTAAGTTTTAGAGAATACATGATTTTGGTTTAAAAGACATTTATGATCCCTAAACTTCAATGTTACCACAGAAACATGTTTTAGTCAAGCTTTACTGGAAAATATCTAAAACTCTTGTAATGAAGATTTTCTATTAGTATATGACAAAACACAGATGTGTTTAATCATATTTAGTTGCTACAAAATAAATACTACTCAAAAAGTACAGAGCAAAATATTTAAGAGATAAACATGAGCTGATTTTCTTAATGTGATCTCTCATCTTTTAAAATGTGTTCTTCCTCTAGTATAGTAATTATTCATATAAATAGCCCTAGTATCAGCATAACCAAACAAGGTAACCAACTCACAGGGTACGGAGCATTAGACCCCTCTTGCGTATTGGCTTTTGGAACACGAGAATCTTCCCCAGGCCTGAGAGCAGAACACTCTTTACCAATTCATCATAACGAGAGAACTGATTGCATGGCATTGACATGTCATTGATGTTCTCTACCTCGGGGATTAGCTTGGAGGAATTCAACAGCTCTCCATGCAGTTTCTTTAATTCTACAAAAGAAAATAACATTTCATGTTTTAAAAACATCAGTAGTTTCACATTGTTTGTTAGTAAAGATTGTTAGTTTGAAGGTTACAATTTTAATCATATACAGTTATTGCTGAAATTAATTAATTTTACATTCCAATTTACAGTTTAAATACCATAGTTTTAACATTTGTTTATGACACCGGTACAATTATCCAACTGAGTAATATCCTTGTAAAATTGAAAACTGCTATGTTAGACCTATATAAAATGGAGGAATTCATGTACTTTTTGAAAACTATCATCCTATATATTAATCTTGTCAGTACTGGATAAAATAATGGAACATTATGTAACTACACATCTCACTACCTACTTAGAAAATAATAGATTATTGTCAATATGGATTTCAAAATAATAAAAGCACTAAAACACTTCTTCAAGATACCTCTGATCATCTAAATAATGAACTGGGTTTAAGAAATCAAATATTGATAAGGTTCATCGAGTTTTCTAAAGCGTTTGACGTTCTACACTATGATAGAATTATTGAATCGCTTGAAAAAAATTAAAATAAAGAACAAATTTCTTCATTGATTCAGAGACTATTTACAAAACAGAAAATTTATTAGAATAGAGGATTTTACAACAGGAGAGCTTAGCATTGACTCAGGCATTCCTCAAGGCAGTGTTCTCGGACCCATTCTATATATTATATATGTTAACTCACAGACTAAGCAAATCACAAAGGCCAACATATAATTGTGTGCAGATGATAGTGCAATAGTTACCAAACTCTCACAAAATTATTTATGAAGCAGCAAGTGATGTGTAGCATGATTTCAACAACATAGTTAGATGGTGTCATGACAGTGGTTTGATTATCAATGGCAGCAAGTCCAGTGTTATGAATGTACATTCACCGGATTATGATTGCAAAACAGTACACATTAAGCAACATAATAGCTGCTTGCATACTGGGAATTACATTTTAAACCAGTGCAATTGTCAGGCTCTAGAACATGTTACTTGTTTTAAATAATTAGGGGTTCAGGTACACCATACACTAAATGGGATAAGCATATAGATCATGTATGTAAAAAAATACAAATTTGTTCATATAAATTACATCATTTGAAAAACTTACTGTCATACAATGTTTTACTTGTAACTTATGGAGTTTGTTTAAATCAGTTATCTGGTATGTATTGAGAGTCTGAAGCAATACTTCTACTTACCTCCTCAAAAGAATAGAACATTTGCAAATAGAAACTCCTAGAAATATTGTTCCTAAAGATATTAAATTAAACAGCGATTTAGAACTTTTGTTCCTCAAAAGCTCACTAATTTTCTTCCAGTACAGAAACTGTATGTGTAACTGATCTTTAATGATCATTTATGTAATAATAAGTAAAAAGTTGTAAACTCGTATCATTACAGTCTTAGGCTTTGATGTTGTGCGTAGATTTAATAATATATATGTCAGTAGAAAACTTGAGATTTTTGTGCCAAAGACTTTTAATGAATTGTGTAAAATAATTACTGTTAGAAATAGCTGCAAAAATATAAAATTAGAATTGAAAGAAATGATTTGGTGTGGTTCTGTTTAATACAGTTAATAAATTAATGTAATTATAAATATGTTGTGTGTTTATTTGATTCTATGCGTTTGTTGAAAAATAGCTAATTTATTGTGTTTTGTTTTGCTGCTGTTGTTGTTGGAGTGTTATTGCTCTGTTTTCTTATTATTGTTCACCATTGGATATATATTCTACTATACTAATTTATACATTATTTATTATTTATTGTTTTAGCTGGTCCAATACTGATATTTATATTACCTAATCCTGTTTTGTATGATCTGTTTAAACCTCTACTTTTGTTGAAAATTTGAATTGAAGTTGAAGTAAATAGTTAAGTTAGTTACTTTCTCTCTCTCTGTACTGCTCGGCTGCTTTGTATTTGTAGTATATAAATTGTAGTATATAAAAGAGGAAAAAGAAAAATTGCTGAAGAAGTTTTGAGAGCACTGCAATACTCTCGCTCCACTCTGACTGCAACTACGACTCCACAAGTTGTAAGTGAATCTCGGCCCTCCCATTCTCCTCCAAACACTGACTACCCTGCTGGAATTGGACTAGTAACCCCTTCAACTGCACCACGCATTCCTGCTATAATCTGTAGTCCTAATCTAGATAGTGATAAGAGTTTTTTAGAAAATGTAGAAACATCAATGAAGGAAATCTAATATCTGGAAAAAAGATAAACAGTAGTATAAAAATAAAGGATAATAAATGTCCCGCTGTGCTACATTACAACATCCAAGGTGTTAAGAGCAAAATTGATGAACTAGAGTTGTTAATAACAAACTGTAAATATGATGTACAAATAATTTGCCTTAATGAACACAACATAAAAAATTCTAATCAAACTTTTTAAAATAAATTAAATGGTTTTAAATTAACTGACGGATTTTTTAGAAATAGATCTAGGGGAGGGTCTTGCATTCTAATTAAAAACCATTTACAGGGTACTCCTAGACCGGATCTCTCAATCCTAAATGAAGAGTTCATCTTTGAAGGATCATTTACAGAAATCAAATCTCTGAATTGTTTAATTGTGGCAATATACAGAACACCAGGCTACTCAATGACTAACCTCTTTATACATAAATTAAAACTTTTAATGCAAATACTTGAAAAGGACTCAAAAACAAAATTTGTAGCTATTGCTTCAGACTTTAATATTAATTTGTTACAAAATGATAAATTTTCAGAATCATTTCAGGATTTAGCAAAACAATTTGGATATAAGATAAATAATAGAGAACCAACTCGAATAACTGATACAACAATGAGTTGTATAGATAACATATTAACCAGTTTGAAATGGGGCAGTAGCAGTGTTCTCAACACAGATCCTGGCCTCTCAGACCATAATGTACTTATCGTTTCCTTACCATACTCAAACAATTCTCAAAATTATAAAAAAAACCAACAAAAAATATCAGAATATATAATGGAGACAATTAATTTTGTTTCTTAATAAACTTAGACCGCGAAATGAATGAATTCCATTTCCTGGATTGTGTAGAAGCAAATTATAAGTGTTTTCTTCATAAATTTATATCTTGTATGAATGAGGCTTTTCCTTTAAAGACTGTTAAAGTAAATAATATTAAAAAAATAAAATGGATTACGGAAGGTATAAAAACGTCTGCTAAGAGAAAAAGAGAGTTACATGTCATAGCCAAAACAAACAAAGATCCAAAATTCCAAAACTATGTTAAGAACTACAAAAAGTGTTTTAAAAAAGTAGTAAACAAAGCAAAAATTATAGCAAATGAAAAGTTTATAATCAATGCAAAAAATAAGTCAAAAGCCACTTGGGCCATTGTGAAAAAAGAGCTAGGAGTACAATGTAGCAGGGATGACAAAATCATTTTAAGCATTAATGGCGATGAGATAAGAAACCCCCGTGCACTTGCTGAACAGTTTAATGCCCATTTTGCTAACGTTGTTGATACGCTACATATACCAAAAACAGTACAAACACATAACATTAATGCTAGATCAGTAAACAAACTACCGGAATTAGATTTTCTTCATTTTGTATCAGTTACTGAGGTAGAAAAGATAATTCTTGGTTTAACCCTGGAACTGGCCATCATTTTTCCCAAAATGGCAGGCACTTTTTGGCGATTTTGTAAGGGTTTTGTATTTTAATCACTGCTCATCTATTTTTTAAGATACAAACATTTTAAAAACATCAATGTCTTTAGAAATAAATGCAGTTTCCCAAAAAAATACTAAAGATTGAATCATTTAATTTATTTTTATTTTTTTTACAGATTAAGTTAAAAATATTAGCAAAGAATAAATTTTTCTCAAAATGTATAGCACCCTCTCAGGTAATATGAAAGTTTTTAGAATAATTCTAAAATATACAAAAGTTTGCTTATATACCTCAATTACAAATTACAAAAAAAATATTTAGCTAAAAGAAGTTTATTGGTACTTTTGGATAATATATCTATAAAAACTACAAAATCTGAAAAATGTTTGTATAGCACTATTATGTATACCATTGTGACATTTTGGAATCTATTGGATGAACAAATATTTTTTCTAAGAGATAAATATATTTAGAAGAGAAAAATATGATATTTATAGAAGTTTACATAGTATAAGATATTTTTATATGGCAACAAACTTTTTTTTTTTATTTGTACAAAAGTCAAAATTGTGATATAAATGCCTAACTTTTTTAGCTAATAATTTACCGACGTGAAACTGGCCATAGATTCCATCCATAAAAAGAACGAGTACCGGGAACTAGTTCCTAAATGAATCCTAACCTAGTTCATCAACTCAAACCATAAAAAATATATATTTAATTAATAACGTGAAGATAAATACTACAAATAAAGATTTTAAATGAACAAACAGTACTTTTATGATAATAATCCCCTTTTATAGCAGCAATTTTCAAGACTATACTCAATTAAAAGGCAAGTTTTGAGAAACCCTATAAAAGGGCCCATACCTTAATAACGTACGAGCCAATTTTGATAAAACTTTCTGTACACATTCACTACATGGTCTAGTATACTAAAATACAAGCCTCATTCTTAGGCCACGCCTATTTCCGGAGCCACATCGATTTTACAGGCCTAGTGCTGACAAAAACCAATCTATGGACAGCCATATCTCAAAAACGTACGAGCCAATTTTGATAAAACTTTTTGTACACATTCACTACATGGTCTAGTATACTAAAATACAAGCCTCATTCTTAGGCCACGCCTATTTCCGGAGCCACATCGGTTTTACAGGCTTAGTGCTGACAAAAACCAATCTATGGCCAGCCATATCTCAAAAACGTACGAGCCAATTTTGATAAAACTTTCTGTACACATTCACTACATGGTCTAGTATACTAAAATACAAGCCTCATTCTTAGGCCACGCCTATTTCCGGAGCCACATCGATTTTACAGGTCAAGTGCTGACAAAAACCAATCTATGGACAGCCATATCTCAAAAACGTACGAGCCAATTTTTATAAAACTTTCTGTACACATTCACTACATGGTCTAGTATACTAAAGTACAAGCCTCATTCTTAGGCCACGCCTATTTCCGGAGCCACATCGATTTTACAGGCCTAGTGCTGACAAAAACCAATCTATGGACAGCCATATCTCAAAAACGTACGAGCCAATTTTGATAAAACTTTCTGTACACATTCACTACATGGTCTAGTATACTAAAATACAAGCCTCATTCTTAGGCCACGCCTATTTCCGGAGCCACATCGATTTTACAGGCCTAGTGCTGACAAAAACCAATCTATGGACAGCCATATCTCAAAAACGTACGAGCCAATTTTGATAAAACTTTCTGTACACATTCACTACATGGTCTAGTATACTAAAATACAAGCCTCATTCTTAGGCCACGCCTATTTCCGGAGCCACATCGATTTTACAGGCCTAGTGCTGACAAAAACCAATCTATGGACAGCCATATCTCAAAAACGTACGAGCCAATTTTGATAAAACTTTTTGTACACATTCACTACATGGTCTAGTATACTAAAATACAAGCCTCATTCTTAGGCCACGCCTATTTCCGGAGCCACATCGATTTTACAGGCTTAGTGCTGACAAAAACCAATCTATGGCCAGCCATATCTCAAAAACGTACGAGCCAATTTTGATAAAACTTTCTGTACACATTCACTACATGGTCTAGTATACTAAAATACAAGCCTCATTCTTAGGCCACGCCTATTTCCGGAGCCACATCGATTTTACAGGCCTAGTGCTGACAAAAACCAATCTATGGACAGCCATATCTCAAAAACGTACGAGCCAATTTTGATAAAACTTTCAGTACACATTCACTACATGGTCTAGTATACTAAAATACAAGCCTCATTCTTAGGCCACGCCTATTTCCGGAGCCACATCGATTTTACAGGTCAAGTGCTGACAAAAAACCAATCTATGGACAGCCATATCTCAAAAACGTACGAGCCAATTTTTATAAAACTTTCTGTACACATTCACTACATGGTCTAGTATACTAAAGTACAAGCCTCATTCTTAGGCCACGCCTATTTCCGGAGCCACATCGATTTTACAGGCCTAGTGCTGACAAAAACCAATCTATGGACAGCCATATCTCAAAAACGTACGAGCCAATTTTGATAAAACTTTCTGTACACATTCACTACATGGTCTAGTATACTAAAATACAAGCCTCATTCTCTTAGGCCACGCCTATTTCCGGAGCCACATCGATTTTACAGGCCTAGTGCTGACAAAAACCAATCTATGGACAGCCATATCTCAAAAACGTACGAGCCAATTTTGATAAAACTTTCTGTACACATTCACTACATGGTCTAGTATACTAAAATACAAGCCTCATTCTTAGGCCACGCCTATTTCCGGAGCCACATCGATTTTACAGGCCTAGTGCTGACAAAAAACCAATCTATGGACAGCCATATCTCAAAAACGTACGAGCCAATTTTGATAAAACTTTCTGTACACATTCACTACATGGTCTAGTATACTAAAATACAAGCCTCATTCTTAGGCCACGCCTATTTCCGGAGCCACATCGATTTTACAGGCCTAGTGCTGACAAAAACCAATCTATGGACAGCCATATCTCAAAAAACGTACGAGCCAATTTTGATAAAACTTTCTGTACACATTCACTACATGGTCTAGTATACTAAAATACAAGCCTCATTCTTAGGCCACGCCTATTTCCGGAGCCACATCGATTTTACAGGTCAAGTGCTGACAAAAAAACCAATCTATGGACAGCCATATCTCAAAAACGTACGAGCCAATTTTTATAAAACTTTCTGTACACATTCACTACATGGTCTAGTATACTAAAGTACAAGCCTCATTCTTAGGCCACGCCTATTTCCGGAGCCACATCGATTTTACAGGCCTAGTGCTGACAAAAACCAATCTATGGACAGCCATATCTCAAAAACGTACGAGCCAATTTTGATAAAACTTTCTGTACACATTCACTACATGGTCTAGTATACTAAAATACAAGCCTCATTCTTAGGCCACGCCTATTTCCGGAGCCACATCGATTTTACAGGTCAAGTGCTGACAAAAACCAATCTATGGACAGCCATATCTCAAAAACGTACGAGCCAATTTTGATAAAACTTTCTGTACACATTCACTACATGGTCTAGTATACTAAAATACAAGCCTCATTCTTAGGCCACGCCTATTTCCGGAGCCACATCGATTTTACAGGCCTAGTGCTGACAAAAACCAATCTATGGACAGCCATATCTCAAAAACGTACGAGCCAATTTTGATAAAACTTTCTGTACACATTCACTACATGGTCTAGTATACTAAAATACAAGCCTCATTCTTAGGCCACGCCTATTTCCGGAGCCACATCGATTTTACAGGCCTAGTGCTGACAAAAACCAATCTATGGACAGCCATATCTCAAAAACGTACGAGCCAATTTTGATAAAACTTTCTGTACACATTCACTACATGGTCTAGTATACTAAAGTACAAGCCTCATTCTTAGGCCACGCCTATTTCCGGAGCCACATCGATTTTACAGGCCTAGTGCTGACAAAAACCAATCTATGGACAGCCATATCTCAAAAACGTACGAGCCAATTTTGATAACACTTTCTGTACACATTCACTACATGGTCTAGTATACTAAAATACAAGCCTCATTCTTAGGCCACGCCTATTTCCGGAGCCACATCGATTTTACAGGCCTAGTGCTGACAAAAACCAATCTATGGACAGCCATATCTCAAAAACGTACGAGCCAATTTTGATAAAACTTTCTGTACACATTCACTACATGGTCTAGTATACTAAAATACAAGCCTCATTCTTAGGCCACGCCTATTTCCGGAGCCACATCGATTTTACAGGCCTAGTGCTGACAAAAACCAATCTATGGACAGCCATATCTCAAAAACGTACGAGCCAATTTTGATAAAACTTTCTGTACACATTCACTACATGGTCTAGTATACTAAAATACAAGCCTCATTCTTAGGCCACGCCTATTTCCGGAGCCACATCGATTTTACAGGTCAAGTGCTGACAAAAAACCAATCTATGGACAGCCATATCTCAAAAACGTACGAGCCAATTTTGATAAAACTTTCTGTACACATTCACTACATGGTCTAGTATACTAAAATACAAGCCTCATTCTTAGGCCACGCCTATTTCCGGAGCCACATCGATTTTACAGGTCAAGTGCTGACAAAAACCAATCTATGGACAGCCATATCTCAAAAAACGTACGAGCCAATTTTTATAAAACTTTCTGTACACATTCACTACATGGTCTAGTATACTAAAGTACAAGCCTCATTCTTAGGCCACGCCTATTTCCGGAGCCACATCGATTTTACAGGCCTAGTGCTGACAAAAACCAATCTATGGACAGCCATATCTCAAAAACGTACGAGCCAATTTTGATAAAACTTTCTGTACACATTCACTACATGGTCTAGTATACTAAAATACAAGCCTCATTCTTAGGCCACGCCTATTTCCGGAGCCACATCGATTTTACAGGTCAAGTGCTGACAAAAACCAATCTATGGACAGCCATATCTCAAAAACGTACGAGCCAATTTTTATAAAACTTTCTGTACACATTCACTACATGGTCTAGTATACTAAAGTACAAGCCTCATTCTTAGGCCACGCCTATTTCCGGAGCCACATCGATTTTACAGGCCTAGTGCTGACAAAAACCAATCTATGGACAGCCATATCTCAAAAACGTACGAGCCAATTTTGATAAAACTTTCTGTACACATTCACTACATGGTCTAGTATACTAAAATACAAGCCTCATTCTTAGGCCACGCCTATTTCCGGAGCCACATCGATTTTACAGGTCAAGTGCTGACAAAAACCAATCTATGGACAGCCATATCTCAAAAACGTACGAGCCAATTTTGATAAAAACTTTCTGTACACATTCACTACATGGTCTAGTATACTAAAATACAAGCCTCATTCTTAGGCCACGCCTATTTCCGGAGCCACATCGATTTTACAGGTCAAGTGCTGACAAAAACCAATCTATGGACAGCCATATCTCAAAAACGTACGAGCCAATTTTTATAAAACTTTCTGTACACATTCACTACATGGTCTAGTATACTAAAGTACAAGCCTCATTCTTAGGCCACGCCTATTTCCGGAGCCACATCGATTTTACAGGCCTAGTGCTGACAAAAACCAATCTATGGACAGCCATATCTCAAAAACGTACGAGCCAATTTTGATAAAACTTTCTGTACACATTCACTACATGGTCTAGTATTACTAAAGTACAAGCCTCATTCTTAGGCCACGCCTATTTCCGGAGCCACATCGATTTTACAGGCCTAGTGCTGACAAAAACCAATCTATGGACAGCCATATCTCAAAAACGTACGAGCCAATTTTGATAACACTTTCTGTACACATTCACTACATGGTCTAGTATACTAAAATACAAGCCTCATTCTTAGGCCACGCCTATTTCCGGAGCCACATCTATTTTACAGGCCTAGTGCTGACAAAAACCAATCTATGGACAGCCATATCTCAAAAACGTACGAGCCAATTTTGATAAAACTTTCTGTACACATTCACTACATGGTCTAGTATACTAAAAATACAAGCCTCATTCTTAGGCCACGCCTATTTCCGGAGCCACATCGATTTTACAGGCCTAGTGCTGACAAAAACCAATCTATGGACAGCAAACTTCTTTATTTAATGATTTATGTAGTCACTAAATGGATATTGTAATGTAATAGTTGACGCTATTCTGTATTTATACTATATATAAAATTCCTATATGTACTGTCTTTGTTCAAAATATTGATGTTAAAATCTCCAGCTATGATAATATTCTTGAATTTATCATTTGATGTATTACATAACAAATCAAGTTACTCGGCGATACTGAGTACAAACACTGGATACTTGAAACCAGCATTATTTCCTTATTGTTCACGTTTTAAATACTAGAACTCTGAATCAGTATTTCATACTTGTAACGTTTTAAATACTAGAATACTTTAAATCAGTATTTTTAACGCTGAAAATACTGAGTATATTCTCTAATAAACACTGTTTATTTAATTAAACACAGTTTATGAGTACTTCTGTAAACAGCTGTAGTGATTCCTTTACATAAGAGTGGCCTAATTACCGACTGTAATAACTACAGACCAATCTCTTTACTTTCTACCTTTGCTAAAGTGAATCAAGAAGAAGAATCAAGAATCTTTATTTCCAAAGTACATTACAATAATAATTTGTTCACACAAAAATTACATCAAAAAAGTACAATGGATAGGCACCTCTGAGCTATTAGCTGAGTTGAGGTTGCCATCACTAATTAATTTAAGGCAGATGGGCCTGGCAGCTCCTCTTTCAGAGTAAGATTTACATAATTAGAGTAATGAATAAACCATACCAATATTTAAAACAAAGCACAAAATTAAGTTGTATTTCATAATGAAATTCAATACATTACATTACCACAACATATAAAAAATAAAATTACTACATAAATTCACATACACATACATACATATACATAAATCCACACACATACACATACACACATACAGATACATTTATACACATTCACACATACATACAAATACACACACATAAACATAAATTTACAAACACATACATTACTGAAACATATAACACACATACAAAAACACACTACAAAGATACTTAGACACAATAGATAAAGATGTAACCATTACACACTCATACAATAAAACAAGTCTTCAACAAAATATCTAATTTATGAGTCGCTCTACATCAACAATTGTAAAAAGCCAGCATTTCAAACTTCGTATGAATGTACCCAATGTTTTCGACGAGGACACATCGAAAGGTAATTTGTTATAGAGCTTCGGAGCTATGAATGTATATAAAAACGCTTGTAGACTTCTAATTTAGGAAAAGGAATAGTTACTCGGTTTAACATTTGTAACCTAATCGAGTGAACATTTAAATTTCCCAGTGTGTGGCCGCCTCTTGAGAAAAATATCCTGAGTACCCTATAAATGTACAAATATCTAAGCGGAAGTATTCCAAGCTGAATATAAAGAGGAAAAGAAGAATCACACCGATTAGCCCTGACAATAACCCTAATGATCTTGTTTTGATTTATAATAATAGGTCGAATAAGGAATAATAGGCTCCTCCCCAACATGAAATACCATATTGTAATTTAGAGTTAATTATAGAATAGTAAATAGTTTTCAAGACAGATATTGGACATAAATACTGAAGAAAATAAAACTTCCTCAATGAATTGTTTAAATAGTTTTTTACATTCAAAATGTGTTCCCTCCAATTACACCTTTCATCCAGAATAACCCCCAGATACTTTAGTTGTTCCACCCTCTCAATTTTAACGCAACCCTGACATGGATTTCTCCCGAAAATTAAGCATTGCTTGCATTTAAAAAAGATATCTTGTTGTATGTCTTTTCTATTTCTTAGAGAAAAATTCATAAACTTCGTCTTTACGCTCAAGACCATCCTATTTCTAGCAAACCACGTTTTCAATTTGTCAAGGTCTTCTTGCATTACGCTATACACTATTTGACTATTTATAGTGGAATAGCAAAGGGCAGTGTCATCTGCAAAACAAGTTAGGGAACCCGATAGATTTCCATTACACAAGCTATTAATATAGACTAAAAATAGTATTGGACCCAAAACAGACCCTTGTGGTACTCCAAATTTAATCGGGAGAGTTGAACTGACGGAGTTCAGAAATCTTACACATTGAGATCGGTTTGTTAGATAGCTCTTAAACCATTCATAAGGGATACCTCTAACTCCAGCTACCCAAAGATAGTCTAGTAAAATTTTGTGATCCACGGCATCAAATGCCTTAGTTATATCAATAAATATTCCACTGACAAATTTACCACTGTTAATTCCTTCATAAACGTCTGAACAGAACTTTAAGAGAGCATCTTCAGTAGAATTTTTGCCCATAAACCCAAATTGATTTACACAAAAAAACTTATTAGAATCTAAAAACTGAACCAACCTGACTTTCATAATCTTTTTCATTATTTTAGAGACAACAGATAAAAGAGAAATCGGTCGATAGTTATTGAGATCTTTATTGGAACCTTTCTTGTGAAGTGGGACAACTAGTGCAGTTTTTAAAGAGATAGGAAAGATACCAGTTTCGAAACTAAGGTTAATTAGAAATGCCAACACAGGAGACTAGATATGACCCATTTTTTTCATTACATGCGCTGAAATACCATCAATACCAGGAGACTTGTTAGACTTTAAATTGTTGATAACAGCTAGAACTTCTTCAGAACTAGTAGGATAGTAAAAAAATGAATTATCCGAAAACTTAGCAGGAAAACATTGGGTGTACATATGATAATCAAAGCCATCAAAACAGTCAGATTCGTTCATTAGGTTTTCAACTGCATTAACGAAAAAAAGATTGAACTCATTAGCGACATTAGTAACAGTAAATTTTAGTTTGAATTTATTTAAGTGGATTTTCACTTGCTTTGTAACTGCAGCAGCACACTTTTAATCAATTTTTTAGGAGCTTATAAAAAATCAAAGTTTTATTGAATTTTTCTTTGAGCTAAAAAATATTTTTGTAATAAAAGGAACCTCTCCACAGGCACTTGCCTCTAGAGGCCCTAGTTATTTTTGAAAATATTTCTTTTAATTTACGAGTGTTTTTGTTTTAATTTTATTTACAAGAATGTTACATTTTTATTTAAGTTTGCTCATTAGGTTTGTACATTGTGTATACCAATGCATATAATGTGTTATTGTAATAGTTTTCAAAAATAAATTTCTATTCTATTCTATTCTATACTTCAGGACTAGTAAAGTAATCCGTACGAGAAAATATTTGTACCTTGTAACAGAGTACTAAATACAAAGTACCTGTTTTCTGTATTTTTAGTTCTCAGTAACCGTTACAGATACTGTAGAAAAGTAACCGTTACAAAGTACTGATTACTGAAATACCGTCTCACCGCTAGTGGACAGTAGTTCGGTAGCTCCGGCATTTAGCAGTGAACCGTCCCTGGCGTAGGTTAAATGCAATTTATTCTGCACATTCAATATATTATAATGAAAACTGGCAGAAGAAACCGTATGGAATAGTTGTTATTAGTTGTTTATTGTAGTGTTTAAAAAGTGTAAAAGTAGTGTGTTAAAGTAAAAGTAAAAGTTAGTATGTTAAATAGTGTTAAAAAGTGTTTACCTACAAGTAAGTTTATCTTACAGTTACTTCAAATGAATGTAAAGTATGAATGTAAGAATGTATAAAGTGGCTACAATATGTAAGCGAGGATTAACCTAAATATGCTCTACAATTTTCCAGGTGAGTTGATTTAATAGATTAGATTTTTTTTAGCACATAACCTAGATAGATTGGTTTTTGTCAGCACTTGGCCTATAAAGTTATTGTGGCTCCGGAAATAGGCGTGGCCTAAGAATGAGGCTTGTATTTTAGTATAGTAGACCATGTAGTGAATGTGTACAGAAAGTTTTATCAAAATTGGCTCGTACGTTTTTGAGATATGGCTGTCCATAGATTGGTTTTTGTTAGCACTTGACCTGTAAAATCTATGTGGCTCCGGAAATAGGCGTGGCCTAAGAATGAGGCTTGTATTTTTAGTATACTAGACCATGTAGTGAATGTGTACAGAAAGTTTTATCAAAATTGGCTTGTACGTTTTTGAGATATGGCTGTCCATAGATTGGTTTTTGTCAGCACTAGGCCTGTAAAATCGATGTGGCTCCGGAAATAGGCGTGGCCTAAGAATGAGGCTTGTATTTTAGTATACTAGACCATGTAGTGAATGTGTACAGACAGTTTTATCAAAATTGGCTCGTACGTTTTTGAGATATGGCTGTCCATAGATTGGTTTTTGTCAGCACTTGGCCTGTAAAATCGATGTGGCTCCGGAAATAGGCGTGGCCTAAGAATGAGGCTTGTATTTTAGTATACTAGACCATGTAGTGAATGTGTACAGAAAGATTTATCAAAATTGGCTCGTACGTTTTTGAGATATGGCTGTCCATAGATTGGTTTTTGTCAGCACTTGGCCTGTAAAATCTATTGTGGCTCCGGAAATAGGCGTGGCGCCTAAGAATGAGGCTTGTATTTTAGTATACTAGACCATGTAGTGAATGTGTACAGAAAGTTTTATCAAAATTGGCTCGTACGTTTTTGAGATATGGCTGTCCATAGATTGGTTTTTGTCAGCACTTGACCTGTAAAAATCGATGTGGCTCCGGAAATAGGCGTGGCCTAAGAATGAGGCTTGTATTTTAGTATACTAGACCATGTAGTGAATGTGTACAGAAAGTTTTATCAAAATTGGCTTGTACGTTTTTGAGATATGGCTGTCCATAGATTGGTTTTTGTCAGCACTAGGCCTGTAAAATCGATGTGGCTCCGGAAATAGGCGTGGCCTAAGAATGAGGCTTGTATTTTAGTATACTAGACCATGTAGTGAATGTGTACAGACAGATTTATCAAAATTGGCTCGTACGTTTTTGAGATATGGCTGTCCATAGATTGGTTTTTGTCAGCACTTGGCCTGTAAAGTTATTGTGGCTCCGGAAATAGGCGTGGCCTAAGAATGAGGCTTATATTTTAGTATACTAGACCATGTAGTGAAAGTGTACAGAAAGTTTTATCAAAATTGGCTCGTACGTTTTTGAGATATGGTTGTCCATAGATTGGTTTTTGTCAGCACTTGACCTGTAAAATCGATGTGGCTCCGGAAAATAGGCGTGGCCTAAGAATGAGGCTTGTATTTTAGTATACTAGACCATGTAGTGAATGTGTACAGAAAGTTTTATCAAAATTGGCTCGTACGTTTTTGAGATATGGCTGTCCATAGATTGGTTTTTGTCAGCACTTGACCTGTAAAATCGATGTGGCTCCGGAAATAGGCGTGGCCTAAGAATGAGGCTTGTATTTTAGTATACTAGACCATGTAGTGAATGTGTACAGAAAGTTTTATCAAAATTGGCTCGTACGTTTTTGAGATATGGCTGTCCATAGATTGGTTTTTGTCAGCACTAGGCCTGTAAAATCGATGTGGCTCCGGAAATAGGCGTGGCCTAAGAATGAGGCTTGTATTTTAGTATACTAGACCATGTAGTGAATGTGTACAGAAAGTTTTATTAAAATTGGCACGTACGTTTTTGAGATATGGCTGTCCATAGATTGGTTTTTGTCAGCACTTGGCCTATAAAGTTATTGTGGCTCCGGAAATAGGCGTGGCCTAAGAATGAGGCTTGTATTTTAGTATACTAGACCATGTAGTGAATGTGTGCAGATAGTTTTATCAAAATTGGCTCGTACGTTTTTGAGATATGGCTGTCCATAGATTGGTTTTTGTCAGCACTAGGCCTGTAAAATCGATGTGGCTCCGGAAATAGGCGTGGCCTAAGAATGAGGCTTGTATTTTAGTATACTAGACCATGTAGTGAATGTGTACAGAAAGTTTTATCAAAATTGGCTCGTACGTTTTTGAGATATGGCTTGTCCATAGATTGGTTTTTGTCAGCACTAGGCCTGTAAAATCGATGTGGCTCCGGAAATAGGCGTGGCCTAAGAATGAGGCTTGTATTTTAGTATACTAGACCATGTAGTGAATGTGTACAGAAAGTTTTATAAAAAATTGGCTCGTACGTTTTTTGAGATATGGCTGTCCATAGATTGGTTTTTGTCAGCACTTGGCCTGTAAAATCGATGTAGCTCCGGAAAATAGGCGTGGCCTAAGAATGAGGCTTGTATTTTAGTATAGTAGACCATGTAGTGAATGTGTACAGAAAGTTTAATCAAAATTGGCTCGTACGTTTTTGAGATATGGCTGTCCATAGATTGGTTTTTGTCAGCACTAGGCCTGTAAAATCGATGTGGCTCTGGAAATAGGCGTGGCCTAAGAATGAGGCTTGTATTTTAGCATACTAGACCATGTAGTGAATGTGTACAGAAAGTTTTATCAAAATTGGCACGTACGTTTTTGAGATATGGCCGTCCATAGATTGGTTTTTGTCAGCACTTGGCCTGTAAAATGGATGTGGCTCCGGAAATAGGCGTGGCCTAAGAATGAGGCTTGTATTTTAGTATACTAGAACCATGTAGTGAATGTGAACAGAAAGTTTTATCAAAATTGGCTCGTACGTTTTTGAGATATGGCTGTCCATAGATTGGTTTTTGTCAGCACTTGGCCTGTAAAATGGATGTAGCTCCGGAAATAGGCGTGGCCTAAGAATGAGGCTTGTATTTTAGTATACTAGACCATGTAGTGAATGTGTGCAGATAGTTTTATCAAAATTGGCTCGTACGTTTTTGAGATATGGCTGTCCATAGATTGGTTTTTGTCAGCACTAGGCCTGTAAAAATCGATGTGGCTCCGGAAATAGGCGTGGCCTAAGAATGAGGCTTGTATTTTAGTATACTAGACCATGTAGTGAATGTGTACAGACAGTTTTATCAAAATTGGCTCGTACGTTTTTGAGATATGGCTGTCCATAGATTGGTTTTTGTCAGCACTT